>NC_035447.2:35171373-35771373 GCF_002127325.2 Helianthus annuus | reverse complement strand
GCGCGTCGGCAAAAACATTTGCCTTGCCCGGGTGACAACGAATCTCACAGTCGTAATCGTTAAGAAGTTCTACCCATCGGCGTTGACACATGTTAAGTTCTTTCTGATTAAAGATGTGTTGTAAACTCCTGTGATCGCTGAAGATCGTACACTTGGTACCATACAGGTAGTGTCGCCAAATCTTCAATGAAAAAACAACTGCGGCTAGCTCGAGATCATGGGTTGTATAGTTCTTCTCGTGGATTTTGAGCTGACGAGATGCGTAAGCTATAACCTTGTCCCGTTGCATGAGAACACAGCCGAGACCAAGGTTGGAAGCATCACAATAGACAATGAAATCGTTGTTTCCGTCTGGCAATGTGAGAACAGGAGCATTGCAGAGCTTACGCTTAAGGGTTTGAAAAGCAGACTTTTGTTTAGTTCCCCAAACAAAAGACCTGTCTTTATGGGTAAGAGTGGTAAGCGGCACAGCGATCTTAGAGAACCCTTCGATAAATTGTCGGTAATAACCCGCTAATCCAAGAAAAGAACAGACTTCAGACGGGTTCTTTGGCGTAATCCAGCTCTTAACTGCTTCAATCTTCGCGGGATCGACATGGATACCTTGACTATTCACGATGTGACCCAGGAATTGGACCTCCTCCAACCAGAATTCACACTTGGAGAACTTGGCATAGAGTTGGTTCCCCTGGAGTAACTCGAGAACCAAACGTAGATGTTGCGCGTGTTCGGCTTTCGACTTGGAATAAATCAGGACATCGTCGATGAATACGATGACGAAACGGTCAAGATAAGGCTTAAACACGCGATTCGTCAGATCCATAAAAACCGCGGGTGCGTTGGTTAGACCAAAAGGCATAACAACGAACTCATAGTGGCCGTAACGAGTGCGAAAGGCGGTTTTAGGTATGTCTCCCTCTTGTATGCGTAACTGATGATAACCTGAGCGTAAATCGATCTTCGAGAAACACGATGCTCCTTGTAGCTGATCAAACAAATCATCGATTCGAGGTAGAGGATAACGGTTCTTGATGGTCAGCTTATTCAATTCCCGGTAGTCGATACACATCCTGAACGATTGTCACGGCCCCCGACCCGGTTTGACCTGTTTCAGGAGCCGCGGGACAGAAATCCCGTGGTATTTAATTTAGGCGACAGCGGAAGTCTTTTTAAAACAGGATCTTTTAATATTTAAAACTGCCCGTTTACATAATTTAGGGATAAAACCCCGGTAATTTACAATCATTTGATTTCACAAAGAAATATTTTATTTTACAAAACATGTTTCTTTATTTTATCCTGAGCCACTTTCTTAAGCTTGTAGTGCTTCAAGGCACTTTTCCTGGATCATAACAGATCACCTGAAACATGTTTGAAAAAGGTTTTGTCAGCGGGAAATACTGAGTAAGTTCATTCAAAAATGACCCTTAGTTATAAAATTACAGCATAAGAGCGATTACAATGGTTTATATCTTATATTTATCTGGCGCCGTGTCACAATGGTGACATGTCACAATGGTGACGATGGTCATACCACTATTAGGTCAATGAACCCAAATAGTGATGATTATCCCTAGTAGGTCAATGAACCTAACTGGGAGAAAATTAGTAATGTGCACAATACCCCACTAGCCAGTGATTCAAGATATCCATGACTTAGTCTCTGTAATTATAACTTTGGAAAATAATTTGGAGTATTGTAAAACAGTTGATAAAAAGAGAATGACTCACATTGCAGATTTAACGAGCAGAGTATAAGCCTACTGATTAGCCTTGATTAACCTAATTTAATTCACAATACACGCAAACGGGGTTAGTAACTAATACAGCAGTTACGACAATTCACGAGATTAAACCCTCACAACGATTAATAAGATGCAATACTTAACAATTCAACGGATTCACAACGAGTGACAGAGTATAGTCCGAGTTCGAACAGCACTCAAACATTCAAGTTGAAATCACGATGAATAACAAAGTATAAACTCAATTTGAGCAGCACTTAAACAATCGTTGGATAGTTACAATCAATCGGACATTGAATCGTAATAGCGATCGAGTTATTACCCTGATTGCGGCAGCGATTCGTGAATTGTGTGTGTTGTGGAGTATTTCTGCTATAACTCAGCGTGTACAACGAATTTCTTCGTCGTTTTTGTGCCAGAAATCAAGTGCCAATGCCCTCTATTTATACCCGAATTTTGACCCCCGTCGCGTGACGTGAGGGGTACCCCTATGGGCGTCGCGTGACGCGAGGGGTAACCTATGTTCATAGGGTAGCTACGTGTGTGAGTAGGTTTGCTGAATTGACAGATTCTTAAAATTTGAATTCGACAACAAATTATGAGGATAATCGTAACTAGGGTTTTGCCCCCCCTGAGTTTTAGGGGCCCTGATCCTGATTCTGATTGTTATGAAAATTTTAGGGTTTGTGCAGAATTCCTTGGGTTTCTCAATTAGGGTTTCCTTAATAGATAATTAAAATCATAAGTAATGTTTTTAGTGAGAGTTGTTACAACAACCCATCCTTCTTTTTGACGAAAAGGACTGGTGCACCCTAAGGAGAGGTGCTCGGGCGAATAAAGCCTTTTTCAAGTAGCTCCTGGAGTTGGTTTGAGAGTTCCCTCATTTCGGATGGCACGAGTCGGTAAGGGGCTTTAGCAACAGGGTTAGCTCCAGGAATAAGGTCGATACGAAAGTCGATATCACGACTTGGCGGTAGCCCGGGAAGATTATCAGGGAACACCTAAGGAAATTCACAAACCACTGGAACGTCTTTGACTTCGGCCTTCTTTTTCTTTTCCTTCTCCGCTACTACAATGTTGGCCAAGAAAGCGCTGTATTCCTTGCGGAGGTACTGGCTAGCTTGGACGCATGACATGAGCTTGAGACCTTTTAAAGCTGTTTCACCATACACACATAATAGATCACCATTCGCGAGCGAGAATCGAATCATCTTATCAAAACACACAACTTCAGCATGGTTTTCGCGTAGAAAGTCCATGCCTACTATGGACGTCAAAACTTCCGAGTTGCATTGGAATAAGATCGATTGGGAAGATGTGATTGTTGAGCTCGAGGGTATAATCACGAAGAACAGAGTTTATGGAAACGGTTCTTCCTGTAGCGACTTCAACTTCGAATGACGAGGGGAGATAAGAACGCATACGACTAAGGAGCTTCTCGAATTCAAACGACACAAAGCAGTTATCGGCTCCAGTATCAAACAAACACGATGCATAAATACCATTCACAAGGAACGTACCATTAACCACATTATTGTCAGCCTGGGCTTGACGAGCGTTGATGTTGAAGGTTCTGGCACGGCCTGCTTGTTGCTGCTGCTGAGGCTGCTGCTGTTGCTGTTGGGGCTCTTGTTTCACCACCCTGTTCGGGCACATGTTTGCAAAGTGGTTAGGATCACCACATGCAAAGCAGACTCGAGCATTGAACACTGGCGCTTGAGCTGCAGGTTGGCCTTGAGTGGCTGGAAGTTGAGCTTGATGAGCGGCGGCTTGATCTGGGGCTTGACGGGGACCGTAGAGACAGTTCGCAATGAAATGCCCGTAGAGGTTGCAGTGGGCTCAGAAACGACAGGCGATTCCCACCGGATGATGATATGGGCATGTTGGGCAGAGCGGGTGGGGACCTGTGTAAGCGCGCTTTGCTGGCGGCGCATTGGTCACTGGAGCTGGTCGGTGATGAGACTGCTGCTGAGCCTGTACGGCTTGCAAAGGGGCAGCAGTTGTTGTCACAGCATAGTTCTTGTTGTTGGAGTTGTTGTGGTTGTTGTGCTTCTTCCTTCGACGTGAGGACTTGGAGGGTTGAGCAGTGGTGGTGTCGACGGTTGATGTGGTGGTGGCTTGGTGCAGAGACTTGGATTGTTTATCCCAAAAACCAGACTTCACCCGCTTGTCATTGATCTCGGCGGCAAGCAAGTAAGTCTCTTCGATCGATGAGGTCTTGGCAGCATGAACAAAATCGGCAACTCAATCGGGTAGAGCTCGAATATACTTCTTGATGGCCATGTCTGGCATCTTGACTTGATCGGGACAGATAATGCTAAGCTGCTTGATGCGAGCAGTTAAAGCAGCGTTGTCTCCGTCCTTCTGCTTGATGTTCCAAAACTCGTCCTCCAGCTTTTGGTGTTCGTGGGGAGGGCAGAATTCGTCCATCATGATTGCCTTAAACTCTTCCCAAGTCAGCTCATAAGCTGCATCATTCCCGCGCTTGTTTCGTTCGGCCGTCCACCAGTCTAGAGCTCGGGACTGGAAGACGCCGGTAGCATTGAGGGTGCGGAGATTTTCAGGACAGCCGCTTTGGCGCAAGTGACTTCGACCGAATCAAACCATTGAAACATGGCGGTAGGGCCTGTCACGGCCCTTGGCCCCGGTTTGACCCGGTCCAGAGACGCGAGGCAGGAAATCCCGTGGTATCTATTTAAATGACAACGGAAGCTTTCTTAAACAGGATCTTTTTAATATTAAAACTGCTCGTTTTATATAATATAGGGATAAATCCCATAATTTACAATAAGGTGATTTCCCGGGGAAATCTTTATTTCTCAAAACATGTTTCTTTATTTATTTACATTGAGCCACTTTTCTAAGCTTGTAGTGCTCCACGACACTTTTCTTTGCTCACAACAGATCACCTGAAACATGTTTGGAAAAGGTTTTGTCAGCAGGGAAATACTGAGTGAATCATTCAGTTTTACTAAAATGACACGTTGTTATAATTTACAGTATTAAGAGCGATTACAATGTTTCCATATCAACCAACTACCCACAGTATTTGTCACTCGACCGGATCTGTGACTGTGGTCATATCACTGTTGGGTCCGTTCACCCACAAGTGACGTAAATCACTATTTAGGTCCGACTACCTAATAGTGTATATCATGATTTAGGCTCGCTCACCTAAAATGATATAAACAGTAGTAATGTGCACAATACCCCACATACCGGCTGTAATTTGGTGATTACAAAGACTTAATCCCTGTAATTATAACTTTGGAAAATAATTTGGAGTATTGTAAAACAGTTGATAAAAAGAGAATGACTCACATTGCAGATTTAACGAGCAGAGTATAAGCCTACTGATTAGCCTTGATTAACCTAATTTAAATAACAATGCACACACACAAACGGGTTAGTAACTAATACAGCAGTTACGACAATTCACGAGATTAAACCCTCACAACGATTAACAAAGTGCAATACTTATTGATTCAGCGGATTCACAACGAATGACAGAGTATAGTCCGAGTTTGGACAGCACTCAAACATTCAAGTTGAAATCACGATGAATAACAAAGTATAAACTCAATTAGAGCGGCACTTAAACAATCGTTGGATAGTTTCAATCGATCGGACGTTGTATCGTAATAGCGATCGAGTTATTACCCTGTTTGTTGCAGCAACGTTCCGTGATTTGTGTGTTTGTAGTAAACAGTTAATATCTCAACGTATACTATGAATTTCTACGTCGAATTAACACCTGAATTCAAGTCCCAAGGCCCCCTATATACTGAAAATGTGCGCCGCCCACGAGTCGCGGAAGGATGCGCGACATCTTTCGCGTGTCGCGGGGCAAGTCCCTATGGCCTAGGGTAGCCTTGTCGTGGGTATAGGCCTGCTGAGTTGCTGATTTGAATTTTTAGATTTTAGACAACGAGTTTTTTCGAAGATAATTATCATTTAGGGTTCACCCCCCCCCCCCCTGAGTTTTAGGGGCCCTGATCCTGATTCCGATTGTTATGAAAATTTTAGGGTTTATGCAGAATTACTTGGGTTTCTCAATTAGGGTTTCCTTAATAGATAATTATCCTACTAAGTATAAATTTTAGTGAGAGTTGTTACATCCTCCTCACCTTAAGAAAAATCTCGTCCTCGAGATTTACTGGAATAAATGAGGATATTTCTGCTTCATTTCTGATTCCAGCTCCCAAGTATATTCTGGTCCTCTCTTTGAATTCCATTTGACTTTAACTAGCACTAGTCGCTTGTGTTTGAGAAACTTGATTTTCTTGTCTTCTATTTGCAGTGGTCTCTCTATGAATTTTAACTTTTCATTTACCTCCACATCTTGAAGAGGTACTACCAGGGATTCGTCTGATAAACATTTCTTGAGATTGGATACATGAAATACATCATGTACTCCAGATAGTTCTTCTGGTAGTTGTAAACGATAAGCAACTGGTCCTATTCGTTGTATTACTGGAAATGGTCCTACGTATCTTGGACTCAGTTTTCCTTTCTTACCAAATCGTACTACTCCTTTCCAAGGAGAGACTTTCAAAAGTACTTTATCTCCGACTTGAAACTCTAGTGGCTTACGGCGATTGTCTGCATAACTTTTCTGACGATCTCTAGCCGTCTTCAATCTTTCTTTGATTTGAGTTATTTTGTCAGTAGTTTCTTGCACAATTTCTGGACCTGATAATTGGCTTTCTCCTATTTTTGCCCAACAAACTGGGGTTCTGCACTTGCGTCCATACAGTGCTTCGAATGGGGCAGCTTCGATGCTTGAATGATAACTATTATTATAGGAGAATTCAATTAAGGGTAAGTGGCTATCCCAATTACCACCAAAATCAATTACACATGCTCGAAGCATGTCTTCCAGGGTTTGTATCGTCCTTTCACTTTGTCCGTCTGTTTGTGGATGATATGCCGTACTTAAATTTAGTCGGGTTCCCATTGCTTTCTGGAAACTAGTCCAAAAATGGGAAGTGAAACGACTATCCCTATCTGATACAATGGAGAGTGGGACTCCATGTAAAGATACTACTTCAACTACATATAATTTAGCTAATCTTTCCATGCTAAAGGTTTCCTTCATTGGTAGAAAATGAGCTGATTTGGTTAATCGATCCACAATTACCCAAATCGCATCATTACCTTTTCTGGTTCTAGGTAACTTAGTAACAAAATCCATTGTTATGAGTTCCCATTTCCATACAGGCATTTCTAGCTGTTGTAGTAATCCTGAAGGTTTCTGGTGTTCGGCTTTAACTTGTGAACAAGTAAGACACTTCGATACATAACTAGCTATATCCTTTTTCATTCCTATCCACCAGAAATGGTTTCTTAAATCTTGGTACATCTTATTGTTTCCTGGATGTACAATATACCTAGATTTATGAGCTTCTTCTAAAATCTTATTTCTTAATTCTCCTTGCTTAGGTACCCAAATTCTCTTCTTGTGGAATCTCCAAATTCCATTACTTCCTTGTTCCAGTTCCATTATGTAACCTTTCATTCCTTCAGCATCGTCCTTGATTGCTGTTTCTTGAATTTTCTTCAATTGCTCCATTAAATCTATTTGTAGATTTAATCTAAGAGCACGGACTCGCTTTTGCTTTTCCTGATACTTACGACTTAAGGCATCTGCGACTACGTTCGCCTTTCCTTCGTGATATTGAATATCACAGTCGTAATCGCTTAGGATTTCCATTCATCTTCTTTGCCTCATATTTAACTCTTTTTGCCCAAATATGTACCTTAAGCTTTTGTGATCTGTATAAACAGTAAACTTACTTCCGTACAGATAGTGTCTCCAAATCATAAGGGCAAAAATTATAGCTCCTAATTCTAAATCATGCGTCGTATAGTTTTCCTTGTGCTTCTTCAATTGTCTGGAAGCATACGCAATTACCTTTTTACGTTGCATTAATACACATCCGAATCCTAACTTTGAAGCATCACAATATACTTCAAAATCTTCTGTTCCTTCGGGTAAGGCTAAAATTGGAGCATTCGTCAATCGGTGCTTTAAAATTTTAAAAGCTTCTTCTTGTCTAGGTCCCCATTCAAACTTAACGGTTTTACAGGTCAGCTTAGTCAAAGGTACCGCTATCTTAGAGAAATCCTTAATAAACCATACTTTTATCCAAGTATGGTTTACAGATCCGATTCATCATGTCCATAAATGCTGCTGGGGCATTTGTTAGTCCAAAGGGCATGACTGTAAACTCATAATGACCATACCTAGTTCTGAAAGCAGTTTTAGGTATGTCTTCTTCTTGTACTTTCAATTGATGATATCCAGAGCGCAAGTCTATCTTAGAAAAATACCTAGCGCCTTGAAGTTGATCAAAAAGATCGTCAATCCTAGGTAATGGATATCGATTCTTAATTGTAACTTTATTTAGTTCCCTATAATCGATTCACATTCTCATCGATCCATCCTTCTTTTTCACAAACAACACTGGTGCTCCCCAAGGGGATGAACTAGGTTGTATAAATCCTTTGCTTAGTAATTCATCTAACTGCTTTTTCAATTCTAGCATTTCGGTGGGTGCTAATCGATAAGGTGCCTTGGCTATCGGGGTAGTACCTGGAATTAGATGAATTCTAAACTCTACTTCTCTATCGGGTGGTAACCCAGGTAATTCTTCTGGAAAAACGTCTGGGTATTCTGAGACTATAGGGATGTCCTGGAGTTCCTTACTTTTAGTGTTAATGATTACAGAAATCATATACACCATTTCTTGTTTTCTTGAATAACTAGCCAACTTCATTACTGAAATGAATTTCAGTGGCTTTCGAGGTTTATCTCCTGTAATTAAAATTACCTCTTCTGTGGGAGTACGGATTTCTACGGAATTCTTATCACAAAGGATTCGAGCATGGTTGGCTATTAACCAATCCATTCCTAATACCACATCGAATCCGACTAATTTCATAGGTAACAGGTTTGCAGAAAACTTATGGCCTAAAAGTTCTATCTTTCCTTCCTGCAATACCTTATTTATGTTAACAGAATTCCCATCTGCCGTTTCGACTGTAAAAATCTGCCTAAGGGTGGTTAAGGGTAACTTAAGAGCTTGGCAGAATGAAGTATTGACGAAACTTTGGTTTGCACCAGAGTCAAATAATACTTTTGCATAAACGTTATGAACTAAGAATGTACCGGCTATCACATCTGGAATGAGTTCCGCTTCCTGCGTAGTCAACTGGAATGCTCGTGCATTATTCTTGGTAGCTCCGTCGGCCGTCTTAGTTTTATTATCTGCTGGTTTTGCTAGCTTAGGGCATTTTGTTTGAAAATGTCCAGGTTCTCCACAGTTGTAGCAAATTATTGTTTTCCTTCTACATTCTTCTTCCCGGTGTCCTATAGCTTTGCAAAAGTTACAGGTCACATTACATCTTCCAAAGTGATTCTTTCTGCAATTTCTGCAAAAAGGCGGATTCGCAGCTTGCCTCATTCCTCTCTTCTTGAATTTATTGCTATTATTACCCACACGAAATCCTTGGGTAATCTTTTGGGCCAATTCCTTCTTTCGATCTTCTTCTCTTGCACGCACCAGCTCATCAGTTAGGGTATTAGCTAATTCCACAGCATCGTCAATAGTGCGAGGTCTCGCAGCTTTAACGATGTTACGGATTTCACTAATTAATCCCCAAATATAACGGGAAATGAGTACCGGTTCTGGCGAAGCCAGGGTAGGTACCACTCTCGCATATTCGAAGAATGTCGAAGTATATCCCCGACAATCTACGCCTATCATACGATGACTCAGGAACTTGTTGGCCATTTGTTCCTTTTCGTATTCTGGACATAATTTTCTTTCTACAAGACTCTTAAATTCTTCCCAGTTCATTGCATAGGCCACCCTTCTTCCTTTTGCTTGCAATACAGTGTTCCACCACTCTAACGCCCCTTCTTTGAACAAATTCTACGCATACATAACTTGATCTTCTTCGGCACATTTACTTATTGCAATTACTGCTTCGGTTTTCTATAACCAACGCAGTACTGCAGTTGCTCCTTCGTTACCTGCAAATTCAGCAGGTTTGCAAGCAAGAAATTCTTTGTAAGTGCAACCAGGCGTTGCAGCTTTCATTTTCTTAGGAGGTGGAGCCTGTCGTGGATTATTATTGTCATGATTGCCGCTTCCATTTACACTATGACTAAAATTGTCTTCCTGGGTACGTTTACTAGGAATGATTTGTTGCGGTTCAACAGGTTTCTGAGCAGCAGCCATGATTGCAGGAATAGCATTAGTTATCCCTTGAGTGATGATATTTTCAATATCTTGTCTAGTCATGATTGGTTTTCCGGATTTTGCTTAGATTGATTCTCTTCATTAACTGGTTCATTACTAGCGTTTTCCATCTGATAATTAGTATAAGTGTAAATTATTAGTGTCAAATAATTGCTAGTTAGATATAACAAAGCAATTACACATAAACACATAAAAACCTTACAACACATATTTATAACCAAAATTGTTGATGTCTCGACTTCTATTTTGTTTTATAGATTATATAGGCATCCATACACACTGTTTATCTCACAATGTTTTATTTCCCATTTTACAGAGTTATATTTTTCTACTACTGTTATTATACAGACATTCTTCCCAACCCCACTATTCTTTGGTCAACTGGCAGTTTTAGTAGCGACGCTCCCTCTCGTCGTACTTCCAGGAGATTTGTTCCCCCATTTCCCGAATCCTATTCCCTGTACCTATCAGCTCTTCACCGAACTGACGAAGTTCGGCTAAGTTTTCGTTGCTCATTGGAGGATTGGGGATAGGTTCTGGATCAAACTGTGGGAGAAGAGTAGAAGGACTGTTTATCATGTTTTGATATTGCCAGTCGTTCGTCCACCATTCTTCCATTTGGCCTAAAGGTCGAGTGTGGATTAGGGGGTCTGGAATAGCTGGTTCCAGATTTACAGGAAGTTGGTTTTCGGCCGGGTAAGGATATAGATTATTATGGATAGGGCTAATGACATCACAATTTGCCAATAGACGGTCTATTTCGTCTTGAAAGGTGATTTCTTCAGGTTGCCTAGAGCTCTCTCCAAATTCTATTCCTTTTTATTTAGAATCTTTCCTGATTTCTATCTCTTCTGGCTTAGAACTCTCTCCGGTTTCGATTCCTTTTCCTTTGTTTATAGGGTTTTCTACTTTGGGGAGTTTCCTAGTGGCTGGCTTTCTCCTGCGCACTTTCCTCCATCCTACATATCTTCTTCTCTTTTTAGGTTTTGCTTTTTCCAGCGGTGGAGCTTGGAATTCCAGAGGTTCCTCTATGTCAGCAATATAACCAGTAAAGTCATGGGAGACTTCAATTGGTACTGGGTAGAGGTTGAGATTCTGAAATGCTTCCGATATCTCATTCATGTTGGATAGCATATATGCAAAATGCACAAAAATGCTAAGTTAAAACTTTGGAACAAAGTTTTACAAATAACATTAAAGTTTTATTGCATACTAATTTGTACAAAAGACAACAAGAAAGAGAACACACTAGGATTTATTTATTTACTATATGGTAGTTTTCTTCTAGACCAGGGTTATTGATAGTTTAGAGGTTTGCATTTTCGCTACGGTAGCTAGTATATACAGATTTGCCCATTTTTCATCTAATTGGTCTCCCCAAGGTGAATTATTGCCTAATTCCTGAATTCTGGATTAAACCTCACTTTCTTGACTTGGGGTTTCTGGCTTTTCCTAATGATCGAATTTCTTTTCTCTGGGGTGAGAGGATTCTCATATTGTGCTTTTCGAACAAAAATCCCTTCTTTCGGATCTACTGGGTATTTGGAGGAAGAGGTTCCTTTTTCTGTGGGTGCAGTATCTAACTTGTGGTAGATAGCAGAAAGCTTTTGTTTACCCATATTGTAACTCAACAATTAATCAATTAATAAAACATATATTCACAGAATGACAATTAGAATTAATCAATAGGCTAAAATCAATAGTAAGCTTAAATCAGTGGCTCTAATACCACCTTTTCCTGTCACGACCCTTGGCCCCGGTTTGACCCGGTCCAGAGCCGCGAGGCAGGAAATCCCGTGGTATCTATTTAAATGACAGCGGAAGCTTTCTTAAACAGGATCTTTTTAATATTAAAACTGCTCGTTTTATATAATATAGGGATAAATCCCATAATTTACAATAAGGTGATTTCCCGGGGAAATCTTTATTTCTCAAAACATGTTTCTTTATTTATTTACATTGAGCCACTTTTCTAAGCTTGTAGTGCTCCACGGCACTTTTCTTTGCTCACAACGGATCACCTGAAACATGTTTGGAAAAGGTTTTGTCAGCAGGGAAATACTGAGTGAATCATTCAGTTTTACTAAAATGACACGTTGGTATAATTTACAGTATTAAGAGCGATTACAATGTTTCCATATCAACCAACTACCCACAGTATTTGTCACTCGACCGGATCTGTGACTGTGGTCATATCACTGTTGGGTCCGTTCACCCACAAGTGACGTAAATCACTATTTAGGTCCGACTACCTAATAGTGTATATCATGATTTAGGCTCGCTCACCTAAAATGATATAAACAGTAGTAATGTGCACAATACCCCACATACCGGCTGTAATTTGGTGATTACAAAGACTTAATCCCTGTAATTATAACTTTGGAAAATAATTTGGAGTATTGTAAAACAGTTGATAAAAAAAGAATGACTCACATTGCAGATTTAACGAGCAGAGTATAAGCCTACTGATTAGCCTTGATTAACCTAATTTAAATAACAATGCACACACACAAACAGGTTAGTAACTAATACAGCAGTTACGACAATTCACGAGATTAAACCCTCACAACGATTAACAAAGTGCAATACTTATTGATTCAGCGGATTCACAACGAATGACAGAGTATAGTCCGAGTTCGAACAGCACTCAAACATTCAAGTTGAAATCACGATGAATAACAAAGTATAAACTCAATTAGAGCGGCACTTAAACAATTGTTGGATAGTTTCAATCGATCGGACGTTGTATCGTAATAGCGATCGAGTTATTACCCTGTTTGTTTCAGCAACGTTCCGTGATTTGTGTGTTTGTAGTAAACAGTTAATATCTCAACGTATACTCTGAATTTCTACGTCGAATTAACACCTGAATTCAAGTCCCAAGGCCCCCTATATATACTGAAAATGTGCGCCGCCCGCGAGTCGCGGAAGGATGCGCGACATCTGTCGCGTGTCGCGGGGCAAGTCCCTATGGCCTAGGGTAGCCTTGTCGTGGGTTTAGGCCTGCTGAGTTGCTGATTTGAATTTTCAGATTTTAGACAACGAGTTTTTTCGAAGATAATTATCATTTAGGGTTCACCCCCCCCCCCCCTGAGTTTTAGGGGCCCTGATCCTGATTCCGATTGTTATGAAAATTTTAGGGTTTATGCAGAATTACTTGGGTTTCTCAATTAGGGTTTCCTTAATAGATAATTATCCTACTAAGTATAAATTTTAGTGAGAGTTGTTACAGGGCCATCTTCTTCGGTGAATTCTTTGGGTCCGCATGCTTTAAACTGTTTGAAGCTGAAACCAATCTTGTTGGCATCCTTAGGAGCTTCAGTTCGCGACTCCTCAGATGATTTGCTGACATTTTCATACACCTCGCTTACGGCTTTTGCCACACTCTTGGCAATGATAGTAGCGAGAGGCTTATCTCTCTTCTCTTGGCGAGTAAGATGGTGTCGGGATCCAGACGACGACATAGTCCGCAATAGACATCGTCGTAGGTCTCAGACACCACAAAATCGAATCTCACCTCACACGTCTACTACTTACTAAAGCTTAGAAACACGTCGAAACACGTATCACGTAATCACATAACACAAAATCACGGATTCACGTAATCACAGAAGCACATAAGCACGTAAGCACGTAGAGCACAGAGACACATAAGCACAGAAGCACAGAAGCACATGCACATTTAATCAAAGAGGCAGCCAGAATACAGAAACCTATCATTCAAAGCTCGCGTGTCGTTTGTATATAGTGATCGCGTTTAGTATATCGAATAGCATCATATAGTCGTATAGCGTGTCGAGTATAGTGTAGCGTATATCATATCATAGTATCGTCTATGTTCGTAATGATTTGTTAGCATATTGAGATAGAAGAGCAATGCGAATCGTGTGTGTCGATCGAAGTGATAGCAAAATCGAATAACCCTCAAAATTTTAAACATATAAACAGTTAAACACATATAACACATAAAATCAACGAGTCATCAGAGTGGCGCCCGCCGACTCAGAATCGAAAACACATAAAAAAATCGAGAGATAGATTGTCTGCGGCTACTAGACATTGACTACCCAAAGCAATTCGACTATTCTCAAATGGACTTGTCGTCACATTTCGACCTTTGGGATCGTGCTTTCGCCTCGATTCTTGGGCATCCAGCATATATTCCCTAGGTCATACTCGTGAGTTCAGGTCGTTGGAGTTCCGTCGAGGCTTTGGTGAGATGAGTAAAAGTAGGAATAAGTTGCCAAGGTTCGGGTTTCACCCCTGGCTTAGCAATTTCTTCCTTGTTTTAGTAAAATTGAGGAGATTATTCATCAAAATATGGGTTTCACTCCTGATTTGGTAGAATTCTCCTCGTTTGTTATTGAAAAAGTAATGAAGAATCCTTTAACAGCATTGATCCGGCAATTTAGTCGGGAGTTTACGGTTTTCACACCTGATACTGACCAAATCGCCTTCTCATCATCGAAAATTCGAGTGTAGTGATGGTGTAGAATAGCAGGATTTAGCGTATACGCTTGGTCTGTTGGTTCTAGGTCTCTAAGACAGCGACCCGGACTAGGTCGTGTCTACATTCCCTATAGTTATGGCTCTGATACCAATCTGTCACACCCCAACCGATGGCGGAATCATCGGGGCATGGCACTGAGCGAAACAGATTGTCCAGAAGTTTCCACAACAACTATCATTACCATTCAGTTTAAATAATACGTCCCATACCGTATCCCAAACAGTAAAACAAATTATTACAGATAATAACCAGTCAAATATTCTGTTCCGACAACTCAGATTTAAATGTAAATGATAAAATATTGTTCAAACGCTTCTAGAGACCCGGTCTTACAAGATCTACAGACAACTATGCTCTAGACGCTTATTCCTGACAGACAACTATTTGTTGGGGGGCTCTAGAGCTTTATTCTTGCCTCGCTTTCCTAGCAAGCAAACATCTTAAACACCTGTCACATACGTTAAAATAAAGTCAATACATATAATGTAAAGGTGAGCATACAAGTTTGATAATAGCATAATAGAGTTCGAATAGTTTACGCATAACCAGCACGTACACAGAGGAAAACGAAGCATGTTAATTATCGACATGGATCTATCGATACCAATGACTGCGGGTTGACTGTCCGAGACAGTTCGCAATACATGATTACCACCGTAATCCATGCAAGTAATTGTCCTTAACAACCCCCGTGTGAACGGGTGCTGAGTCGAAACTATAGTACTACGTCGTTAAGGCACGTACACAGCATTCCACGTGTAAACATAACAACAAGCATTCATTTAGTCACGTAATACATGCGAATCAGTTAGCGTTCAAATAATTGAGTAGTGTGTTCGTTTGTGTTTTGAAATAAGTAACGTATGTAACACCCAAAAGTGCTAAAAGCAAAAAGGGATCGAGTATACTCACAGCGATTGATTGATGGATTGAAGGGAGCGCTTGAGAGTAGGGTTAGCCTGAATAGTTCGATAGCATAACGATAAGCAACGCGTAAAACGAGTACAAGTGATGATGGGTCGAACAGCCTGGTCGATCGGACTGTAGGTTCGATCGGACGGGTTGTTCGTTCGGTTGGAAGGTCCGCTCGGACAGCCTGTTCGATCAGCCGGTAGGCTCGATCGGCTGGCCTGTTCGAGTGGATTGTTTCTTCCTTTGAGTAGGATGTGTTTGTGTATGATGGTTTGTCCTTTTGAGGTTTTCGTTGTAGTATTTGAGAACATTGAAGTGTTCTTGCCTTTTAGGTCGATCGATCGGACGGGTCGTTCGATCGGTCGGCTTAGCCGATCGGTTAGACACTTCAGTAGTAAGTCCTCAGCGGGATGTCACCTGATCGGACAGCATGTTTGATCGGGTGGCATTCCAATACGTCGAACGAGTTGAAAATCGATTAAGTGTTGAAGCATAGTATCTCATGATCCGAAGAGTAACGTTTACCAATCAGTCGTTCGATCGGACATTACTTCGCTCAATACCATACTTCATGAATTTGTCAATTTGTGGGGCCCTATGCTAGCCGATCGGCTGGCCTGGTCGATCGGCTGACATGTCCGATTGGTTGGGCTGTCCGTTCGAACAGCCTAACCGTTCGGTCAGCATCCTGACCTGGTCGGCCTGTTCGTCTAACACTTGGCTGTTCTGATTATTTGACGTTATATTGAGGTAGTTTGACAACGAGCTGAACCATGGAACTTTCGTTCTTACTTGCTTCCCCTGCGCGGACAGGAATCACCCAAGTCCGACCGGTGAACTGTTCAGAACGGTTAGCTCAACGTTTACCCGAAATCGGTGAACCTCGTAGACAGAATCCGAATCTTAAACCACTCATCCATTAGAATGATTGGTGAGTTGACTCAAGCTCTGTTTCTACCGGTTTGAAGGCATTGAGTGTAAAAGAGTTGAAAGAAAGTTGGAATTCCCCTTTCAATCCTTTACACCGTGTAAATGTTTAGATCTGTGATAGATCTTAGTTTGTTCATGTGGAAATCGGTTAGATCCAAGTGATTCTTGGTGGAATGAGGCCAAAACATGATGTTCTTGAAGAACACCATGATGACATCATCCTAGAATGCTTAGATCTTGATGATTTCACGGTTAGAAATCAAGATTTGAAAGATAGAAAGGTGTAGGAGTGTGTATTGATCAAGAAAGTACAAGATTTAGGATGAAAACTTACCGGAATCAGAAGAAATCTGAGAGAAGATGAGGAGCACGAGCTGGTCAGTCAGAGAGTTTCCAAAAGTGGAAAGAATGACAATGACAGGCCTATTTATAGGCTTCCAAAAGAGGAAAGGGCTGGCCGATCGGCCAGGCATCCCGATCGGACAGCCTGCTCGATCGGACAGTCCGTCCGATCGGCTGGGCTGTTCGATCAGCTGATAGCCTGATCGATCGACAGCCTGGTTCGAACGTTCGATGCGACGATTTCTGATATTTTGATTTCGATTGAAGATGATACGAATACGATAGAGTTTCCTATTCAAATTACTTTTAGTCCCAACCACTATATCTAACATATAATCATCTATATTTCGCGTAATCGTTTCACCAATTGTCACAACTTGATTTCGATTGAGTTCGATTGAGTTTCGAGTTTCGATTCTATTGATTCGATTGATCACCACACAATACATAAAGTACACACGCACAGGTAACACATAAGGCACACACACACGTATATAACACCAAAGTTCGCGTAATTCGAGATTCGAGTTCGATGATGATTCGATTAGCTTGATTATTGATTGATTAACTTTATCGCATTGTTACTTCCTACTATTCAATGTCGTAAATCGGTTTGCGTCAATAAACGTTCGATTACTTCGATTTCTTAGATTAACAACACTTACTCCACATAATACAAATAAAACCTAAAATAGACTACTTACAATCAAAAAAGTCAAATTTGACTTGGACTTTGACTTTGACTTTGACATTCGAAAACACGGGGTGTTACAAAAACGCAAGTCCGAACACTCAAAAACGCTGAGCAGCAGCTTCTTACGAAGCCAGCTTCTTACGAAGGCGCTCCCTTCGTACAAGGAGTCTGTTTCCCACTCGACACTCCAACTTTAACTGTTTCAGCTCTAGGAAGACTGATGCACTTCTGTTCCCGTACACAGGCTGATCCGGCGCTCCCTCCACTCCATTCCAGATCGTGTTTACTGTTAAACACGCACTGTGAGTATACTTGACCCCTTTTCGCTTTAAAACGCACCTTTTGGGGTGTAACATACGTTCATACATAAACACACTTATCAAAATACACTACATGCTTAAACTGATTATCACACACGAATGACCAATATACAAATTTACACATGATGCTTGATACATATGTGCTAGGACATTTACTCGTTGATGTTCCACCTTAGCTAGTATGGTACTATAGTTCGACTCACACCCGACGGGGTCTAGTTAAGGAACTTCACACCTCTCCTTCGCAATCATCTCGGGACTTAGCTTGAGTGTTTGTCTAGTTAGTATTATGTTGTGTTGTATCTCGTTTATGTATGTGGAAATTCACAACACTTTTATCTATTTTACTACTGTATCAAACATGTATACTCGCCAATACATTTTTGTATTGATATTATTTTAACGTATGTTGCAGGTTAATCGCATGTTATCTCGAAAGAAGAATTAGGCTGCTTTAGATGCACGCCTAGACTATTATCAAACTATTGAATCTCTTATTTGAACTATTTGTACTTGAATTTGTATGACATTAGTTTTGCCATGAAAAGAAATTAAATATTATTGTCACAATTTTAGTGTTATGGATTCTCTCAAGCAATCTCGTCGCTTAGTGCCACATCCCGATGTTTCCGCCATCGGATTGGGTGTGACAAAAAACTAGTACTTAGACTAGATAATACTTTTATGCATACATACTTTTTATACTTTAAATTCCAATCCGAATCTTTCATCTTAATTCCGTTACACACCTTCGTTTACCCCATGTAGGGTGACCTTGGTGTTCCATCCTCCAACTCTCAAACTCTTCACGGGATTTCAAGAAGAGCTTTGCAAAACCGTGTGTACACTCGAACACCCTTTTTACATTTTACACTTTTGGGTGCAATATGTTTAATCTATTAAAATCACAATCACACTTATACTTTATGCAAACACAAACAATCCATCATACATGCTTAAATACGTGAAAAACTTGATTTGTATACTTGGATGATTCTTTTGTGTAATTTACTTGTCATTAACTTTGTACGAGCCTCCCCTTAACATGTATAGCGCTATAGGAGTAACACACCGTCCGTAGACTTGTGGTCATGTTAAGTTTATTTTATGCGGTAATCAGAGGGTTAACTTGTTAAATTGCATGCCATGATACAATTATCTAGTTAAACTATTTTTGCCATGTGGATTCGTTTAAACCGCTTTTCATACTTATGTTATATTAAACTTGTGTACTCGCCAATACCTTGTGTATTGAACTATACTTTTAAACATGTTGCAGATTGATGATGATGATCTTGATGAAATCTAGTAGGGATGACTTTAGAAACACATATCGAAATACTAGATTTTGTACTTGTATGTTGTTGAACTTTGTTGTATTTTATCTTTTCCCTATTGTACTTTGATTTCCTTTGATGTAACTTGACAATTATTATCTATAAATGAAATCGGTTTTGAATTAAATATTGTCACAATAGTGTTATGAAGTCTCGAGCAATCTCGTTCGTCTCACTCTGATGTTTTCGCCATCGATTGGGGTGTGACAACGATGTTATCTAAAAAACACACGCTATAATAACAAAAGTTTTTTATCTTTAAAACAAGTATACTATTGTTATACTTTGAAACAAATTAATCAAAAACTCATATTCATAAAACATAATGAACAACGCAACATATTATAACACAGTGAATATCGAACTAAAAGCATTGTGTTGTAAGGGAAAGCTTGATTGCATACCCACATCATTTTATTTTGTAAACACAATTAAAAAAATGTAATGAACTAAACACAATGACTGGCATGTGTTATAAAACACAATTTAAAAAAAGTATTGAACTAAACACAATGAACTAAGTGTGTTATGAACACAATTAACAAACGCAATGAACTAAACACAATGATCTGGTGTGTTATTAAACACAATGATTTAGGTACATTCTGAAACACAATTAAAAAAAATGCAATGACCTGCAACTAAGGTTATGTAACACCTTATCCCGTTTATACCGAATATCTGAAATATTCGTAGTATTAGGTCCCATATAATTTTTTTTTTAAATTTGAAAACTTAGAGCTTACACGTCTTGGTTAACTGATAACCCAGACGAACCGTCTTAAAGTGTTATTACACAACTAAATTACAGTCAAAGACAATAAGGTTTTATACACAAAACTTTGTCACGCATGATCAAATTTTATCTTTTTGAGAAGATTTTCTCAAGGAGGTGGTGATTTAAGAGTGTTCGGTTCTTCACGTGCTTGATCGTCCTTCCGATACCAGCCCTTGTATAGGCCTATCATAAACACCAAGAACAGTTAGTGTTCATATTTATTTTTGTGTTAACGGATCGAAAATAACAAAAGAAAATGTTTTCAACAACTACGGTTCTCTCGCGTCTCGCAACCGAAACGCCTTCAAACGTCGCATGCCACGACAGTTAATAAGTGCACTTTGCAGAGGTGTGCACCTTACCAAACTGTGCACTTTGCAGAGGTGTGCACTTTACTAAACTGTGCACTGACATATGCACTTTACGAAACTGTGCATTTTGCTAAACTATGCATTGTGCATTGACCTGTGCACTATGCTAAATTGTGCACTTTGCTAAACTGTGCACTTTGCTAAAGTGTGCACTAACCTGTGCACTTTGCTAAACTATGCATTATGTACTGACTGTGC
The DNA here is from genome assembly GCF_002127325.2 of Helianthus annuus. Lineage (NCBI taxonomy): Eukaryota > Viridiplantae > Streptophyta > Magnoliopsida > Asterales > Asteraceae > Helianthus > Helianthus annuus. The sequence continues at coordinate 35,750,969 of NC_035447.2, read as the reverse complement.
ACTTTGCTAGACTCTACATTGTGCCCTGACCTATGCACTTTGCTAAACTATGCACTAACCTGTGCACTTTGCTAAACTGTGCACTTCGCTAAACTATGCATTGTGCACTGACCTGTGCACTATGCTAAATTGTGCACTAACCTGTGCACTTTGCTACACTGTCCACAGTGCACTGACTTATGCACTGTGCACTAACTTATGCACTTTCTAAAGTGTGCACTGACCTGTGCACTTTGCTAAACCGTGCATTGTGCACTGTGCATGGACCTACGCACTTTGCTAAACTGTGCACTGAACTGTTTGGGTCCGAACTTGTTATTTCACAAACCATTTCTCTTCGGTTCGACGTTTTTGTCAACCTTACGCCTTTTTCTCCAAACCACGAGTTTTTAAAAGTTTAAATGCGAACTAGCGGGCACATTTACCGTCAAGATTAATTATGTCCCTAAAGACATAAAAGTTTTCAATAGTTTAGTAAATCAAAACCCATTTAGCCATAATTTCCCATCATAGATATGTCCTCAGCTCTAATGGCACCCAAATACTTGATATACCTCACTTGAGGTAGTCTAGTGCCCACCCTTAACTCAACCAACTCTAGTCGGACCATAAGCCCTCACCAAGAGTTTGACCAATCACATATACCTGGCGCATGGTTAAAGCATTGACCCGTTATTAATACTTTGCGACTCTTTCTTCCTAATTCTTGGCAATGCATGCCCATACATTATGTTTACCTGTAAGCATGAGACTTAACAAACAAAACATTAAATATCATATTCAAATGGCGATAACATCACCATTTGACCCGTTTGACCCATTTGTCTAATTGACCCGTTCATAGCTTACTTTTTTAGTGATTCAACTAACCATGTGTTGTTTATTGCCAAAAGGTACATAGTTACCATCTTACCCATTTTGACCCGTTATGGTTTACACTTTACACCATATGGTCCTATTTCAAAATTTCATTGGTTTCTCGCCAGAAATTCATTTTTACTCGTTCGACCCATTTTGTTCGTGTCATAAAGTCTTATTTTGAAAATTCATTGGTTCACAAAAAAAAAAACAATTTTTACTCACTCGACCCATTTTGGTTTGTGCCAGAAGGTCTTATTTTAAAAACTCTTTGGTTTACCATCAAAAACTCATTTTTACTTGTTCGACCTATTTTGGTTCGTGCCAGAAAGTCTTATTTTGAAAATTCCTTGTTTAATCACTAATATGTGATTACTTGCCATTTTGTTTGTTTGACCGGTTATGGCTCTCATTTCTAATATTCAGTAGGCTAATAACCGATATGTGGTTACTCGCCATTTTACTCGTTTTGACCCGTTATGGCTTGCACCGTAGGGTCTTATTTTTGAAATTATCGTTTACTACCAAAATATACTTTTGTCATAACTTTATTCATTTTGATCTGTTTCATGGTTTACACCATGGGGTTTTATCTTATCAATATTAGGGATGAGCACGGTACCCATTCGTTACCGAAAGTACAAGTATTGAAATACAGGGAAAATTGGTACCGGTACCAAATATACATGTTTGGTACCGAATATACAAGGTTCGGTACCGATGTTTTACCCGTAAATACCGGTACTGAAAAACGAGGAAAATGGGAACCAGTACCGGTATCGAATATACTCGGTACGGTTTAGTACCGATACCAAATGCTCATCCCTAATCAATATTATTAGTCTAGTCGTATCCGATTATTTGTTAACCTTATCATTAACCAATTACTTCATATCATTTAACTAGTGATTCTATTCTGAGTGCTGTAATCTTTACTTACCTTTCGTCCGTTTGAGCTTTCTCACGTCTTTGATTGTTTGACCCATTCCCTTCCAAGCTCCGATCTAGCTTGTTAAGAGTCAAACTATCACATAATATCCACAAGATGATTAGATTAGTCATCCAATATCATGACCATTACTCCTCATGGACTTTTATACCTCATTTTTCCTTTCATTTTATTTTGGTCAGTTTAACTTTTAAAAGTCCAACTGCCTATTGACATACAAAAATGCATTAAAAATTTGAGAAAACTCACTTAGGCATTTTATTGAACATTTGGTGGGCATCACATTCAAGCTATTCTATTAGCTATAATTGACAACCCATTTTACCACATTATCTCACCTCAACAAGTGTTCACTTTCATTACAATCAAAATAACATATAACTTTCAGTTTATCACAAGTTAGCACTTAGCATGACCATTATTTTTCATGGGTTCAACACTTATGATATAAATCCATTTCTTCACATACATGGTTAATCATCCTAATATGTTATAATTCAAATTGTTCACATAATCAACCAATATAAATATCATCAACACTTCTACAATTAGCTATACATATTCTTATGGTGATTTACCCACTAGACCTTCCTATCTCATGGATTTCTCTAAATTAGAGATTTCACCAAAAGTTAAATTACAACTTACCTTAGGTTTAGGGGGTATTGTGTGACCAAAACTTTCAATCATACATCAAAACTTCTTTGATTTGGATCCACATTTGGTGATTTTGTGTTGCTAGGTTGAAGAAGGTTTCCCCCTTCTTTTCTTTCCTTTGGGTCGACACACACTCATGTGTGTGAGATTTTCAATTTTTTTTTTGTTTTTAATCAAATTACTTCCCATTTGTTCCACTTTAGCCCCTAAAGTTTAGTTAGTTAGTTAAGTAGGCAATAACCCACTTATTTTTACTATTATCCATACTTTATTAACTAGGTTAAAATGATATTCGAATGAATATTTTGGGGGTGTTACAGGTGTAAGCAAACCGTACGCTCAGGGAATGTTCGTGAAACGTTCGATGGAAAGTTCGTTTATGTTCGTTCGTTTAGTAAATGAACAAACAGGAACAAGAAATTTTGTTTGATAAGTTAAACAAACGAACATCAACAGAGGTTGCGTTCATTCGTATATGTTCGTGAACATTTAGTAATGTGTTCATTTATGTTTGCTCATTTATGTTCATTCATTAAAGAGTTTTTATATGTTACATTTTTATTTTATTGGTTTTAGTTTTTAAAAATTTGAAACCATAGTTATACTATACACATGCGCCAACATTTCTCCTTTGACCATTTCAATTTCAAGGTTGTGTTAAAGCTTGACAAATATTTTTTTTTGAAAATTATGTCCATGATAATTATATCAATTATGTTCGGATAGTTTTGTTAAGTACTTATTTATTTTTGGTGAATTCTTCATAATGTTTTTCTTTATGAAAAAATGCAGATTTTATTTTAGAATGAATATATAACATTCGTTTGTATTCATTATGTTCAAGAACGTTTGTTTGTGTTCGTTTGCATTCGTTTATGTTCCGTAAGTGTTTATAAACATGTTCCTTTTCCTAATGAACAAACACGAACAAGTCTTGTTCAGTAAGCATTCGTAAACCATTTATGAACATATTCGTTCCTTAATAAACGAACACGAACAAAGCCTTTTTCGTGCTCGTTCGGTTCATTTACAACCCTATCTATTTAGAGAGTTAGAGCTATGTCTATTTAGCAGTAACGTTGAGTGAAAAAATACGAGATCATAACACATAGCTATAAAATCTAAAATGTAAGCATGGCTCATAATAACTTCGACAATAATAATCTGTAAAAAAACACTAAGTTTGTTCAACAATTATTAGAAAGTTGTTATACAATCTTACGATTCTTATTGTCGAAGTTATAACGAACACTAAATTTGCTATAAATTCATTTCAATATTAGCATATATGAAGTCAATAATCTATTATCTATATTAAAACAAAACACTTTGGTGCCACTTGGCATTATTTTAATCCTATAATTGCCACCTGGCAACTTAATAATCCTCACAATTGTGATTTGAGCGGCAATATACGTCGATTCAGTTCCCATATTTCTGTTTGATTCTCTTTGATTGTACCGCCTTTCTCTTTGGTTGTAACTCTGAGAAAGAGAATTCAAGTTTCCATATTTTTTTGAAATCATCTTCCAAAATATGATTGAGTTCCCATGTTTAATTATGTTTGATCGCATAAGCCCTATATCTATAAATCCATATGAATTCTGGGGTTTCTTCTCATCGATTCTTAGGGCAAACGATTTATCAATCACATCTGTTTGTTCACATCGATTTGGCATTCAAAGGATCTGTCAACCCTTATTTAAGGTACGATTCTTTATCACTGGTATGCATATTTTATATGGTACTTAATCTGTAGCAAATTTTAGGGTTTTTTTGAATATGTGTTTTGATTCAATATCCGATTTTGTGTTGATTTGCTCCGAATATCATAAGTAAGCATATGGATCTTTTCTAAATATTCAAATCTGTAAGAATTTTTGGTGGTATACATTTTTAGGGCTTATTCTGATCTGAATATCACATATGTTTGTGTCGATTTTGAAAATTATGAAATTATGATGCTGTATACATTTTTAGGACTTATTTGTTAATATGTTATTCCGATGCTCTTAATTTTTAGGTTTACTTAATGTTGAATTAAGATCTGCAGATTATTGAGTCTAAATTTTTAGGGCTTTTTTTTTTCTTAGAGTAGTTTAACTGAATCTTTTTTAATCGTCAACCTAGAGATTGATTGAGGTATATTACAAGGATGTTAGATTCTGTGAATTCTTCAAAGATTTGTGGTTAGAAACTAACACATTTATACAAAAAAACTTATTTCTAAACATTGCTCATATTGCCTTATGATTGATTGAAACTGTAGGCGAACAAGGAACATATTGATTAAATCATGTAGACCTGTATACTTATTCTTTATTAAAAAATATATTGAGGTCTAATACAAAGATGTTACACTATGTGATTTCTGCAATGATTTATGGTTAGAAACTAACACATTTATATAGAAACATTAGTTGTAAATATAATTCAGATTGCCTTATGATTGATTGAAACTGTAGCGGAACATGGTTCATACTGATTAAATCATGTAGAACTATATATTTGTTCTTTATTACTGTTTGGTATATATGCACTTACACATTTATAAATGTAACCATGTTTGTGAATTATAATGATTGCATAATAATTTATCTGATGAGGTTTGTTTATTAATTGTCACTGTAAATCATTTGGTAGCCCAGTTTTTTATTATGATGTATCATAAAGGTTATATTTTTCAAATAAAATTCATCTGACGTGCTTTGTTTATGTAACCTCTTATTGTAGGTATTTCGTATGGCTGAAAGTTCATCAAGGTAATTCATTTGTAGAATCTGTCTTTTGTTTTCATTTTTTATTTCTCATGCTAACCTTAACATGTTACACTTGATTAACATCGTAATCTTTAAATCAGTTTCAGAGGACCCTGTTTTTGTAGGCACATGAATAAAGCAGACGAATTTATTATGGTAAATGACAAATTATTACATAACTTTATTTTTATTTTCTTTATCTTATTATTAAGTACAGTTTGTTATTATTGTATTGTTTATATTTTTTCACTATAAATATAAATCATTTTGTTTTTTTTTATATTAGTGTATTCCAGATGACGCTGCATCCAAACTATGGGGTGTATATAAAGGTCCTACGAATGTTTCGATACACACCGAAGATGGCCGACTATTTAATGTTGGATTAAGCGCTTCTAAAGGAAAGATATTCTTTTTTCATGGTTGGTCCAAAGTGGTAGAACATTTACGACTAACCATAGGGTGTTTGGTACTATTTAATCCTATAGATTCTACTACGTTTAAGTTAACATCTTTCGTTGATGGGGTTAGTCATACCACTTTTTGGACGTATCTGCTCCCTCCATCATCTCAATTTTATGTAAGATAACTTATATCTATATTTTTAATATTGTATTGATGTATTAGTTTACTTATATTAAATTTACTTTTTGTTGATTTGTTTTTATCATTCCCACAGGTCATTCCTGAATGTATCCTGCCAAAACACTATGATTATTCGTCAAATGATGTAATCTCTACTGTACTTACAGACAACAACACGTTTAACGTTCTCATTGAAACATTTGACGGAAAAGTAGGTTTTTCCGTTGGTATTGACGTAATTGTTAGTCAGTTACAGTTGAAGGATGGTTATTTTCTGTTTTTACGAAATCTTTTGGTAATTTTTTCCATTTAAAAGTATTTGGGAAAAGCGGTCTTGAAATGAATTTTTCGGATGTAGAGGTCGATGAGGTAAGTGTCATATTCGTACATAATTATATATTTTATACATGTTAATTTAATTTTTGTTATACATTTAATTTGCAGGCTGAAGTTCCACCTCTTGATGTTGAAAATGAAACTGATGAAGAAATACATGGCGGTGTAAAAAAGTTTGTTCGTATGGCTGGTGAAGATTATTTTGTAAGTTTGAAAATCATTTTACATACTGCTAAAAAACAAATGTTATCCATTTTTACTTAATAAACATTCTTCTTTTGTTTTTACAACAATACAGAGGATTCCTGATCCTGTTTCACGCATGGCTAGACTTCATGAAGGTTTAAAAGATTTGACCGTTAGATTTTTGCATCTGGATCCGCCAATGCAGATTACCAACGGTACCAGACGTGAAAGACGTGAAAGAAGAGGCAAGACTGGTTTTCGATACGCTTTAACCTCTTGGAAGAAGTTCATGAAAGCCGCTCGGATTAAGGTCCGTGACCAGGTTCACTTTTCCTTTGATGAAAATGATCAGGTTTTGAGTGTTGAGAGGGTTGTACCTTACGTTAGGCGTAAGAATTAGTTATAAGACAATTACGGCATGTTTTTTGCCTTTCAATTTTTTTTGGTTTTAACATTGGTGTTGGTTTTGAATTTCAAGTTTTTATATAATTTTAATATCTTAACTGTTATTTTAACCACTATATGACATGTGTTTAAACTTTACTCTATGTTTTTAGTAGTTTTTATTCCCACTACATGTATGATGGATCAAAAATGATATAGAAACTACTATTAAGGATACAATTAAATAGATATATTCTCATAGTAAGATTAAGATATTAAGATTAAGATTAACACTAAGATGAAGATTGCTGATTATTTTTTAACAAAAAACCCTTATTCCCCACGGTTTTGGAACGTACATCCAGCATCCACCGGAGTAACATAATAGGGTATTATTTTGCTAAAAGTATAAAAAGCCAGAATATTACTACAACAATTTGATTCTTTCATTACAAGCCGCTTTACAAAGCAACCATTAAGAGCACATTTCCAGCTGCTATATAACAGCTTGCCTTATACTGTCCATTCAATATAAAACACATATAAACGGGTCCAAATACCCATATTTATAATTAGAGACTTTAAGTATTGAGTGTCAGGTCATTGGTACACTTGACTAAAAAAGCTTAAAATGAGTATGTTAAAAGATATATTGGACTGATTTTATGTTATCTAGGATGTTGATTATTAAAGTACTGAATTAGGTTTTATTTAAGAATAATATGTTGCGAACGAGGCAAAAACAAATATATGTTTAGTCTTTGAACTGATATTTAAGCTTTGAACTGATTTTTATTGTTTTATGTGTTGGCGAGTCGGTATTTAGGCCTTGAACTGATTATTTTTTTATTATTTTTTTTAATAGTTACACTTCAATTAAAGTTACTGAAGTGGGAGTTTAGAACCTATATTGGATGGCTCGAGCAGGTAAGTTTAATCACATTATTTTCACATTAATATCATGTTTACATAATAAACTACATTGTACTTTAAACAAATCCACTGCTTATGATGTTGTACAACAATCACTGTAATCCATCTCAATGTAAACCATCAACTGCTTATGATGTTGTACAACAATCAATGTAGTCCGTTTTCACAATGTAGATATTTAAAATGGAATCTTGCATATATTTTGTAATTTTAATTTGTTAACTATGATTATGCCTATGATTTATTTATTATTTATTAATTAATATAAATGACTAAATTCAAGTTGTAAGTAATTTTAATCGATTATATACTTTTTATATATACATACTCATAATCATAAAGTTGAATCTTTTTCAAATTTGCGTATATGAAACTTGAAATTGAAACATGGTAATGATTTAGATATGGTAATGATTGTGAAATTATTATAGATTAATATTTTGATTGAATATAATTTGTAATTCAAGTCTTAAGTAATTTGGATCGACTATATACTTTCCTAGATTAGATTAATATCTTAAATTTGAATTTTCGTTCTAAATCAAGATATTTTTAAATTTTCCGAAATTGAAAATGGAAATTGAAATATGGTAATGATTGTAATTTTATTTAAAATAATTGATTGATTGAATATACTTCGCAATTCAACTAATTAAATGATTGTACAAATTTTTACTGGTTTATAGATTTAAGGGAAAAATAATGACCAAAAATAATATATTAGCATAAATACCAATTTCGAAATACATTTTCATTCACAACTTCGTTTCTTCATTCTAAGAAACATCATCCTTCACTCATCCAAAATGTATGAGTTTTCTTTGAGTTTCAATAGTTATTTCATATTGGTTTCTATGTAGTATTTTAAATGTTGTTTTTGTTTATCTTATTTTATATGTCCATTCAATTCTTTCATTTTTTGCATGCTATGTAGAATGGAACAACCAGCCATCACGTTGCTGAAAAATTTGAATCTCAACCAGGATGACTATACCATCAAAGTTCGCATTGTCAGACTATGGAGTCGAGCAGCCTTCAATGATCCTCGAAAGGTTTATTGCTATGATATGATTTTAATGGACGAAGAAGTAAGTGTACATAAAATTGTTTATAATGATACTTCATATACATATTTTTTACGTTCTTTTTTTGGATTAATTTGTTGTACTTATTGTATATATTAGGGGATGAAAATTCAAGCCTTTGTCTTAGCCAAGACTGCAAGAGAGTATGAACATTTGTTGAAGGAGAAGCAATGTTTGTTCATCCGTAATCCTTCATTAGGCGAGAATCGACAGAAAGTGAAGTATGTTCATATTCCGACGAAGATTAATCTAAACAACAACGCAATAGTTTCGGTTTGTGATGAACCTGTTGGTACTGAGTGGGGATTCGACTTTTCTCCTTTTAGTTCTGTTGTTGAAGACCCGACTGACGACAACAAGTCCTTTAAAAGTCCTATTGGTATATTGACTTTTTTTTTTTAATATATAATACCGATATGTAATTTATATGATGTTACAAATAATTTTATGTTAATATTGTTTTATTTGTAGACGTAATTGGTTTTGTCGTTAAGAGTTTTCCTTATGATCTAAAAGAGGATACCAAAGACGAGAAACAAGAAAAGAAGCTAACATTCATGCTTCAGGATTTAGAGTTTGTTAATCCTTTTTTTGTCTACTAACTATATGTAACTCAATCACTCCTATTCTAATTTTTTTGTTTTTGTTATTATTTTTCATAGAGGGAAGCAAATATATGTTACTCTTTGGGATGCTTATGCTGAACAGATATTGGATTTTGAAAGGGACAATCAAGATGAAAAAAATGTCGTTGTAATTGTGCAATTCGGAAAATACAGGTTCTGGGGAGGTATACTCCTACATTTTCATAAAATATTTTTTTAATTACACAATCTGTTGTTAACCATTGTCCATCTAAATTAATTTGAGAATTTTGTGTACACCAATAGGGTATCTTTATGTTTCAAATCTCTACACTGTCACTCGCGTGTTGATCAACGCTGAAATTGATGACATATTAACTTTTAAGAAGAGGTATGTTTTAACATCCCCATATCCCGACTTTTTGACGGACTTCACAAATAACGTTGAATTTAATGTTTTGTTAGGTTCCTTTCAAACATTACCCCTGAAACGTCTTCCACCTTTTCTAGATTGAGTTCCTCCAGAATAAAGGATCCTACTGAAGAGTATCTTTCAGATTTTCAGTTCAGTACTATTGGAGCTTTAAATCAAATTTCGGAGGTACTAAAAGTGTAACTTTTACCATGTTTCTTTACTTGACATATCATTAAGACGTCATTTTTAATATCTTTTGTACATAAAAAGTTTGTAATTATTGTCGGAACTATAAAGAGTTTTGCTTCCGAGGATTCTTGGTTTTACAATGCTTGCAGAAATTGTAATCGAGCAGTCACCACAAAAACAATTTCAAAAGAAAAGCAAGATGGTTCCGATGGTTTTGAAGATATTGTGGTTCTGGAGTGTAAGGACGATGGCTGTAACAGTAAGACTGTTTACTCCGTTCCGAGGTAATATTACTTTAGATATCAATTGATTTTTTACATGTTTATGCGTTACATTACTGTTGTATAACATATAATTAACGTGTTTCAGGATCAGGGTTCTGATACGGGTTCAGGATTGTACAGGGATTGTGACGCTCACCCTATTTGAGCGTGAGGTGCTTAAGCTGTTGAAGGTTAACGCGAGTCAGCTGTTGGATAAGAACCTTGATGTACGTTATATTTTGTTGTTTTGTTTTATAGCTGTCGATTATTATTAGTTACTTATCATTACATTGCTTTTTGACAAAATTATTATTTTTTGTATATCACTCGCCAGTTAGCTAACGAAGGGAATTTTCCGCCTGAACTCAATGCTCTACTCAACAGGAAGTTTGCATTCAAGATAGCCATCGGTTCTTTTAACATAAAAAACAAATCGGATGGTTACTCTGTTTCAAAATTAACAGACAATCCAACTGTGATTGCCGAACTAGATAAAATTTTTGATGTCATTCAGGTACTTGAAAACCTATGCACTGCTGTTTTGTTATATTTTATATAACTCTAACCAATTATATAACTATTATATATATACTATAAAATCTATTTGTTTACTTAATGTAATTAAATTATACATATAAAACCGGTTGATTTATTACAAAAAATAATAATTACAACATATTATTTTTTAAAAAAATGAAACAATGAACTATACATTATAAATGTTACTAATAAATATGTAAGTTAAGAACTTACAAATCATTTTCACTGCCGGAAAGAAAGAAACGTATCACTTCTGGTCCATTCCCATTCCATTTTTTATGTCATCGTTCAAACTACTGCAGATTGTAATATGCTACCAAACTGCAATACAACTTCCTTTCTGTTACTCCTTTGTCAAATAACATGCCATTGTATTACACATTACAGTTTCCTATTTTCGAATACTTTAGTTGTAATTATACATCAAATTGTATTTATACACATGTATTGTATTTATACTCACGTATTTCCTATTATCTCAGATGTCCAGCATCGAACACCATTGGGCAACATTTCAAACGGTATTATTTAACTCTTTATCTTAACAATATTTACATTTTCAATTTAAACCGTATCATTAATATTTCATGTAGCTTATATGTGTTTTATATTTAATGATTGTCTGTAAGTTTTCATCCCTAAACTTACTCAAGATGAGAGTAAGGAGAGGCGTAAACTTAGAAAATTATACATCGATGGTAAACGTTATAGAATGCAAAAAGGTACATCACAATCAATAGATGTTATAACATCTACTTCTGGTTCATCATCCATTCCGCATGACATGGTCAATGTTACAACAGAGGCGTCCATTGAATATGGAGGTAAAACTTTAATAAATGTTTAAAGTAGGATACTATTTTTAACAAAAATTTTATTTATTAATTGGATAATGTTTATATGTTAATTATCTGTTTTTTATTATAATATTACAGTTTTTGACCCGAGATTTCTTCAAAATGACTGCAAAGAGAGACGGAGGTTAAGGAAATTATATTTAGACAGTAAAAGATCTACAAGTCTACAACAACGAAAATTATACCCTTCCAATACTTTATCATCTTCTACTGATTTAAGATTGATATCTTTCAACACGCACAATGTTACTCCTACAACGTCGGTTGTACCTACAAGTAAAAATTATATTTACCGAATAATCCAAATTTAATTTCAAATACAGTATATGTGTTTTAAAAAGTTAATAATTTGGAGTATATTATGTTATTTAGGTAATGTTAGTTGTCTTACAAACAACTTGACTACTCCAATAAACATTCGTCGTTTTTCTCTGTCTTCAAACATCACAAATTCTAGAAACACATCTACTATTCTCGAAAGTTCTTATTTACAGAGGATGTCGCCAGGAAAACGTAAGTTATTAAGTAAATCACGAGCTACATCTCCTATACCAATGATTGACTTGACGACAGAGGAAACTACAGATGAGGCAATTTACAAAGGAGTTTCAACAGGTATAATCACAATTACTTTATTTATTGAATTAACTAAATAGTATATATTATTTTTATACAAACACATACTTCGTAAAGTAATATTGTTTTTTTCTTCAACTAACTTTACAGATTATTTCGATCATGGTGACCAATGTATTACTTGTGAAGTATGCAATGCTAAATTATGGGATGCTGAAAAAGGAAGGGGAAGAAAAGAGAAAGGAAGAATATGTTATTTCTTATGTTGTGGTTATGGCAAAGTAGAGCTACCAGATTATAAAGATGCTGTCCCAAGTTATAAGAAACTTTTTATGTATAAGGATAAAGAAAGCAAACATTTTTTGAATAATATTCGACGGTATAACTCCATGTTTGCTTTCACGTCAATGGGTGGTAAGGTTGATCCCACTGTTAACAGAGGTAATGGACCATTCTGCTACAGAATTAGTGGAGAGAACTACCACAGCACTGGAAGCCTGCTTCCGGAATACGGAGATCAACCAAAATTTTGCCAGCTCTACATTTTCGATACTGAAAATGAACTTTCCAACAAACAATCGGTTTTTAGGTAATTATAATAAACTATAAATTTTTTTCCCATCAAAGCTTTCTATAGTATTTTTTTTATTAATATTGATGTTTTTTGACACTCCGCTATTTTTTAACCAGTCGTTCCAAGGATTCATCTTCCTCAAGTGTGGCTGAACTTGATAGTAAACTGATTGAACATATAAAATGTGTTTTAGATTCAGAAAATCAGTTGGTAAAAGCTTATAGGATGGTTAGAGACTGTTTTCATGAAAACCCTGATCTTAATCTAAAGCTTCGTCTAATTGGTATTAGAGAAAAGGATAGACGAACGTATAATTTACCAACCTGTGGTGAAGTTGCTGCTCTAATTGTGGGGGATATTGCCAACACAATCAACAATAGAGATATAGTTATTGAAACGCAGACAGGTACTTTGAAACGAATTAGTGAATTGCATCCTTCATACCTTGCACTTCAATATCCTATTTTGTTCCCTTATGGAGATGATGGTTACAGAATTGACATCCCTCATCGAGGTGTCGTAGACGTAATCAATAAGAAACGTCCAAATTGTACAATGAGAGAGTTCTTTGCATATCGTGTGCAAGACAGAATTAATCAGTTTTCATTGATTCTAAATTCAAGGAGACTCTTTCAACAATTCTTGGTTGATGCGTATACTATGATTGAGAGCGAAAGGCTTAACTACATACGACTTCAACAAAAGAATCTAAGGTCAGATAGCTATGAAAGTCTATGTGAATTAAGAAATAAGGGCCAACAAGACATATCTAAGGTTGGAAAACGAATCTTTTTGCCCTCTTCGTTTACCGGTGGCGCTAGATATATGATGCAAAATTATTTAGATGCCATGGCTATCTGTAAGTGGTTTGGTTATCCGGATTTTTTTATAACCATCACGTGCAATCCAAAGTGGCCTGAGGTAAAAAGGTTTCTTAGAGACACAAATCTTAAACCTGAAGATAGGCCCGATATACTGAGCAGATTGTTTAAAATAAAGTTGGATTCAATTTGCAAAGATTTTAAAGAACGCCATCTATTTGGAAAAGTTGCAGCAGGTATTTTATCAAATTGCTTTTTATATACATATTAGATTATTTAAATCTACTAATGATTTCTTTTTGTACAGTTGTTTACACAATCGAGTTTCAAAAGAGAGGATTGCCTCATGCCCACCTATGCTTATTCTTAGAAAATGAATCCAAACTTCCAACGGTAGACCATGTTGATCCATTTATAACTGCAGAAATCCCTGATGAAGATGAAGATGCAGAATTATATGCGCTTGTGAAAGACTATATGATTCATGGTCCATGTGGTAACGCTAATTTAAGTTGTCCATGTATGGTTGACAATAAGTGTTCGAAGGGTTTTCCAAAGAAATTTCAAGATCATACTACACTGGATTCAAATGGATTCCCAATATACAAAAGAAGAGATAATGGTGCTTCTGTAGTAAAAAATGGAATCGACTTAGACACGAACGAAGGATAAAAGGGGCGGGGAGGGGCGCCCGCCCCCCCGAATTTTTCGATCAGTAGTGTTATATATCTAGTTTTCGTATAGAAATTTGTGGGTATATACGTTTTCGCCCCCCCCGGTTCTATAGATTTTTTTTTGGTATATACGTTTTCGCCCCCCCCGGCCGAAAAATTCAAGCTTCGCCGTTAGACTTAGACAACCGAAGTGTTGTGCCATACAACAAAAAACTTTTGAAACGGTACCAGGCACATATAAATGTTGAGTGGTGCAATCAAGCCGGATCAATTAAATATTTGTTTAAATATATAAATAAAGGCCCTGATAGAGCAACCGTTGCTGTTGTCCAACATGATAATAACAATGAAGAACTAGAACAAGACGAGGTCAAAGAATATTATGATTGTAGGTATCTATCGGCTTGTGAGGCATCTTGGAGGATCTTCGCCTACGATGTGCATTACAGGACTCCTTCTGTTAGGCTGCCTTTCCATCTTCCCGGAAAACAACCTATTGTTTTTGGACCCAACGAGGATATTAATCAAGTCCTTAACAAACCATCTGTCAAAGCTTCAATGTTTCTTTCCTGGATGGAACGTAACAAAGACCCGAATGACACATTGGCCCGTACACTTACATATGTTCAGTTTCCAAGTTGGTATGTATGGAAGCTTGATAAACGTTGTTGGGAACCTAGACAAAGACATAAGTCAATTGGGAGAATTCACGCTGTAAGTCCGTCTCTTGGGGAAGCATATTTTTTAAGAATTCTTCTTAACAAAGTGAAAGGACCAAAATCTTTTGATGATATTAAAACAATTGATGGTAAGGTATATGATACATTTAGAGATGCATGTTATGCACTCGGTCTTTTGGACGATGACACAGAATACACTGAGGCAATCAAGGAAGCAAATGAAACAGGATCCCCTTCGTATCTTCGTAATTTATTTGCTACTTTGCTATTAACAAATACGTTATCCAGACCAGAGGTTGTATGGGAAAGCACATGGAGATACATGACAGACGACTTTATCTACAGACTTAGAAAATATCATCGAGTTACAGGTAATTCTTTTACACAAAATGTTGTTCTTCTCCCCTTTTTTTTGTTTTTGGTTGCGATAAAAAAAACAATTTCGGTTTAAAGAAAACATGGTTTTGTGTTTCATTTATGATATATGGTTTGGTTCATTAAATATTTTTTGATTTCATAATATATTTTTTTTCCATTTTTTACAGCTTTATCAATTCCAGATGAGCAGCTTAAAAACTACGTTTTGAGTGAAGTTGAAAAATTCTTAGCTAGAAACAACTCATCACTCAAAAGATTTGAGACAATGCCGTACCCAGATAATGCGTCTATGTCTGATTCAGACAATCGTTTGATTAACGAGGAGCGTATCTACGACCAAACCAATCTTGAAGTTGAATTTAATAATCAACTTAATTTGCTAACTGAGGAGCAACGGTCAGTTTTCCAACAAATAATCAACGCAATTGAAGGTAACAAAGGTGGGGTTTTTTTGTGTACGGCTATGGTGGGACCGGGAAGACCTTCTTATGGAAGACATTATCTGCGGCAATCAGATCAAAAGGTCAAATTGTATTAAACGTTGCTTCCAGTGGGATCGCGTCGTTGTTATTGTCTGGTGGCAGGACCGCGCATTCCAGGTTTCGTATTCCATTGAATCTTACAGAGGATTTAGTTTGTCATATAAAACCTGATGGAGATGTAGCTAGACTACTACACGAAACAAACTTGATTATATGGGATGAAGCGCCTATGGTCCATAAGCATGCATTCAAAGCGTTGGATAGAACAATGAATGACATTTTCAATATCGACACTTCCAACAGATCAAATATCCGCTTTGGATGAAAGGTTATTGTTTTAGGAGGCGATTTTAGACAGATCCTTCCTGTTGTTCCAAATGGTGGAAGACAAGAGATTGTCAATGCCTCAATAAGTTCGTCTTATCTATGGAATACATGTAAGTTGCTGAGACTAACAAAAAACATGAGGTTAACAGTTGGAAGTTCAGCATCGGACGCTGAAGAAATAAAACAATTTGCAAAATGGCTTTTGGATATAGGTGAGGGAAATGTTGGTGGTCTAAATGATGGAGAAGCATCAATTGAAATACCAAGCGACCTTCTGATCACTGATACATCGGACCCCATTTCAACTTTAATTGATTTTGTGTATCCTTCAATTCTTGAAAACTTCAACAATCAAAATTATTTCAGTGAGAGGGCTATACTTGCACCTAAGAACCGGTTGTGCATGAAATTAATGATCGGTTGTTGTCACTATTCCCAGGCGAAGAACGAGAATATCTTAGTTCAGACAGTCTTTGTCAGTCTGAAAATCCAAACGCTACACAACAAAAACTATACTCTCCTGATGTGCTTAACGGTCTTAAAGTATCCGGCTTACCTAATCATAGGCTAGCACTAAAAGTAGGCGTGCCGGTGATGCTATTACGTAACATTGACCAACAAAATGGTCTTTGCAATGGTACACGACTACAAGTCAAAAAAATGTATAACCATGTAATAGAAGCCGAGATAATATCCGGAGGGAACATAGGCACTCGCACTTATATACCAAGGATTAGTTTGATACCTTCTGATAAAAAAATTCCTTTTGAGTTTCAAAGGAGACAATTTCCGTTGGCTGTTTGTTTCGCAATGACTATTAACAAGAGTCAGGGACAATCACTGTCTAGAGTTGGTCTGTATCTGAAACAGCAAGTTTTCACCCATGGTCAGCTGTATGTTGCTTTATCGAGAGTTAAAACCAGACAAGGAGTTAAACTTCTGATTTTGGACAATGACGGCAAACCTACTAATAAAACGACAAATGTAGTTTACAAAGAAGTATTTCGTGACTTGTGATCTCCATGTACTCATTCATCGTTCGATCATTCATTCCATGTAACTGTTCCCTAAAAATCATAATAACATTTTTTTGAAGTCATTTAATGTTTATTTTTTGTTGTTTTTTAATCAATTTTGTTAATGTAATAAAAAACATGTATACTCATACACATACTTAAATATTAACCTAAAACTATACATAAATAAACAGTACGTTCACTTATAATTCGCTATCCATTATCTTCCATAAACACAATATTACACAAATTTGCATCATCATGTATCTCGAGATATTGCATTATTTGTCTCATTGTAGTTTACTAATTTATTATTACTTGAACGGTTATTTAATTCAAACGATTACTTCAATAAATTAAAGTTATTCATTTGTGTTTTAGTCCACCCGCGAACCTCGCGGGTTCTTAAACTAGTATCCTTATAGAGTTATACTACCCTCACTAATTATCATAAAGTTAAACATGACTTTATGATAATCAGTGACGGTAGTAT
The DNA here is from genome assembly GCF_002127325.2 of Helianthus annuus. Taxonomy (NCBI): domain Eukaryota; kingdom Viridiplantae; phylum Streptophyta; class Magnoliopsida; order Asterales; family Asteraceae; genus Helianthus; species Helianthus annuus. The sequence continues at coordinate 35,733,368 of NC_035447.2, read as the reverse complement.
AACTCTATAAGGCTAGAGGGTATGGTGACATCCCATCCTTGGAGGACCATCCGCCACGTAGGCGTCACGTCATAGTCCTCCCAAGGATGATCCATCCCCCAAAACTAGAGGGTATGTGAGGATGGTCCTAGTCATAGTCCTCCCCATCATTTCTATATATTTTTTTAATCTTCTATTTTTTTAACATTTAAAAAATAAACTAACAAAATATTTTCATTAATATTAAAACCACATTACATAAATTTAAAACAAAACATAAACTTAAAAAAAAACAAACATAGACTTAAATAATATTATGCTTCTTCATGATGTCGTTTTGAAGTTTTTTCAACATCGAACGTTTGTGCTCGGGATACTGATCGACATCCATCGTTATTATTTCCCATTCCTTGAGCCGAATTTTTTCATCCGAAATTCTGATTTTCTCATTCGACAATCGGACCTTCTCGCGTAACTTTTCTTCCGCTACACGAGCTTTTTCTTCGACGGCCCGCTCCTTCGCCTTCGTCTTTTGGGCCGAGACTTCGTTGTACATTTTTAAGTTTTCCATAAACTCTTCCATCTTCGGGTCCAACTTTTCCTTTTCTTTTCCCTTGGCCCGCTCCTTCTTTGATTTGTCTCGGCCCGGTGGACGCTCCGCTTCATGTACGGCGTACTCCTCTTCGTCAAAGTCGGCGTCATCATTTAAGTTTATGTGACACCTCGCGTCCGATCCACCGGCGCTAAAACTACCCGTTTCCGATGTTTTTTGGCGTTTCGCCATCTCCACCTCGTTAGGAATCGGCGACCATTTCGGTTCCTTTTTCATAATTTCCCACGCGCGAACGTGAGTAAAGTTGGTATTACCATTGTTCGACTTATACTTGTCCAAAGCTTGTTTGAAAACATCGTCGTCGCTCATGCCGCTACGACGCCCACTTGTATATATTTTATTATATTCCTCGCAAAACCTATTGACGGCCGAGTTCAATTTCCGCCACTTTGACGACACCGAGTCGATATCACGATACGGGCGTTGGTCCATAAGTTCGAGGAACTTCGCCAAAACCTTGGACTAAAACCCGTCACCCGTTTGATTATTACCTATAATAAAACAAACAAAATATATAAAGTTAAACAAATTAAACAAACAATTAAAATATGTAAACTGTTAAAAAATAAAAAAAAAAACCTTCAAACAAAGTAACCAAACTGTTGACCAAAATATTTAAATAAAAAAAATAAACAAACTTTAAAAACTTATAAACTGTTAAAAAAAATTTAGAAAAACAAACTTAAAAAAATGTATAAACCTTAAAAAAAAAAGATAAACCTTAAAAAAAATACGAACCTTTTGTCTTGTTGTTAGACGTGGCTATGAAAGCCTTGGCTAAGGCTTCTTCTTCGATTGGCGTCCACTTAGTCGACTTCGGTTTGGACGATTGCTCACCAACCACTTGCTTGCCTTTGTTTCGTTTTCCTTTTCCTTTAGCCGGTTGGGTTTCGGGAACAACCTCCACATCGTCGTCGGGTTCGGATTGTTGAAAGGGTTGCGTCGGGATCGGTCGGGGTTGAACGGGTGGTGTCGGGTTCGGTGGGAAATTATAAGCACCCCGCAACATCATTTGTTGAAGGGCTTGATTTTGAGAGAATTGAGCGAATTGGTTTGGCGAGTGTTGGAATGATGCAAACGCATTTGATGAATATTGCGAGCATTGGTTCGGTTCTAGCGTCGGATAATATGCCGGAACCGAGAAAACATTAGGTTGGGTCGCGTTGTTGGGATTGTTCGGGTTCTTCGGATTGTTCGGGTTGTTGAAGGGTTCCATGATAGAGTATGAGTTTTATAAAAGTGGGAAGAAGATTTATAAAAAATAAGTGAGAGAGATGAAATTTTGGGGGTAGATTTGTGAATAGAGGTGAAAATGGAAAGGAAATATATATCTTTGGATGATTATGACCGTTTGTTTTTTTTATTGGAAAAAGGAAACTTAATTTTTTTTAAACGGTAACTTTTTGAAACCGGGGCCCACAAATTGTTCCGTAGCCAACGTCCAAAAAGCGACGAAAGGACGGGGACTCAGGGGGGGGGGGTATGGTGTTGCTGGCGTCGCCGGGTGGGAACGAGAGGAAGGACGGGCCCATACCGCATAGCCTAAGGATATTATTGACTTCATATATGCTAATATTGAAATGAATTTAAAGCAAATTTAGTGTTCGTTATAACTTCGACAATAAGAATCGTAAGATTGTATAACAACTTTCTAATAATTGTTGAACAAACTTAGTGTTTTTTTGCAAAACTAAAATTTATAAATGCAGATACATCATAAATATTAGAACCATAAAATGTATACAATATATATTGTACAAGGCGACATATAAATCCATGAAGATCTCCTAATGCTTCTGAGTCGTGAGGTAAATGGAGTATCGTTCAAGAATAAGATTTTGGTTTTTTGTATTCATGTAACTTATCTATTTAGTGTTTAAAAGACTAAATTGCAAGTTTGACTTTTATATGCTAATATTGAAAAGATTTCAAAGCAATTTTTTTGCTTAGAAAACTTAGTTTTTAATATACACTAGTATTAAACTCCGCGCGTGTTGCGCTGCGGTTCCCGATTCGTTATATACAATTTGTTAGGTAAATAGTAACAAATATAGTTATAACCGAAAAAAACGATGTTGGTGATTTGCACCACTTGGATTACGACTTTTTACCGACAGTACGATGACCAAATGTCTTATTGGGCAACCTCTATGGTCGGCGCTGCTATTGTGGGGTTAGGGTGGCGAACCAGAGGCCATGGTCGGCTCCCCTCCTTCCTTTTCTCTCTCTAATCCTAATTGCAATGTAAATGTAAAGTGGAAGACAAAGGGTGGACATGTATATAGGGAAAGATAGTAAAAAGAGTAGCAACTATACCACCACATATGCTAAAGGTACAATAAACAAAAGCAACAAATACTAAAGTAGCACAATGTACATCAACATGCCTAAGATTGTTTTAAATTAATAGTATATAAATATAACATATTAGCAATTAAAAAAACATTATAAAGATGAAACGGATACAATTTTATACATGAATAAATAAGGTCGGCACACACCATATTTAGGGTGGGTGATTGTACACGACCTAAATTTTTAATATCCCTTTTTAAATATATTTTATTATTATTTTTCTTATAACAAAAACCAATGTTTTGAAAATCGAATCGGTCACAGGTTTGACCGGTTTGATTCTCCCCGCCAGACCTGTGTTTGAGTTGAACCGGCCGGTTAGACAAAACCGTTCGGTTGAACCAGATTTTTATTAAAAAAAATTCATTTAACCCTACTTATTTTTATAACATTTACGGCATCACATGGTTCTTACACATGGTTCGACTGATCCGCTATTGAAAACATTGACAAAAACCCATAAATACATATAAAACCCATTAAAAATAGTAAAACAATAGCCTATATATAATAGACTTATTTAGAGAACCATTTATTGTCTTATTACTAATATTTTTTGTATATAAGTTTGAATTTATGGCTTAGCTTTTCTACTCGCATAGACCTTGCCGAGAGAATAAATATCATTTCTTATGTTTCCGACCCGTCAGACCAAGGGAGTCCTTGTTCACCGATATAATTTATAGTTTATTGTACTCATGTAGCCATGTGTCTATTGTTTAATATCCAAAATGTAAGTTTGTGTTGTTATAACTTCAACTATAAAAATCAAAAAGATTATGTAACCTTCTAATAATCAAATTATTGACCGACCATATATACTTTTGTTAATATTAACATAATAAATAAATGAAGTTAGTGAAGTGGATAATACTTTATTTGATTATTAAGAAGTTAAGGTAAACGATAGTGACGTGGATAATACCGTATTTGATTATTAGGGTGGAGGAAGCCGTTCAATCACTTAGGGTGTTTGAGTATTCTCTAGCCAATAACATCATGTCATGTCAAGTCCCCATTTCACTCCCTATTTTGCACTCAATCACTGGCAATGGTTCAAACACATAGAGAGTGGTAAAGAATTTAAAAAAAAAATTGTGATTAGCTGAAAGAGGTTGGAACCCACCATTATACCCCCTCTCCTCCTTCCCTCCTCTTCCCGCATCGGTGAGTAGTCACCGCAAGCACCACTCCCCACTCACTGATTTGAGCATCGGTGAGTAGTCACCGCAAGCACCACTCCCCACTCACTGATTTGAAGCTGGCATCCCATCACCGAGCGGTGACTGCCACTCCCCAATGACTTCACCGAATGGATACCGACCACCCTTAAGAAGTTAGTGAAGTAAATGATAACGGTAAGTTTTTGTAACCAAAAGAACCCAAATGCGAGAATTTTTTTTGAATGAATGTGACGATAATGATAAAATCACAGAGACCAAAAATAACCGTTTACTCCAAAATATAAAGAAGGTTAAAAAGATGTAGTTAAAAATAAATTTCAGTATGGATAGTTAGTTAATTATTAATTTGATCATAATCATCCGTTTTATATGATATGATTTAGGATTTTGTTTCCTACATTTTATTTGTAATCAACATTGTCTTCTTCATCATGAAATTTAATCGTAAACACCGATACAATATAAATCACACATAAAATCACCTTTAATTTCATAATATTTTTACAAACACTTTGTATACAATCAATCTTTTGGGGTATAACAATATTCACATATGAGCATAATTACATAAATTTTTCAAACAATTAAGCACCTTTTTAACTTGAAAGTTGAAACATAATTACATAATTATACTTAAGTATTTTTTACTGAAGGAAAAATACAACAAAGAAACAAAAAAGTAAAGCACCTAGGATTCTTGAATAAAAACCATAAACAAGAAACTAAACTGCCTGGGATTCTTGTAACAAGACACAGTAATCAAGAAAAGTTAAAACTGGGGTAACTTATTTAAACAATTAAACAATCCCGCTAGAATGTAGTTCATTCATTTTATTTTAATTCAAACAATTAACAAAATCAACCATTTTTATAACCTCGTGATCGTATAATCGTATTGAACGACTTATACCATTTTTAAGAATTGAAAATACATGTACGCATACTAAGTTAGAATCCTGTATATTATATGACTTGAGTAAATATAATGTTATATACTTAATAATATGTCTTTGAAAAAGTTGTGTATTACTCTGGTTAAATAAATGTGTGTATTATACCAATATGGTTATCAAATAAGGGTAAGGTTATTGTAAAAAAGACCGAAAGTGTGAGAAAGGTAAGAACGAATCTCAGCCATTAGATCTAAATTAATTGAAAAGGGTAAACAAGTAATTTTATCATTAATTCAATTAATTAAAAACTTTCCATAACCGTCACCTTAATTATAGGAAGTATATAACAGCATTCAGCAAGTATATAACACCATTCAGTAAGTATATAACACCATTCAGCAAGTATATAACACCATTCAGCATTCAGCAAGTATATAACACCATTCAGTAAGTATATAACACCATTCAGCAAGTATATAACACCATTCAGCAAAGATATAACACCATTCAGTAAGTATATAAACCATTCAGCAAGTGTTATAGTATATAACACCATTCATTGACTAAACATCTGATCGAAACATATTTTTTTCTCTATATAAGTATAGCAATACGGTACTCATATTAAAGATAAAAAAACGCTCGTTATTATGGTGTATTTTTTTAAAGTTACGTATAAAAAGTTATTGACGTTTAAAAAAGATGGGGGAAGTTACATGTGCATTACCTAATTTCTAGTGGGTTTAAAAGACTATATTGCCCCTAGATATTTCAAATCAGTCCAAATTAATGAAAATATTTTACAATTTGGTCTCTATTGATTTCAACCATTAGATCAAAAGATCTAATGGCTGAGTTTCTTTCTTACCCTTCTCACACTTTAGGCCTTTTTTACAGGATCCTCTACCTATCAAATAATATTATAAAAATTATTTAATATTTTATTTAAATAACCGCTTGTAATTTTAGCGTCCTAAGTTATATTATAAAAAAATTATAAGTACTTTATGTTGGAAATTTGTGGAAATAACATTTTTCACAAATATAGGAAAATGATTTTTTCCTATTTTGGACTAGAAATAAATATAATAAAATGAGCGGGTTTTATATATTTATTTGTGGGTTTGTGTTCTATGTTGGAAGAGCTTCGCAACGAACTAAACCACGTCCAAAATGGAGATAAGATGAATGAGATATCGATGCTCAAAGTTTGGTGTTTGAAATTTGAATGCTGAAAAAAAGTGGGAAAGTGGCACCTTGTCCCATATCGGATGAGAGATGAAACTTAAAGGGGTATTTAAGTGGGAATTCTCCATCCTTATTGTTTCATGGAAGCACTCACTAAGTGTACTCGCGAAGGGAGCGGAGCACCCTAACTCACACACGCGCGCGCGTGGGCGATGAGGCGCAATGTGGTGCTTTGATGGCGCACGTGGTTGCGCGCATGGTGCATGGGCCCTGATGTGACGTGCGCGGCACACCAGAGTGAGCCAAAACGGCGCGACTGTGTGGCGTGCTCATATAAGCTCACAGGTGACCTGGCACACGCGCACAGGCGCGCATGGCAGTGAGCCAAAAGGACGCAGCGCGCATGAGGGTGCAGACCTGCGCGCGCATCAGCGTGTCTTGCGCGCGCATCAGCGTGTCTTGCGCGCGCATCAGCGTGTCTTGCGCGCGCATCAGCGTGTCTTGTGTAACAACTCTCACCAAAACTATTATTTCTTATTATATTTTGTCCAATAGGAAACCCTGATTGAGACCCCCAAGTGATACTGCATGAACCCTAAAATTTTCAGAACAATCGGAATCAGGATCAGGGCCCCTAAAACTCAGGGGGGGGGGGGTATTTCCTAGTTAGTATTATCCAAACTGTTTTCGATAGAAATTGAATTTTAACGAACCGTCGACTCACCCAAGCTACTGGGACGCGTGGCTACCTCATATTAAAAGTGACCTCTCGCGCCACGCGCCAGGACCAGGTTTCCCTGTCGTGACACGCGAGCGCGCCGTTTTTCCAGTATAAATAGAGGAGTTTGGCACTTGATTTCCTGCGTTGGTTCGACGAGCAAATTCGATTCAGGCAACGAGATATCGTCGAAATACTACAAAAACCCACCTAATATCGAAATTCTGCCGCAATAACAGGGTAATAACTCGATCGCTATTACGATTCATTTTCCGAGCAATCAATATGTCCAAAGAATGTCTAAGTGCCGCCCACATTGGGTTATGCTTTGTCGTTTGTCGATAATTCGATAAATGAGTTGAAGCATTATACTTTGTCGTTTGTCGATAATTCGATAAATGAGTTGAAGTATTATACTTTGTCGTTTGTCGTTAATACGATAAATGAGTTGAAGTATTGCACTTTGTCATTTATTGGGAGAATTTGATCTCGTGAGTTATCGTAAAAGCTATATTGATCATTAACCCGGTTTTTGTGAAATTCGTTAAGGTTTGATTTGGGTTTTACACCAATACATATTCCATTCTGTTAAACCACCAAAAACACTCCCAACTACACCCTTACAATCAAACAAACTATTAAATCATCAGAAGATCCAGAATAATAAAGTACATGCTTAATTATCGGGAAAAGTAGAATCAAGAAGTTTGTTAACTCAATCCTGCATGATGATTAGTGAGTCATTCTCTTTTTCTCAAACTGTTTTACAATACCTCAAAGTATTTTCAAAAGTTATAATTACAGGGACTAAGTCGTGGATATCTTGATTTATTGGTTAGTGGGGTATTGTGCACATTACTATTTCTCCCAGTTAGGTTCATTGACCTACTAGGGAGAAACGTCACTATTAGAGTTCATTAACCTAATAGTGGTATGACCATCGTCACCATTGTGACTTGTCACCATTGTGGCAGAAAGCCAGATAAAGATAAGATGTGAACCATTGTAATCGCTCTTATGCTGTAATTTATAACTATGGGTCATTTCCTAAAAACTGAATGAACTCACTCAGTATTTCCCGCTGACAAAATCTTTTTAAAACGCGTTTCAGGTAATTACAAGAGATTGGAGTAAGGATTGGATCCGACACTGAAGGACTTCAAGAAGTGGCTTATTTTCAAATTAAGAAATATTGTTTTATTAAAAGCTACCTTTGTAAAACATGGAGTTTATTCCATCTTTTGAAATAAAATCCGGTGTTTCTAAACTCTGATATTTTTCCTAACTCACGGTCCTGATGAAATTTCCGCTGCAATGTTTTTCAAAATAATCACCGGTACCACTGGACTGCTCACGGCACCGATTCCGGCCAGGATGGGGTCGGGGGTCGTGACAGAAGGTGGTATCAGAGCTAAGCCACTGCTTTAAGCCTATAAGTGTTGTGATAACAATACTTAAATAAAAGAGTTAGGAGATTGCTATTAACTGGTAGCACATCTGATAGAATTTAGACTTGCACATAAGAAAAGATGCCTTAGTATAAGCTAAGCCACTTGTTTACGCAAATAGGTGTTATAATAATACCTAAGCTTAAACAGAAAATTAGAAACTTAATATTATCTGATAACATTCTGAATGATATTTAGACTTGAACTTAAGAATTTTGCCTTAAAATAAACTTTAAGGTAAATTACTTATATAAGTATAATGTAATGGATACTGGTATGTCATAAGAATGACAGTTAGCAGGCAATAGCACTTAATTGCTATTTATTCTTGCTTATTGATATTATTTGGTCTAGAATAAGATATGTTATGGGAATACAAATTTCTTTGATTCTGGATAAAAGTCCTAATAAAAGAGGCACTTTTAAAATCTTGAAAAGATACTATTTATGGGAAATAGAAATTTTTCTCCGGCAAAACTGGGTATAGAGTAGCAGACTCTCCAGCTTGTCCGGATATACTGAGATTACCTCTCCGGCGAGTACCGGGTAAGACGGGGTATATGATATGTCAAACAAGTGACAAGATTTCCCTAAATAATATCTTAACCAGATTTCTGACTGGTCCTTGGAAATATGAATTTGATAAATACATTTGATTTTATAAAGGATATGTATATTACAGCATGTGAAATATATGATTATATAGATATGTATATCTATAAGAAATTTCAAAAGCCATAACAATTGATAATTAGGAATAAAGCACAAGCATATGTATATAGATTTCTTTATCAGGAATCTCTGGCATATATATCTTTAATTTCGATGTCAAACATTCTTTCGTTTGATCATCTACCTCGTAACTCGTGCAACAAAATAATATTGGAAACCCATTAAATTGGGACACCATCAAAAAATATATAAGAATTTCCAATACGTTACCATAAACTACTAACGCCAGTAAGAAGCCGGTAAAGTTGTGCTAATGCACAAGAAAAACACATGAAACTTAAAATTATACGTCCACAAAGGTCGAAGTTTATCACACACAACTTCCAAGGCAAGACCTTTGAAAAATATAAATTAGGCACGATGACACCAATATTAATTCCATCAGTAAAAGAACTCCTAAATCAAAAATCGGCACTTTGCCACATGACCTTACAAACAATCAAAATATCGCTGAGGTACGTTGGAACAATATTTCACAAACATCGGTGCATAGTCTAACCTGAGTCATAATTATTAGCACTACAAAAGAAGTCATATAGTTTTGCAAATTCCCTATTTCATTTCACTTCATTCGGCATTCTCTGATAATGTCATTAAACAAATAAGTTATCACACGAAATTCCAGATAAAGCTCTTATATTTCTTTCGTTGCAATTCTGACTTCTGCCTATAAAGAGTTGACTTTCGTGTTTCTACTTCCTCTAATGGTCATCATACCATGAGGATTTTTTTTCATAGTAGCAAATATTGATCTATTTCATTTCTTGGTAAATCCACACGTTACACATGCACTGTTTGTTGCGCATATGGTTCATTTGAGTTATGAAAACCATAGGAAGGCAACATTCCAATTTGTTGTTTTATCAAAAGTTCAAATATCATTTCACTATACTTGATCTTTGCATTGTAAACCGCGTTTTTACAAAGCAATAACTCTCTAATATCGAAGCAATGAGTTTCTCGAAAAAACTCGAGTTTCTTTTGAAAGGTATACATGGTTTTGTTGTGATCATGTCGAACTTTCTTATTCAAACTCGGTTTATTCAAAATCAGTTAACTTGCTCGCAATACATATTCCATTCAAAGTCCCATATGATGAATTGCAACCATTATATTCAAAATAATCCCAACAAGCACTTCAATTTTCTTGAACTATAACATGCTTGTTGGTCTTCAACTTCATTGAATCATTTTCTTTAAATCACGATCACCTTGTGGTGACATTTTCACAAAATCTGAAGCTTGCGCTAATCTCGGATTGATTATTTAGTTATTTACTTATTTTTCCGCTTTGTTGATTTATTCTATACAAACAATCTTAACACAATTATGTGCTAAGATAAGGATACCCCATTTCATGTCCTATTTCCGTGTATCTCTTAAATAGTTCTTACAGCATCAATCGAGCCTTTCGTGATATTTATTATCATCATTGATCGAAAAACATTATATAAATTTAAAATATAAATTTTATTTATTTTATGGAAACTTACATAAGTAATTACCTAATTTATAATATAGTATTACTATATTTAAAATTCTTGTTAAAACCATTGAGGTGCAGAATTTATATTTTACATATAAAATTATGTTTAAGGTATACTCTCATTTAGTTATTTATTATTGGTAATTTATATTAATTTTATTATTAGTAATAATATTAATAGTGATAATGTTAGTATTATTTTAAAATACTAGGGTTATTGTATTGGATAGCCTAGCCTTAGTTAGGCATGGACTGATCACCTATGCTTAAACAAGGCAGCACTAACCAATATCCAACCATGATAATAACTATTTACTATATATAAATTAAGTCATCATACTTAGTTAGTAAATTTCAATTACATGTAAAAAAAATATTTTTATATTATATATAGAAATATATATACTTCGTACTGTAAAGAGAAAATATATTTTCATAAAAATAATTAAAGGGACAAACAAAATTATCTAAATAATTGTCTAAGCATTCATGAACAAAACATATTATAAATAAATGATTATCTTAATTAATATTTCACAACTATTAAATACTTATAGAAATATTCTTTTATAATATATACATATCAAATGTCATTTACGCAACCCAATATTTAAGTATGCTCGATATTAAAATAAACATTTATTATTCTACTTTCATGATACCCTAATCTTATAGTAAACATACTTGATTTTAAAAATAATAATCATGAGTTCTACGATATTGGGTAAACCTATTTATAAAACATATATCATAATTTTATCAAAACTATTACAAGTTTTTGATATTTTAAACCTATCTATATTTATTTATTATTCTACTTTATGATAACATAAAAGGAAAAGGTATTTAGTAGACCAAAATATCACCTATCTTTAAATCAAACATTTTGATTAAAATCATCTGAATACAATTGTGTATTAAGACAAAAAAAACTCTAACTTCATTGTCTTTTCATGTATTCTTACAAATCACCCATCTCAGCACATTGATTTTCTCATATCATAATTCAATATTTGCCAAATCATTTTCATGTTTTCATTTCATTTTGAACCGGTCAATCTTAAATTTTCCTTAGGTACCAATCAAGGTAAGTTTTCTTCTGACAAAGAATTTTACTAATTCCAAAAAGTTCTTCACATTCATTTTAAGAATCTATAGATCATATATCTTTTGACTTGAACCCAATCACCTTGAAAAACTATACCATTCCATCTCATTCGTTTGAACATTTCATCTTTTGAAATATCTAGATTCGCTTCCTTGAAACTCACAATTTCAAAAACGGTGAATTTATTCGGTCATCATTATTGAATTCTTTCAATCATTACAAACACTTTGTAGCATCCGAATAGAGCTGTAACCTGTGTTAAACCCTATTCATGAGTCATTCGTTTGATTTATCATATTCTTGGTACAATTATGTACTCAGATTACAATACACTTAATCCTGTTGTCCAGTACCATTTAAGTAAACGATATTGATTTTCGGATAATCATTAACAAATCATTTTCCATACTTCCATTTACAAATAAATATTTATCAATTCGGAATCTCCCTCAATTAATCAAAGTAAGTTCATTTCAGATATTGAATCCAATTGTTTCTATAAATCATTTTTACTTTCAAAACTCATACCCCTCAAAATATCTTTTGATTCCATTCCACGATACATTGCTTCTCTTAATTAAAAGAAGAAACATAACCCCAAGAAAATATCATAGTTCAAATCTCAAGGACGAGATTTTTATTAAGGTGGGGAGAATGTAACAACTCTCACCAAAACTATTATTTCTTATTATATTTTGTCCAATAGGAAACCCTAATTGAGACCCCCAAGTGATACTGCATGAACCCTAAAATTTTCAGAACAATCGGAATCAGGATCAGGGCCCCTAAAACTCAGGGGGGGGGGGTATTTCCTAGTTAGTATTATCCAAACTGTTTTCGATAGAAATTGAATTTTAACGAACCGTCGACTCACCCAAGCTACTGGGACGCGTGGCTACCTCATATTAAAAGTGACCTCTCGCGCCACGCGCCAGGACCAGGTTTCCCTGTCGTGACACACGAGCGCGCCGTTTTTCCAGTATAAATAGAGGAGTTTGGCACTTGATTTCCTGCGTTGGTTCGACGAGCAAATTCGATTCAGGCAACGAGATATCGTCGAAATACTACAAAAACCCACCTAATCTCGAAATTCTGCCGCAATAACAGGGTAATAACTCGATCGCTATTACGATTCATTTTCCGAGCAATCAATATGTCCAAAGAATGTCTAAGTGCCGCCCACATTGGGTTATGCTTTGTCGTTTGTCGATAATTCGATAAATGAGTTGAAGCATTATACTTTGTCGTTTGTCGATAATTCGATAAATGAGTTGAAGTATTATACTTTGTCGTTAATACGATAAATGAGTTGAAGTATTGCACTTTGTCATTTATTGGGAGAATTTGATCTCGTGAGTTATCGTAAAAGCTATATTGATCATTAACCCGGTTTTTGTGAAATTCGTTAAGGTTTGTTTTGGGTTTTACACCAATACATATTCCATTCTGTTAAACCACCAAAAACACTCCCAACTACACCCTTACAATCAAACAAACTATTAAATCATCAGAAGATCCAGAATAATAAAGTACATGCTTAATTATCGGGAAAAGTAGAATCAAGAAGTTTGTTAACTCAATCCTGCATGATGATTAGTGAGTCATTCTCTTTTTCTCAAACTGTTTTACAATACCTCAAAGTATTTTCAAAAGTTATAATTACAGGGACTAAGTCGTGGATATCTTGATTTATTGGTTAGTGGGGTATTGTGCATATTACTATTTCTCCCAGTTAGGTTCATTGACCTACTAGGGAGAAACGTCACTATTAGAGTTCATTAACCTAATAGTGGTATGACCATCGTCACCATTGTGACTTGTCACCATTGTGGCAGAAAGCCAGATAAAGATAAGATGTGAACCATTGTAATCGCTCTTATGCTGTAATTTATAACTATGGGTCATTTCCTAAAAACTGAATGAACTCACTCAGTATTTCCCGCTGACAAAATCTTTTTAAAACGCGTTTCAGGTAATTACAAGAGATTGGAGTAAGGATTGGATCCGACACTGAAGGACTTCAAGAAGTGGCTTATTTTCAAATTAAGAAATATTGTTTTATTAAAAGCTACCTTTGTAAAACATGGAGTTTATTCCATCTTTTGAAATAAAATCCGGTGTTTCTAAACTCTGATATTTTTCCTAACTCACGGTACTGATGAAATTTCCGCTGCAATGTTTTTTAAAATAATCACCGGTACCACTGGACTGCTCACGGCACCGATTCCGGCCAGGATGGGGTCGGGGGTCGTGACATCTTGCGCGCGCATCAGCGTGTCTTGCGCGCGCATCAGCGTGTCTTGCGCGCGCATCAGCGTGTCTTGCGCGCGCATCAGCGTGTCTTGCGCGCGCGCACAGAAACTTCCAGCAGCAGTTAATGCCAGTGCAGTTAAGTTTCAGCATTCGAAACTGACCAAGTTAATGCGTTTGACTGAGAATTAAGTGACGAATGAAAATGCATTAAAGACGTTTAATGCAGTTTAATTCACCCATTTAATTCATTTTCAGTTTCTTTAAGACCTGAAACTATAAATAGGAGCATCCTATTGCAGAACAAGACACCGAATTTATACAGCAACTTACAATCTTCTCTGAATCTTCATCTTCTTCTTCAAGAACTCAAGGTACACCTTCGGGTTGGAGTAAAGACCGCCAGTGCAACTGCTTGCGGCTGTTGTATCCTGGAAACAAACGTGTTCTACTGGGAGACACGAAATTTATTTTAAGGGACCCGTGTCTAACACGATCCTCAGCCAAGAACAGATTTCTGTTCGAATTTTCTGTTCTTATTTTCCTTTTTCCAGTTGTAACTGTAATTTATTTTCAGTATCATTCTATTCTACTTTGTAATTCAAGTTAATAACAGAATTTTATTTAATTCTGCACGAACGGATTCCTACACTTTATATGATATTTTATTAGTGATTATTGTTAGTGTATTTTTATATTGTTAAGTTGGTATGCCCGGGTTAAATTGTTGATACTTTTTGTTTAGATTATTTTTTATTTTTTAATAATGTGTATAAAAAATATTATTTAATACTATTTTGTAGTGTCATATAATGTAATAAGTTAAATTGGATTTGTATTTTAGTGAAATGTTATTACTATCCCTTAACTTTCAAAGTTGTTATCTTTACCCCATTTTTTAAAATTTTATATAATATCACTTCGACCTTCTCAACTTTCTAATATGTGTCGGTTTAAATTCAACTTCGTCTATGTTTAACGTCACATAAATCACTTGGTGTTAGAAATTCGTGTTTTCATTTTACGTATTTTCCCGGATTTGGTCATCGTTCATTTACTACTTAGCATGGTGTTTGGTGTTTACATTTGGTCCCTTAATAGATTTTTTTTCTTTTATTTTTCTTTTGTGTTTTAGTAAAAGGTTTTATTCCTTTCCCTCAACTTTCAAAGTTTGTCAACTTTGTCCCCCATTTTCTAAAAACTTGTACACAGTATTACTTTGACCACTCAACTTTCTAATACGTGTCAGCATAAATTAAATTTCGTTTGCATTTTACGTCATGCGAGTAATTTGGTTTTATAAATTCGTGTTTTTGTTTTATGTTTTTTCCGGGTATTAGTCGTCGTTCGGTTGCTATTTAGCACGGTTTTACGCCCTCACCCCACAATGCAAGGCACTTGAGATTAGTTAAAAAATATTTTATATCGATAAACATATACCTAAAAACTATCTTTTTTTTTTAAAACTTGCGATCTTTTTGACTTTTGAGAGACTATAATCAAATGTCTTATAATAACTAGAAACACTATCTAAAAATAAAACGTTATTACGTGCAAGTGATAATAAGACTACTCAGTTTGGGGCTCGTCCTCGGGGCGTCGAGGAGTAGCACGGACCGGACCCCTCCCCCCCCCCCCCCCCCCCCCCCCCGCGTTCATCCCCGTCGCAAACCCGGGAAACTCAAAGCTCCCGAATTTTTTCTTTTTTGAAAAGAAACACATGTTATATACATGTTTTTAAGGGTTTTGGGCAAAAAAAATCAAAAAAGCGCCGAGTAGATATCTATAATATATCTTATTAAGAGAACTGGGTTTTCTACCGTTTTCGTAATTTTGCCATAGGTACAAATCTTGAAGCACCATGTACAAATGAAGCAAGCCATTTTGGAGGGGGGAAACTTGGACATTGTCTAAAGTTTTAAGACACTTTGAGGGCAATTTAGACATTTGATCCTTGGAATCTATGCCTACTTATGTCTTCCATTAATTGAATTAAATTAAGGAATTAAATAAAAGTTTTAAGAATGACACTAATTATCTTCATAAATTAATTATAAGGAACTCTTAAGTTCTTGTAAATAATGCATTCAATTGAATACACTAAATTGATTAAATTAAAGGTTAGACATGCAACCTTTAGGATTTTTATGATTTAATAGTATGTATAAATATAATAAATATGGACTATAAGGGTGAGAGTTGGCTACAAAGTCCATTTTTCCTACAAAGTGTACAAAGTCATAAAACACTACAATTTCAGCCATAAAACACAGTCAAAACCCACAAATAATAAAGTGGAGATTATTAAAACGCCATATTTTTGGGTTTTGTGTTGTGCTTTGGATGATAAGACTTTGATTTTCGAATGATTAACATTAGTGTGTTTTATGTTGATTATCATGTTGTGTTTTATATTCATAGTTCTATAGTGTGTTTGAAGTTTTTATGGACTATTAGGGTTTGGATATTGCGTTTTAGTGATCTTCACTCTAATATTTGTGGGTTTTGAGTGTGTTTTATGGCTGAAATTGTGTTGTTTTATGACTTTGTATACTTTGTAGGAAAAATGGACTTTGTAGCCGAACCCCACCCTAGACTATAATATCTATCCTATATTATAATACATTTCACAAGGATGATTGCAAAATTACAAATTTTTATGCTTACAGTACAAATACTAAATGAGGTTAGTTGAGAGTAAAGTGGTATTTCTATATAATAATTAAATTTAAGAAAAAAAATAATTAAATAGATTTTGAAATTAACAACGGTAAATTGAAAGGTCTATCCTTCCACTCATCTATATACATCCGGAAAATTTCAAGATCACCATCACAATAACTAAGGCTAGAAATCCCTATGGAATACGTTATAATTGAATATGATATTAGTTCGGACACCCGCCGCAACGCGTGGGCATTCCCACTAGTTTTTTAAAAAAATAAACAAGTTTTGGTGTAACATATGTTACATTCGTTTGACATATGTTACCCCAGAAATTTGTTTATTTTTTTTTATATATGCACTCGGCGCTTTTTTGATTTTTTTTTTTTGCCCAAAACCCCTAAACATGTATATAACATGTGTAAATTTTTTTTTTTAAATTCCGGAGGTTAGAGTTTCCCAAGTTTTCTAAATTATAAGGGTTTTCTATAGATACTTCCATTATATATATAGGACAAAGATCCGTTAGGAACCACCCTTTATTGCGAGAACCGCGAGAACCAATGTGAACACAACCAAAAATACCTAAAAATAGTTAAAAAACACACAATTTTTTTAATATTTTTTATTAAAAAATCGCTACTTTTAGTAGCCAAAATTTTTTTTTAAAATTTTTTTGGCTGCTAAAAGTAGCAATTTTAACTTAAAAATATTAAAAAAAAAATTTGTGTGTTTTTTTGATTTTTTTAGTTTTTTTTTTAAGGTTTTTTGGGGGTTTAGTTTTTAGCATTTTAGCTTGGGGGTGAGGGGGGGGGGGGAGGGTTAGGTTTTTTTTTGGGGGGGGGGGGTAAGGGTTAGGTTTTCTTTAGGGGATGGGGGGTTTAGGTTTTTAGTGGGGGGGTTAGGTTTTTTTTAGCTATTTTAGGTTGTGTTCACATTGGTTCTCGCGGTTCTCGCAATAAAGGTGGTTCTCGCATGAACCTTACCATATATATAAGGGAGAGTTCATTGGGGAACCCTAAAAAAGTGGGGAACAGGGGCATTTTTGTCCAAAAAAATATCTACTACGTCACCACATTCAAACAGAATCCTTACTCACTTTGAAACCCTAGGTTCTCTCCGAGTCACCGTCATACGCCGCCACCGTTACCACCATTACAATATGCCACCAGCATCCGCGAACGCAAATATTAAACACCACTAGCAACAACCACTGCGATTTAATAGAAGGTCTAGCACCATATTTTTCAGATCTGTTCAATTTTTCAGATTTCGGCTAAGATTTTTCAAATCTACACTAATAATCTACATATTTTTCAGATCTGGTTGAGGAAAACTATTACAAAACTATAGTTGTTGCCGATTTTGACTGAGATCTATGCAGTATTAGTTTCTAGGGTTTCAGATCTTAAATCTCAAGTTAAGGTATCATTTATTTGCGATTATCAATTAAGTTTTATTTAATTTAACCTGATTTTAGGAAATTATGATTAGATGTAAATTTATGTTTCTGTTTTTTTAGCTTTTTTAGAAAAAAACAATTGTTTTAACATGTTAATAATTTTTTAATTAAATTTCATTTATATAGAGATGTTATCTAGGTTAGATGTTATCATATTTGTTGTTGATATGCAAATGCTAATATTAGATACAACACATAGAGGAGTGTATTCTGTTATGTTGCTCAAAACTGATAAGTTAGAAGGTGCATACCAACTGCTCGATGAAATGCTTATACCAATATTTCCTTTAGTACTGGTATGGTTAATATTATAATATCATATAAAAAAAGTCTACATAGAGTATTGTATTCTGTTGTGTTATTCAAAACTGATAAGTTAGAATGTGCATACCAACTGCTTGATGAAATGCTTCAACCAAAATTTCCTTTGGTACTGGTATGGTTACTGGTGTATGTAGTCTCTCTCTCTTGTTGAGATCTAATTTATGGACTGCTTCCTCTTGAGATTTTCTTATCATTCTGAAAACTGATTCGCTCTTTTGAGTATTTGTTTCATCATCATTTTCTATAGCTTTACTTTACATAGTTAAATACTTTGCTTGGATTTCCTATAAGTTTAAAATATAATATGATGTACAATATTTCATGACAAATAAAACCAAGCTACTAAGACAAGCTACACACATGACTGCTAGAAGCCTAGACTTGATACATTCAGTTGAGTTATCATTTGACTAGAAATCAAAAGCTAACATTTGTCGTAACAACAAGGGCATCAAATGGTATAATTTATCATTTGTTTATTAACTTTGGACTAGTATAACTGTTTGATAAATATGTTCACGCGTTAATACCTGTATGCTATGCAGTTAATATCGGTGATATATCGGTTATATTGGTCCCTTAGTAAAATATCGGTACCGATATTATCGGCGATATTGACCGATATTTGACTGATATAACTGATATATCACCGATATTTGACCGATATAACTGATATATCACCGATATAACCAATATATCACTGAATTATTGATGTTAAATTGCAATATATATATATATATATATATATATATATTTTTATATTCTGCATTATATTAAAATTACCGAAATCCCACCGAGATAACCTATATTTCAAATATCAGTCCTTGACTGATATCCAATATTTTACCGCATTAACTGCATAGCCTGTATGTAAGTTTTATTAAATTTTGCTCCAACACAATTTCCAAATTTGTTAGTTTAAATTAACTATTTATTTTTCTTGGACCTGTTTGAATTGATTCTTGATGGTCTCTATAACCTTAGAAGGTCATAGGGCAAAACAACAAAATCTTGTGGCTAATTTTTGTGATCAGAAACTTGTAGCCCTAATTAAAGACTACTAGTCTGATCCATTTGGATTTATACTGTAACACCCCGTGTTTTGAAAGTCAAATTCAAAGTCAAGATTGAAGTCAAGGGGAGACAAGACTGCTAATTGTGATCTGTCACCCCTTGCTCAATTCCTGTTTTGACTTCTTTGACTTCTAGTTAGTCTATTTTATGCTTTATGTTAGTTGTATTATGTGGAGTACTTATTACTAATCAAGGTTTATTCGATATTTATCGCATATGTTATCGCTTTGTCGCTTATCGCAATCGCACTCGCAACTCGAAATTACGCATTCTGGATATTGTTTTACGTGTGTGTGTGCCTTACGTGTTACTTTTACATGTTTATTTCTGTTTATGTTGTGGTGATTAATCGAAATGCAATCGAAACTCAATCGCAATCGAATCACGGACGCTAAACGCAAGTGAATTAAGGATGATTGTATGTTGATATAGTAGTTGGGATTAAAAGTAATTTGAATAGGAAACTCTATCGCATCGCAATGCTCTAAACGCGAATCGAAATCGCAAAACTCAACGCGTCGTGCCCTCCAATCGAGTGGCCAGCCGATCGAGCTGCCACCCGATCGGGCTGCCATCCGATCGAGATGCCACTCGATCGGGCTGCCACCCGACCAGGGTAGCCACTCGATCGACCAGCCCTTTCCTTTTATGGAAACCCTATAAATACCCCCTGTCAACATCATAACTTCACCTTTTGCACTCTCTCGTCCGACCAGCGCTTCTTGCCCACTTTTCTTGCGATTCTTGCGATTCTTGTAAGTTTTCCATCTAAATCTTGTACTTTCTTGATCTACACGCACTCCTACACCTTTCTATCTTTTGAATCTTAACTTTTAACCGTGAAATCATTAGATTTGAGGTGTCCTAGGATGATGTCATCATGGTGTTCTTATGAACTTCATGTTTAGGCTTCAATCCTTCAAGAACAACTTAGATCTGAACGATTTCCATATCAATAAACAAGGATCTTGCATAGATATGAACATATTCACGGTGAAAAGGATTAAAAGATAGTTTTCCAACTTTCTTTCAACTCTTTTACACTCAATGCACTCAAGAACCGATAGAATTGGAGCTTGTTCTGATCTTCTACTCTTTCTTGTGGATGTGTTGGTTCAAGATCTGGATTCTATCCACGAGGTTACCGATTTCGGGTTGAACATGGAACACCGTCTCGAACAGTTAACTGGTCGGATTTGGGTGATTCCTGTCAGATCAGGTTACTAAGTATTGGCGAGGTTTCCGTTGTTTAGCACGTTGTCAAATCGTCTCGATAAAGCTACAAACCATCAAAGACAACCAAGTGTAAGACGATCAGGCCGACCAGGACGGAGTGCCGCCCGATCGGATTGTTACCCAATCGGGTTGCCACCCAATCGGCTTGCACCTTGGCCCGACACTTAACTTTTATTTAAACTTCAAGAATTTTGAACACTGAATGGATTGCCCCCCGATTGGGTTGCCACCCGATCGACGGACCATCCGACCCTGTGATGTTTCGAACTCAACACTTAAATGATTTTCAAAATGTTCAATACAAACGGATTATCACCCGATCGGACTACAATCCGATCGAGTGACAAACTGCTGTGAACTTGTTCTCACTAGAGTGTCCAACCAATCGGATCATCGTCCGATCGAACGGTCGTTCGATCGACCGACTTGAAAGGTAGAGATACTTCTAAGTTTTCAAAATGCTACAACGAAAACTTCAAAAGACAAGCCATCATACACAAACACATCCTTCCCAAACGAAGCAACAATCCACTCGAAAGGTCACCCGATTGGATGACCATCCGAGCGGATTGTCACCCGAACGACCGGCTACCCGATCGGATTGTTGTCCGACCCACTGACACTTGTATCGTTTTACGCGCCGCTTATCGTTATGCTATCGTTCTGATCAGGCTAATCTTACTCTCTAGCACTCCCTTCAATCCACAAATCGCTGTGAGTATACTCGATCCCTTTTCGTTTTACGCACTTTTGGGTGTTACATACGTTACTTATTCTAAATCACATCAAACACACTACGTAATACTTTAAGCGCTAACCGATTACCGCATGTTATACGTGACTTAATGAATGCTTGTTTGTTATGTTTACACATGGGATGCCGTCTACCTGCCTTAGCAACGATAGTACTATTTGTTTGGACTCAGCACCTGTTCACTCAGGGTTGTTAAGGACAATTTGTTACATGGCTCACTGTGGTGAGTGTGTATTACGAACTGCCTTGGGCGGTCAACCCGCAGTCATTGGTATCGATAGGTTCATGTCGATAACTAACATGCCTCATTTTACATTGTGTACGTGCTGGTTATGCGTAACAATTTCGAACTCTATTATATTTATTAAACTTGTATGCTCACCTTTACACTATGTGTATTGACTTTTACTTTAACGTATGTGACAGGTGCTTAGGATGCTTATATGCTTAGCTTGCTGTGAAATCGAGGCTAGGAAAGGGCTAGAAACCAATAAACAATTGTCTGTATTTTGAAATCTGAGTTGTCGGAACAGAACAATTTGACTAGATCTTGTCTGTAATAATTATATTATCTTTTATGACATGGTATGGGACATGTTGCTTTAAATAATTGGTAAATATAGTTGTTATGGAAACTTCTGGACAATCTGTTTCGCTCAGTGCCGCGCCCCGATGATTCCTCCATCGGTTGCGGTGTGACAGATTGGTATCAGAGCCATAACTATAGGGAATTAGGCAAGACTCGACCTAGTCTGGGTCGATGTCTTAGAAACGACCTAGTCTATTGTAACGCCTCGCATTTTCAATCTTTCCATTTTTAGCAAGTCGACTTGTACTTTCTATTTTTGTAATTTGTACTTTCGTT
Source organism: Helianthus annuus (assembly GCF_002127325.2). NCBI lineage: Eukaryota > Viridiplantae > Streptophyta > Magnoliopsida > Asterales > Asteraceae > Helianthus > Helianthus annuus. The sequence continues at coordinate 35,711,035 of NC_035447.2, read as the reverse complement.
GTATTCAATTTCATTTCCAAATTGTAATCCGAGACTTGAAATCATAATGGAAATGCATTATTTTTATCATATTCTTGTTATTATACTACGTTATGCACTTATTATCAATTTCATTTGAAAACAAGTTAAACAAGTTTAATCACGTATAATCAGTGGGAAGAGATCCTAATTTAAACTCTCAAATCGTGTTCGTATCAAGAGGTTACCCAAAAATCGAACAAAAACATGTTAAACGGATGCTAAGTTGGTAAATTACCCAAGAATGGGATAAAAACGGGCTAATACGTATTTTATTAGGTATTTTATCAAGTTAAACGAATATTTTAATCGATAAATAAATAATAAAATCAATTTATTAAATTAAATAATCAATTAAATTAACTTGGTTAGTTAATTATAGTTAATTATAATAACTCAGTTAGTTGTTTCCTTCTTGCCAGTTAACTTGGTTAAATAAAGGTCAGTTAGAATCAGTTAGCCCTGTTAGCCAAGTTATTGAAACTTCAGGGGCTAAAGTGTAAATATGAAAAATAAATAAAAAAAGAATGCCCTGAACTGGATTCGAACTCGAGTCGGTCGAGTCAAGCGCACGAGCTTCGACCGGTTGGGCTACCAGTCTCATGCGTTATAATTTGAGATCTAATTAACTTTATACTTTAATTAAATGCTTAAAATAAATAGCTTTAAAAAGTTTGTCTCGGACGGGTTTCGAACCCAGGACCATTCGATCATCAACCAACCCTCCAACCAACTGGGCTGACCTCATTATTGTTATGAATTCCGGAACCCGTTATATTTAAACCTTCATTAAAAACGCTGAATTCGAATTTAACAGCCGGGTCTGTTCAGCTTCTCCGACCTTTGAGTTTGTTACCGGAAAATTCCGACCCTTCACCTTCGTAACTGAAGTGTTCCGATCGATCAGCCTGCACCTCTTTATAACTCGACCAACCCTCAAAATTTTCGGTCCCTCACCACTCTCGACACAACAACACCCACTTTCGAATCATTTGGAGTCGCCGGAGTTTGCGTCGGAAGACTAACCGGAGTTCACCGGAAGCGCCCGAGGTTCGCGACGGTATCAGGTCATCACCACAGCACCCTTCGAACATAGTTGCACTTCGCCGGAAATAACGAAGCTTTTGCGGGAGTTGCCGTAGCCGGAGAAGACAACCACAACCTCTTTCGGACTTCCTTGCACCCCGTCGGAGGACTAGACTCGCCGGAGACATTGTCGGAACCGGAGATCACGACGGAACTGTGCGCGGCACCATTCGGTATAATTTTCCCTTGCCTTTTTGTTTTCTTTACGTTGCTCATTCCAGTCGATCCATTATTCTTATACAGCAACTTCATCTTTGTGGGTTGGGATATATTAAATAGTAATAGTGGTTCAGTTTCGGGTTCACACCCTCATATTCAAGTTCGGTTCAGCAGGCTCTTGTCTCGGTTCAATACTAGTGCGACTAGGTTCAGTCAGTTCAGAGTCGTCGGGGTTTACGACGGACATTGATTCCTTTTAGTTACGGTATACCTTTTCTGTTGTTTAATCTTTCTTCTTTGTTCTCATATTTACTATATAAATCTCAAAAGGAAAACATGATGGCAATGCATGAGTTTTGTTCTAGTTCATGTGGTGCTCGCCTACTGTGGTAATAAAGATGATGAAAGTTTACTTTTAAAATTACAAATCAAAATCTTTTCAACTTGCACATATATTCTTTTTGTTATTTCATGAAAGAATGTATCTTTTCCTTTATTTATGTAGTATCGTCCAAACATGCAAATAGTGATTTTTATTACATAATTTTATTCAAGTAAAGTCAAAACACATGTATCATATTTTTAGAATAACTTAATTCTTTTGTGGTTTTTATTCATAAAAATCTTAAAACATCTATAATAAACCACTTTTTTTTTATTTATTTCTAATTCTGTTTCTTAATTTCTTTAATAATATTTTTTTTCTCTTTCATAACACTAAAAATTTATAGTGAGATATATTATAATACATAAAGAATTAAATTGTGAACCATTAAACAATATCATTTAACTATTAATAACGAGCCGTTATTCTAAACGTCTAGGTTAATCACTCTTGATCGTTCTCTTGGATTCTCCATCTTTACTCGTGCGTACTTACAAGAAAACGCAACGCAATCAATGTGAGTATACATGACCCATTTTCTATTTTATCACATTTTGGGTGTTGTATGCATTTCTATACCAAACACACTATGTTAAACATTTTTGCACCCTCAATCCACCTTTCATGTGAATCTATTTGACTCATGTTAATCACGTTATGCTACTGTTAAACATTTATGACTGTGTGTTCATTAACTTTGCAAGCCTCCCCTAACAATGGCAGCGCTGTAGGTTGAGAAACGCCCCTCCCATAATATTATGGGTATTGTTAGGTTTATTCTATGTTACTCATTTACCACCCTTCTAGGGTTAGGCTATGTTAATTGCGTTAAACTTTGGTTTGAACACATAGATTTCATCGTTACGAGTATAACTGTTAATATGAAATCATATAGTCACGTGGATTTGAGCATGTTAATCTATTTCAAACATATTATACTATTATCAAACTTGTATACTCGCCAACATGTTTTGTTGATTATATTTTAATGCATACTGCAGGATGAGGATTCAAGAGTTGAAGAATTGATTAGGATGGCTTAGAAACCCACATTACAATAAACTATGTTTGGTGTTTGTTATTTCCCTTTTATGACATTTTGTATGAAACTTAGCAATTTTAATAAATGAAATTTAATTATATTGTCACATTTAGTGTTATGATGTCTTTGAACACTTTGTACGTCTCATCCCGATGTTTCCGCCATCGGTTGGGGTGTGACAGATTGGTATCAGAGCCATAATTATAGGGAATTAGGAAAAGTAGGAATACTTTTACCTAGTCTATAGTTTAGGAGCTTTCTCATTTATTTGTTGTTTAAGACAATTGTCACACCCCCAAAATCCACCCGCGGATGACACCCGCTTTGAGGGCGTGACTGACCAGGATCCAGCCACCAATTATACTGAATAACTAAATAAATAACAAAAGTAATACTTACTAACCATACGATTAGCAAGTGTTAAGTTTAGAGTTCAAAGTCTTAAGTTCAGAGTAAAATGTAGCGGAAGCATAATTAACAGTTTTAAACATTGTTCGTAAGGTAAACATGATAAATGCCCAACACACGGGCAGACGACCACTACACATCCCAAGCAGCTGCTCCAGTCACTGGCCACCTGCAAAGCATGCAGTAAGGGGTCAACAATAATGCTGAGTGAGTTCACTAGTTGTCCAGTTTTAATTACCAAAACTCGTTTCACCAGTTAATTTATCCGTTTATACATGCCATGGGGAGCTACCCCAAAAGTTAGCGACTAAACTGTTTTTCCAATACCGAACACTAGGTAACCGTTTGCGTTTCCGAAGGATGCCCCGATGTCAATGTTCTATCATCATTGACGGATGCCTGAGTACATTAGTTCACGACCGATCCCATACCATGGCACGGTGTGAGGCTGGTAAGACCTAAATAGCGCTATCAACTAATAACCCGTTCGCCTGGCACCGGCGACTAATCGGTATTATGTAGTAGGGACTTGAGTGATAGAGTTGCGTTTAGTGCCGTTAGTTGCATTCCGTATAAACAGTAATTAACTAAAAAGGTTTCCCCATACAAGGGAAGATAAAGTAAGTTTGTTCCCAATAACTAGGGAAGGAATGTAGACGGTATCCCCTTTACAAGGGGATAGGGTTGTTTTAGTCTCGTGTCCCAAACCACCGGGACGCATGCTTTTAAGTTGTGAACTCACTCAGCATTATTGTTGACCCCTTACTGCATGCTTTGCAGGTGGCCAGTGACTGGAGCAGCTGCTTGGGATGTGTAGTGGTCGTCTGCCCGTGTGTTGGGCATTTATCATGTTTACCTTACGAACAATGTTTAAAACTGTTAATTATGCTTCCGCTACATTTTACTCTGAACTTAAGACTTTGAACTCTAAACTTAACACTTGCTAATCGTATGGTTAGTAAGTATTACTTTTGTTATTTATTTAGTTATTCAGTATAATTGGTGGCTGGATCCTGGTCAGTCACGCCCTCAAAGCGGGTGTCATCCGCGGGTGGATTTTGGGGGTGTGACAGATTGGTATCAGAGCCATTGGTTATAGTGAACTTGGTTTTAAAAAGGGAAAATCTTTTTGAGAAAAACCAGACTATAACCCGTGACTCGTGACGACACTACACTCCAAGTACAAGGCTCGACTTATCTGACCTCATAGCTCGGACCCATATTTACTTGCTTGGTTGTTTTATGCTTTCCGTTTTGCTATACGTACTAGTTTGCCTGATTAGATAGATAAATCTTCTCTCTTCTATCTTATTCTCGCTATCACGCACTCATACTATGTTTTCTGGTTATGAAGACAATGAGTGGACGCGGACGAGGAAACGTCAACATGACTCAGGCTCAGTTCACAAACCTGCTCAACACTGTGGCTGCAGCTTTCGCAGCTCACCCTATAGGTAAACTCGTTGCTTTAGGATGTTTAGATCCTACCGCCACATCGTCTTTTCGCCTCTAAACCTATTTCGCTTCACTCCTCACAACAGGTCAGCCTGCACCTGTGCAACCACGTGTCTGTACCTTCAAGACCTTCATGGATTGCAAGCCTCTTCCGTTCAGTGGCACTGAGGGTGCCATAGGACTCCTGCACTGGATCGAGAAGGTCGAAGCTGTTTTCGCTGTCTGCGAGTGTCCCCCTGCTAATTGGGTGAAGTTTGCTACTGGTACTCTTGAGGGAAGCGCACTTTCATGGTGGAAAGCGCAAATTCAAATGCTTGGTTTGGAGACTGCAAACGCTACTGCGTGGGAAGATTTCAAGGATATGATCAAGGAAGAGTACTGTCACAGGGATGACATCCACAAGCTGGAGAATGAGTACTATGAACTCAAGATGGTGGGGTCAGAGATTGAGACCTACACCAAGCTGTCCAACGACTATGCTGCTCTTTGTCCAAACATGTCTCGACCTATGTATCGAAGGATCGAACTGTACATCAAGGGTCTGGCTCCAGAAATTCGAAGCCATGTAACTTCAGCTAACCACACTACCATTCAGCCGATCGTTCGACTTGCTCACAAACTCACGGATCAGGCTGTGGAAGAGGGCAGGTTGCCCAAAAGGATCAGTGCTGCGGAAGGAACTTCTAGTGATGGCAAACGAAAGTGGGATGGAAATCAGGGCAAGGATGCTAACCCTACTCAAGCCCCAGCTCAGCAAAGGAAAACTGACAACAACAAAGGCACTCAGCAACAGGGTGGCTACCGGGGAAACTACCCTAAGTGCAACAAGTGTAACAGGCACCACAATGGGGCATGCAACAAGGGTCAGTGTCAGCGATGCCACAAGATGGGGCACGAAGCAAAGGATTGTAGAAGTCAGTTTCCGGCAAGACAGAATCAGCAACAACCTCAACAGCAACAGCAGCAGGGAAACAACAGGGCATGTTTTAAATGCGGGGCAACAGGGCACATGCGAAAAGATTGCCCTGAACTGAATCAGAATCGCAACAACAATCAGGGAGCTGGGAACAATGAGCAGAACAACAATGCTGGGAATGCAAGGGGCAGAGCTTTCGTGATTGGTGCTGGAGAGGCAAGGAACGATCCCAACGTCGTGGCGGGTAAGTTCCTACTTGATGATCGTTATGTTTCTGTGTTATTTGATTCAGGTGCCGATGCCAGTTATGTATCCCTTCGCATTAGTAAGAAACTTAAGCACTCGCCTGCATTATTAAGTTCTAAGCATACCGTCGAGATAGCTAATGGTAAGAACATCGAGGCCACGCATGTGATCCACGACTGCACCCTAGAATTGTCGGGCCACACGTTTAGTATCGATCTTTTCCCTGTCAAACTTGGAAGCTTCGACGTCGTCATTGGTATGGATTGGTTATCCAAACATCGCGCTGAGATCCTCTGTCAAGAGAAAGCAGTTCGTATACCTCGCCGTTCTGGTCAACCCCTCATCATTAAAGGCAACAAAGGTGGAGAAGTCACAGGCATTATCTCGCTCCTAAAAGCCCAGAAGTGTTTACAGAAAGGGCACACCGCTATCTTAGCACTCGTCACCAATACCCACGAAAAGGAAAAGAGGATTGAAGATTTTCCTGTAGTACGCGATTATCCCGAGGTATTTCCTGAGGAACTACCTGGACTCCCTCCTCACCGTCAGGTCGAATTCCAAATCGAGCTAGCTCCCGGAGCAGCACCCATAGCTCGTGCACCGTACCGTTTAGCCCCTGCAGAACTGAAGGAACTCTCGACGCAACTACAAGAACTATTGGATAAAGGATTTATCCGTCCTAGTTCATCACCCTGGGGAGCCCCAGTACTCTTTGTCAAGAAGAAGGATGGCACATTCCGAATGTGCATCGACTACCGTGAGTTGAACAAGGTTACCATCAAGAATCGTTACCCTCTCCCGCGCATCGACGACCTGTTCGATCAGTTGCAAGGATCGAGCTACTATTCAAAGATTGACCTGCGATCGGGCTATCATCAGCTGAGAGTTCGTAATGAAGATATTTCCAAGACTGCATTCAGGACTCGTTATGGTCATTACGAGTTCCTCGTCATGCCTTTTGGAATGACCAACGCACCTGCAGTGTTCATGGATCTTATGAACCGCGTATGTAAGCCTTACCTCGACAAATTTGTGATTGTGTTCATCGATGACATTCTGATTTATTCGAAAAGTCAAGAGGAGCATGAACAGCACCTACGCCTTATCCTCGAACTCCTTCGCAACGAGCAACTGTACGCCAAATTCTCTAAATGTGACTTCTGGCTTCGAGAAGTCCATTTCCTCGGCCATGTGGTTAACAAGAACGGAATTCACGTCGACCCCGCTAAGATCGAATCGATAAAGAACTGGCCTACACCTAAGACCCCCACTGAAGTTCGTCAATTCTTGGGCTTGGCGGGCTACTACCGCAGATTCATTCAGGGATTCTCCAAGATTGCACAACCCCTCACGACTCTTACTCAGAAAGGCGTCGCCTACAAGTGGAATGCAGCACAGGAATCTGCTTTTCAGAGGCTTAAGGATAACCTCTGTAGCGCTCCTATTCTCTCGCTACCTGAAGGTACTGACGACTTTGTGGTTTACTGCGATGCGTCTATTCATGGGCTCGGTTGCGTGTTAATGCAACGCGAGAAAGTTATTGCCTACGCCTCTCGACAACTCAAGACGCACGAAAAGAACTACACGACGCATGACTTAGAACTGGGAGCAGTGGTCTTTGCTCTTAAGATATGGAGACATTACCTGTACGGTACCAAGTGCACTATTTACACCGATCACAGGAGTCTCGAGCATATCTTTAGGCAAAAGGAATTGAACATGAGACAACGTCGATGGGTCGAACTCTTGAATGACTACGAATGCGCCATCAAATACCATCCGGGCAAAGCCAATGTCGTGGCAGACGCCCTCAGCCGAAAGGACACTATACCGAAGCGCGTGCGAGCACTGCAACTTACCATTCAGTCTAACCTCCCTACCCAGATTCGAAATGCTCAAGTTGAAGCATTGAAGCCGGAAAACGTCAGGGCTGAGTCTCTGCGAGGATCGAGACAGCAACTAGAACAGAAAGAAGATGGTGCTTACTATGTAACAGGACGCATTTGGGTTCCTCTCTTTGGAGGTTTACGTGAACTCGTGATGGACGAAGCCCACAAGTCCCGCTACTCAGTACATCCTGGTTCGGACAAGATGTACCATGACTTGAAGACTACGTATTGGTGGCCTGGTATGAAGGCCCACATAGCAACATACGTCAGCAAATGTTTGACTTGCGCGAGAGTCAAGACAGAATACCAGAAACCAGCGGGTCTACTCCAACAACCAGAAATCCCGAAATGGAAATGGGAGCAAATTTCCATGGACTTTGTTACAGGGCTACCTAGATCTCAACGCGGAAATGATGCTATTTGGGTAATAGTAGATCGATTGACCAAGTCCGCGCACTTTCTGGCTATTAAGGAAACGGACAAGTTTTCTACCTTGGCGGAGATTTACTTAAAGGAAGTAGTTTCGAGGCACGGAGTGCCAACCTCAATTATTTCTGACCGAGACGCCCGATTTACTTCGGAATTGTGGCAAGCTATGCACAAATGCTTTGGCTCACGTTTGGATATGAGCACTGCTTATCACCCGCAAACGGATGGACAGTCCGAACGTACCATCCAAACTCTAGAAGACATGCTTAGAGCGTGTGTGATCGACTTTGGCAAGAACTGGGAGAAGCATCTACCGCTAGTGGAGTTCTCCTACAACAACAGCTACCACACTAGTATTCAGGCAGCACCTTTTGAGGCATTGTACGGTCGTAAATGCCGGTCACCTCTCTGCTGGGCAGAAATCGGTGATAGTCAAATCACAGGCCCAGAGATGGTGGTAGATACAACGGAAAAGATTGCCCAGATCAGACAACGCATGGCGGCAGCTCGTGACCGTCAGAAGAGTTACGCTGATAAGCGTAGGAAGCCATTGGAATTCCAGGTCGGTGACCGGGTTCTACTTAAGGTCTCACCCTGGAAGGGTGTGGTTCGCTTTGGTAAACGGGGCAAGCTTAATCCGCGATATATCGGACCATCCGAAATTACCGAGAAGATCGGTAAGGTTGCTTATAGATTGAGTCTGCCTGAAGAACTGAGTGCGGTACACAACGTTTTTCACGTATCCAACCTGAAGAAGTGTTTGTCGGATGAAACACTTGTGATTCCTTTTAAGGAACTAACGATTGACGAACAGCTACACTTTACTGAGGAACCGATTGAGATCACTGATCGAGAGATCAAAATCCTCAAACGTAGCCAGATACCTCTTGTACGAGTTCGTTGGAACTCGCGACGTGGCCCAGAGTATACCTGGGAGCGGGAAGACCAGATGAAGCACAAATATCCCCAGCTGTTCCCTAACGAAAATCCCAGCACTGAAGCTACGAACGAATTTCGGGACGAAATTCCAAACTAACGGGGGGATGATGTGACACCCCGTTGAAACGCTTTCACTTACACTAGCTTGACAGTGGCTGCCTTAACTTTCGGGACGAAAGTTCCTAAAACTTGGGGATAATGTGACACCTCAGATCTTTCCGGATAACCTTTCGATGTAACAAACGTGTACGTAATCGACTAACAGTAAAAATGTATGAAAAACTATTTGTTATTATGTGTTATATGCCGAGTTACTTATGTGTATGCATATATATATAAGTGTTATATATATGTGAACCAAACCCGAGACCCGACTCGAGACCACGGTCTCGAGTGAACAGTGAAGCACATGGGCCGTTTGGGCCCTGTAGCCGAGAAACCCAACCCGGAAACCCCTAGCCCAACTCGGTACATTATATAAACCCAACCCCACCTCCCTTAATCATTTTACACAATCTCTTCTCACACTCTCCTCTCATCTTCTTCACTAAACCCTAAAACCCTAAATTTCTAGCAACCAAAATCATCTCCCCATTCCTTCATATCTCTCGGATCAAGTGAGCTATCAACAAGGAAGATCGGCCGAACCAAGAGACCACCCGAACACCCCTTTTCTCTCAAACCCGAGTAACCGGTTAGTGTTTTTATGGTCATGATTGTTGATGATTGCTATGGTTTTATGCTTGTTGATGTGATTAGAGGTTTTAGTATGAATATTAGGCTTGTATGTTCATAAATATGCTAAGGAAGGTGACTACTTGATGATGTTTGTTGTGAATGTTTATGATGTTTGTTGTTATGATATCCGGTTTGTGGTTTGTTATGGTTTGGGTTAAATGTTTCGGACCATGATAGGAAGTGTTATATTGTTAAGTTGATGGGTTTTGCTATCCGATGATGTTAAAAGATTTATGCTTGATTTTTAGTTAATGTTCATGATGGTGGCTATTAAGAATGCATGTTTGGGTTTAATCTTGTTTATGATTTTGTCCGAAAAATAGGTAGGAGTTTTAAACAGGATTTTTTGGGTTGTTTATGAATGAAATTTGAATATGGTTGATGGATATATGATGAACAGCTTGAATGTTGCTAAAAGTTTTGAATCTGCTGATTTTGATCTAAAATGTGCACAAAACCGACCAAGAAACATGTTTAGTGGCATAGTACAACATTTACATGAAATATCAATTCCATTGGGTCGTACTCTGCAGGTTCTAGAAGGGATTGCCATGCACGTTATCACGGTTGCGAGTCGCAACCTTTGGTTGCTACTCGAAACCACGCATGACCAGTCGAAACCTCCCAGTTGCGAGTCGCAATCAGCACGCATCAAACCTGGTTACGAGTCGCAACCACACCTGCTAAGTCGCAATCTCCGGTTACGAGTCGTAACCAAAACGTGACGGACCGAGACCGCAGTTACGAGTCGCAACCTCGGTTGCGAGTCGCAACCACCTTAGTTTCGACTGGGCTGTTCTGTGTATTGGGTTTTGACTGTTTTGCTGTTTTGGGCCTTAACTGTTGGGCTGTCTATTGTTTGGGCTGTTTACTGATCTGCTACTGTTCGTATGTCTACATGTTACTGCATGTATACCTGTTACTGTAGTTGTTTGCATTTATGTTAAGTGTGTTTTATACGTGTTTACTTGTACCCAACTTGACCCATGCTTGGTAACCATGCTAGGACGTGGTAACCAACGAGCTTAACCAAGTAACGTATCTTACCGAGCAACCCAAGGTGAGTTCACAACTTAAAAGCATGCGTCCCGGTGGTTTGGGACACGAGACTAAAACAACCCTATCCCCTTGTAAAGGGGATACCGTCTACATTCCTTCCCTAGTTATTGGGAACAAACTTACTTTATCTTCCCTTGTATGGGGAAACCTTTTTAGTTAATTACTGTTTATACGGAATGCAACTAACGGCACTAAACGCAACTCTATCACTCAAGTCCCTACTACATAATACCGATTAGTCGCCGGTGCCAGGCGAACGGGTTATTAGTTGATAGCGCTATTTAGGTCTTACCAGCCTCACACCGTGCCATGGTATGGGATCGGTCGTGAACTAATGTACTCAGGCATCCGTCAATGATGATAGAACATTGACATCGGGGCATCCTGCGGAAACGCAAACGGTTACCTAGTGTTCGGTATTGGAAAAACAGTTTAGTCGCTAACTTTTGGGGTAGCTCCCCATGGCATGTATAAACGGATAAATTAACTGGTGAAACGAGTTTTGGTAATTAAAACTGGACAACTAGTGAACTCACTCAGCATTATTGTTGACCCCTTACTGCATGCTTTGCAGGTGGCCAGTGACTGGAGCAGCTGCTTGGGATGTGTAGTGGTCGTCTGCCCGTGTGTTGGGCATTTATCATGTTTACCTTACGAACAATGTTTAAAACTGTTAATTATGCTTCCGCTACATTTTACTCTGAACTTAAGACTTTGAACTCTAAACTTAACACTTGCTAATCGTATGGTTAGTAAGTATTACTTTTGTTATTTATTTAGTTATTCAGTATAATTGGTGGCTGGATCCTGGTCAGTCACGCCCTCAAAGCGGGTGTCATCCGCGGGTGGATTTTGGGGGTGTGACAACAATATTCCCTTCTCTCTTCCTTGCTTCCCTCTATTCTTTTGGACTTCTAATATACAAGCCTTTCCTAAGGCTAACACAATACACACATGGAAGCTTTGAAGACACTCATGTAACACAATCGAAATGATTCATCAAAACAGGGGTGATTCCCATATTTGGTGATGACTTTCATTCAGCTTAAATTTGATTTTTGCACGAAATCTACCCTCAAGTTAGGAGTGACATCCAAACCTTGATGGGAATTTCCATTTCATATTCTAGTGGACCCTCATCTTTGGATGAGTACCAACCACATCAGGGTACGATGTTATCAAGTTAGAGGTGAAACTCGCATCTTGTTAACTAGTCCCATTCCTTGATTTTCAATCTCGCCAAAGTTTCGATTTTCCCAATCAATTAAGGACGTGTAGTAACTGGAAGGACAAATACCGTTAGTCGCTCCTCGATGAGAGTATTTGTCTATTAGGCCAAAGCACGTCTCCTTAATTCGAAAAGGATTTCGATTCACTTTGGAATAGTCTTATGTTACGTTCCGTGACAATCCATATTTTTATGATAAATCTCTTTTTATGTTATCTCAATTTTTATGTGATTTACATTTGAGCGTTATCTTCATTTCAAGTTTGGGAAACGAATCACGTTATTATCGCAATCTAAAACAATTAATAATTACTCCATCGTGAACAAACTAAATTTATCTTGCTTTCATCATACATGATATTCTATGTGTAACATCATGTTATTTTATGTGCAATGCTATGTTATTCTATGTGAAACTATTTGACAATTCATGTGAAAAACAATGTGCTATGTGATGCATACATGAAATCAATTTTCCTAAACAAAAACATTATGATTAAAGTCTCATCCATTTCTTGTTTTGAATTTCTAGATGTCGTCATCTCGCCAGTTCTCTCACTCTCCCAGAAAATCCAAGGCTAATTCCAAAAAGAAAATGATGACGTTCATGGCAAATCAGATTGCCAGAATCGTGCCAAAGATAGTGTCTGAGATTCAAGCCTCCAGCACTCCAAATCATTCTGGTGATTCTCGCGTAGTTCAGCCTAAACCAGTCTCATTCAACTACAAACACTTCACTGCCTGTAACCCCAAAACTTTCACTGGGAAGGATGGTGTGACAGCTATGTTGGAATGGTTTGACAGCATAGAGGTCACATTCATAAATAGTGAATGCCCAGAGGAACTCAAGGTTCGAAGTGCCACTGGTGTTTTCCAAGCCAGGGCACTAGACTGGTGGACTAACGAGAGAAACATTCGATCCAATGAGCTAGCCTACGCGTTGTCTTGGGAAGAACTCAAACAGCTTATGATGGAGGAATTCTGCCCTCCTCATGAGGAGCAGAAGTTAGAAGAAGAGTTCTGGACTCTCAAACAAATTGGAGATGAAAACCTTGCATACACTACCCGGTTCAAGCAGTTATGTTTTATCGTGCCTCATTTGGTGTTGACCACAGATCGCACCATTCGGAAGTATATTAATGGGTTGCCTCCTACGATGCGTGATACCATCGAGGCGGCTAAGTTGGATAACATTGAGGATGTGTATCGCCTCGCGGCAAGTTTGAATAATAATCGAGTTCGTGATAAACAAATCGCAGCAGCATCTAAACCTACACCCTCCTCAAAACCCGCTCATCAAATCACCCACCAACCTTACAACAACAGGGGAAAGAAGCGTGCTTACCAACCCCCAGTTTGCAACGCTGTTATACCAGTTGTAAACCCAAAACCTAACCCAGTGAACCCAGAAAAGAAGCAATACACAGGAACAAACCCTAAGTGCACAATTTGCCACTTTCATCACCCAACCACGAGCCCATGTAGACACTGTACCTCCTGCAACCGTTATGGGCATTTGGCACCATACTGTCGCAGCAACCCTATGCCAGCCCAAAACCCAAAGCCAGCAAATGTTGTCAGGGCATGTTTCAAATGTGGGGATCCATCTCACCTACGACCTCAGTGTCCTCAATTAAGGCAAGATTTATAGCAGCAGCCTCCACGTGGCCGTGCATTCGTTATCAATGCTAAGCAAGCACGCAACGACAATGAAGTCGTGAACGGTACGTTCCTCATTAATAATTTGTATGCTTCTATTTTATTTGACACTGGTGCAGATAAATGTTTTGTATCTGTAGAAATTGAACCATTGTTAAAATGCGCACGCTCAAAACTACCTAAGTCATTCCCAGTCGAAATTGCCAATGGCAAGTCTATTCGTGTCGATTCTGTTCTTCGTAATTGTACTCTCACTTTGAATGATCATGCCTTTTCAATTGACCTCATACCCATGGAGTTGGGTAGTTTCGATATCATAGTTGGCATGGATTGGCTTCGAAAGAACCATGCTGAAATTGTCTGTTTCGAAAAATACGTTCGTTTGCCTCTTCCATCAGGCGATACCCTACATGTTTATGGGGATCGACCTTCCAATGTTCTAAAGCTAATGTCATGCACCTAAGCGAACAGATACTTACGTAAAAAGTACTTTGCCTTTTTAGCCCACGTAGTGGAAGAAAAGGGCAAGGGAAAATGCGTAAGCGATGTTCCAGTTGTGTGTGATTTCCCAGACGTTTTTCCTGAGGATTTACCTGGTCCTCCTCCTCCTCGATCAGTTGACTTTCGTATCGACCTTGTGCCTGGTGCAACTCCTGTTGCACGAGCTCCTTATCGCCTTGCACCATCTGAGATGCAAGAGCTTACCAGCCAACTTCAGGAGCTTCTTGACAAGGGTTTCATTCGACCCAGTACTTCTCCTTGGGGTGCTCCTGTTCTATTCGTTAAAAAGAAAGATGGTTCATTTTGAATGTGCATCGATTATCGTGAGCTCAATAAGCTTACTATTAAAAATCGATATCCACTTCCTCGCATTGACGACCTCTTTGATCAACTCCAAGGTGCAAGTTGTTTCTCCAAGATCGATCTTCGATCTGGCTATCATCAACTTCGTGTCCTCGAAGAGGATATCCCAAAAACCGCATTTCGAACACGCTATGGACACTACGAGTTTGTAGTCATGCCTTTTGGTCTTACTAACGCGCCCGCCGTGTTCATGGATTTGATGAATCGTGTTTGCAAACCTTATCTAGATCGATTCGTGATTGTCTTCATGGATGACATTCTAATTTATTCTAAATCTCGAGTCGATCATGAGCGTCATTTACGTCTCATACTCGAACTTTTGCGAAGTGAACGTTTATACGCAAAGTTTTCAAAGTGTGAATTATGGATCAAGGAAGTCCAATTCCTTGGACATGTCGTTAGCGAAAAAGGTATTCATGTCGACCCTGCTAAAATTGAAGGAGTCAAAAGTTGGATCGCACCTAAAAACCCATCAGAAATTCGTTCATTCCTAGGATTGGCGGGTTACTACCATCGATTCATCTCAAATTTTTCTAAGATAGCTGTTCCCCTCACTATGTTGACCCAAAAGGAAGAACCTTTCGTTTGGAGTCACGAGCAGGAAGAAGCTTTTCAAACCCTCAAGGACATGCTTTGCAATGCTCCTATCTTAGCCCTACCTGACGGAAATGATGACTTCGTAGTATATTGCGATGCATCAAATCGTGGTCTTGGTTGCGTCCTTATGCAACGAGGCAAGGTCATTGCGTACGCTTCTCGTCAATTAAAGATTCATGAGAAAAATTACACTAGTCACGATCTTGAACTTGGTGCTGTCGTTTTCGCATTAAAAATATGGCGTCACTACCTATATGGTACGAAATGTGTTGTATACACCGATCACAAAAGTCTACAACATATCTTCAATAAAAAAGAATTAAATATGCGTCAACGTCGTTGGGTGGAATTACTTAACGACTACGACTGCGAGATTCGCTACCATCCTGGAAAGGCGAATGTCGTAGCCGATGCCCTGAGTCATAAGGCCCATTCCTATCGTATACGTTGTTTTTAAGTGTCAAGTGACCTTCACAATTGTATTCGTGAGGCACAGTTCACGTCAGCTAACGAAGGAAGTCTGCTCGTCGAAATCCGTGGTGCCTCTATGGACCAACTTGTGACGAAGTCAGACGGACTTCAATATTATCTTAATCGCATTTGGGTACCAAATCGCGATAATCTTCGTGAATTTATCATGAACGAGGCTCACAAGTCTAAATACTCAATTCATCCTGGTGCTGATAAGATGTATCATGATCTTCGAACATCTTATTGGTGGCCTGGCATGAAGACTGATATAGCCTCGTATGTCTCAAAATGTCTTACATGCTCGAAGGTTAAAGCAGAGCATCAGCGTCCCTCTGGTTTGCTTGAACAACCAGAAATTCCTGTTTGGAAGTGGGATAGCATTGCAATGGATTTTATAACTAAACTTCCTCGAACCCCATCTGGTAATGATAGTATTTGGGTCATCGTTGATCGTTTGACCAAGTCAGCCCATTTCTTACCTATTCGGGAAAACTTCAAAGTTGAAAAACTTGCTCGAGTCTATACCGATGAAATCATCTGTCGTCATGGCATACCCCGTGACATCATTTCAGACCGTGATGGTCGTTTCACGTCTCGCTTATGGCAAACATTTCAATCAGCTATGGGTACTCATTTAAATCTTAGTACAGCCTTCCATCCTCAAACAGATGGACAGACTGAGCGTACCATTCAAACTCTCGAAGATATGCTTCGATCTTGTGTCATTGACTTCGGTGGTAGTTGGGATGTGCATTTGCCTCTGGTCGAATTCTCGTACAATAACAGCTATCACTCCAGCATTCAAATGGCCCCATTCGAAGCATTATATGGACGAAAATGTCGATCACCAATCAGTTGGCACGAAATTGGTGATAAGCAATTCACTGGTCCTGAGCTTATTCAAGAAACCACGGACAAGATTCTTCAAATCCGTGATAATTTACTCAAGGCCAGGAGTCGGCAAAAGAGTTACGCAGATAAAAGACGCAAACCCTTGGAATTTAATGTTGGAGATCAGGTATTACTTAAAGTATCTCCATGGAAAGGGGTTGTTCGATTCGGTAAAAAGGGTAAACTTGCCCCTCGTTACGTTGGACCTTTCAAGATCCTCGAACGAGTTGGCAAGGTAGCATATTTGCTGGATCTACCACAGGAACTGAGTAACGTTCATTCGACATTTCACGTTTCGAATCTCAAGAAATGTCTAGCTAAAGAAGGACTTCATGTCCCAGTCGACGACTTGCAAATCAACGATTCACTTCATTTCGTGGAAAGACCAGTTGAAATAGTGGATCAAGGTACCAAGCAGCTCAGACGCAGCAAAATCCGCATTGTCAAAGTACGATGGGAAGGCAAGCGTGGTGCTGAGTTTACTTGGGAACTCAAAAGCGACATGAAGGCAAAGTATCCACATCTCTTCAATCAGTCTTCTTCCTAAGATTTCGAGGACGAAATCTCCTAAAGTAGGGGAGACTGTAACGCCTCGCATTTTCAATCTTTCCATTTTTAGCAAGTCGACTTGTACTTTCTATTTTTGTAATTTGTACTTTCATTGTATTCAATTTCATTTCCAAATTGTAATCCGAGACTTGAAATCATAATGGAAATGCATTATTTTTATCATATTCTTGTTATTATACTATGTTACGCACTTATTATCAATTTCATTTGAAAACAAGTTAAACAAGTTTAATCACGTATAATCAGTGGGAAGAGATCCTAATTTAAACTCTCAAATTGTGTTCGTATCAAGAGGTTACCCAAAAATCGAACAAAAACATGTTAAACGGATGCTAAGTTGGCAAATTACCCAAGAATGGGATAAAAACGGGCTAATACGTATTTTATTAGGTATTTTATCAAGTTAAACGAATATTTTAATCGATAAATAAATAATAAAATCAATTTATTAAATTAAATAATCAATTAAATTAACTTGGTTAGTTAATTATAGTTAATTATAATAACTCAGTTAGTTGTTTCCTTCTTGCCAGTTAACTTGGTTAAATAAAGGTCAGTTAGAATCAGTTAGCCCAATTAGCCAAGTTATTGAAACTTCAGGGGCTAAAGTGTAAATATGAAAAATAAATAAAAAAAGAATGCCCTGAACCAGATTCGAACTCGAGTCGGTCGGGTCACGCGCACGCGCTTCGACCGGTTGGGCTACCAGTCTCATGCGTTATAATTTGAGATCTAATTAACTTTATACTTTAATTAAATGCTTAAAATAAATAGCTTTAAAAAGTTTGTCTCGGACGGGTTTCGAACCCAGGACCATTCGATCATCAACCAGCCCTCCAACCAACTGGGCTGCCCTCATTATTGTTATGAATTCCGGAACCCGTTATATTTAAACCTTCATTAAAAACGCTGAATTCGAATTTAACAGCCGGGTCTGTTCAGCTTCTCCGACCTTTGAGTTTGTTACCGGAAAACTCCGACCCTTCACTTTCGTAACTGAAGTGGTCCGATCGATCACCCTGCACCTCTTTATAACTCGACCAACCCTCAAAATTTTCGGTCCCTCACCACTCTCAACACAACAGCACCCACTTTCGAATCATTTGGAGTCGCTGGAGTTTGCGTCGGAAGACTAACCGGAGTTCACCGGAAGCGCCCGAGGTTCGCGACGGTATCAGGTCATTACCACAGCACCCTTCGAACATAGTTGCACTTCGCTGGAAATAACGAAGCTTTTGCGGGAGTTGCCGTAGCCGGAGAAGACAACCACAACCTCTTTCGGACTTCCTTGCACCCCGTCGGAGGACTAGACTCGTCGGAGACATTGTCGGAACCGGAGATCACGACGGAACTGTGCGCAGCACCATTCGGTATAATTTTCCCTTGCCTTTTTGTTTTCTTTACGTTGCTCATTCCAGTCGATCCATTATTCTTATACAGCAACTTCATCTTTGTGGGTTGGGATATATTAAATAGTAATAGTGGTTCAGTTTCGGGTTCACACCCTCATATTCAAGTTCGGTTCAGCAGGCTCTTGTCTTGGTTCAATACTGGTGCGACTAGGTTCAATCAATTCAGAGTCGTCGGGGTTTACGACGGACATTGATTCCTTTTAGTTACGGTATACCTTTTCTGTTGTTTAATCTTTCTTCTTTGTTCTCATATTTACTATATAAATCTCAAAAGGAAAACATGATGGCAATGCATGAGTTTTGTTCTAGTTCATGTGGTGCTCGCCTACTGTGGTAATAAATGAGTTTTGTTCTAGTTCATGTGGTGCTCGCCTACTGTGGTAATAAAGATGATGAAAGTTTACTTTTAAAATTACAAATCAAAATCTTTTCAACTTGCACATATATTCTTTTTGTTATTTCATAAAAGAATGTATCTTTTCCTTTATTTATGTAGTATCGTCCAAACATGCAAATAGTATGCAAATAGTGATTTTTATTACATAATTTTATTCAAGTAAAGTCAAAACACATGTATCATATTTTTAGAATAACTTAATTCTTTTGTGGTTTTTATTCAAAAAAATCTTAAAACATCTATAATAAACCACTTTCTTTTTATTTATTTCTAATTCTGTTTCTTAATTTCTTTAATAATATTTTTTTTTCTCTTTCATAACACTAAAAATTTATACTGAGATATATTATAATACATAAATAATTAAATTGTGAACCATTAAACAATATCATTTAACTATTAATAACGAGCCGTTATTCTAAACGTCTAGGTTAATCACTCTTGATCGTTCTCTTGGATTCTCCATCTTTACTCGTGCGTACTTACAAGAAAACGCAACGCAATCAATGTGAGTATACATGACCCATTTTCTATTTTATCACATTTTGGGTGCTGTATGCATTTCTATACCAAACACACTATGTTAAACATTTTTGCACCCTCAATCCACCTTTCATGTGAATCTATTTGACTCATGTTAATCACGTTATGCTACTGTTAAACATTTATGACTGTGTGTTCATTAACTTTGCAAGCCTCCCCTAACAATGGCAGCGCTGTAGGTTGAGAAACGCCCCTCCCATAATATTATGGGTATTGTTAAGTTTATTATATGTTACTCATTTACCACCCTTCTAGGGTTAGGCTATGTTAATTGCGTTAAACTTTGGTTTGAACACATAGATTTCATCGTTACGAGTATAACTGTTAATATGAAATCATATAGTCACGTGGATTTGAGCATGTTAATCTATTTCAAACATATTATACTATTATCAAACTTGTATACTCGCCAACATGTTTTGTTGATTATATTTTAATGCATACTGCAGGATGAGGATTCAAGAGTTGAAGAATTGATTAGGATGGCTTAGAAACCCACATTACAATAAACTATGTTTGGTGTTTGTTATTTACCTTTTATGACATTTTGTATGAAACTTAGCAATTTTAATAAATGAAATTTAATTATATTGTCACATTTAGTGTTATGATGTCTTTGAACAGTTTGTACGTCTCATCCCGATGTTTCCGCCATCGGTTGGGGTGTGACATCTATAGTTAGGTACCAACAGACCGACTTGTGTGTACCCTTACGGGTATTGTACGAGCTTGCTTGCTATTCTCGCTATTCTCGCCTACGCTACACTATCACCGCACTTTAATTTTCGAAAATAACAAGCGATTAGGTTGAGATTAGGTGTGAAAACCGCAAACTCTCGACTAAACTGCTTTGTTCGACCAGCATTTTTATCTATAAACACGAGAATTTGCGTTGAATCAGGAGTGAAATCCATACTTTGACGCATAGTTCTCCTTTATTTTATCAAAACAGGAATGAAGTTGTTAAGTCAGAGGTGAAACCCGAATCTTGACGACTTATTCCGCCCTATTTTAGTTTTACAAAACTCTCACCAAAGCCTCGACGGACTCCAACGACTTGAAGTCACGATATGACTGGAAGGATGCGTGCCGATCGCCCAGATTCGAGGCGAGAGCACAGTCCCGAAGGCCAAAGTGTGTACTGAGAGTCTTTGTGAATACTCGATTCACTTTGGTTAGTCGATGTCTATATAGCCGCAAACGATCTATTCTCGTATTTTATGTGTTCCGATTCTGAGCTCGCTACTGCCGCCTATGATATTTCGTCATTTTTATGTGGATTTTACGTGTTTTATATGATTATCTGTTTACGTGTTACGATTTTTGGTAATTTATTCGCTTTCACTCTTTGCTTTAATCGACACCCACGACTCGCACTGCACTTCTATCTCAAAACGCTGATAAATCGCTACTACATGAGAAACGACTTTACGCCATGTTGATTGCTATGATAATCACTTATGCTATACTACTCACTATGAAAATCGCGATCGCTGAACGCTCGCGGACTTTGAATGATAGATTTCTGTATTCTGACTGCCTCTATGTGCTACTAGGAGAATGGCGTGTTTATGTGATTCTGTGTTCTGTGCCTTACATGATTACGTGCTTCGGTGCTTGTGTGAATCTGTGATTATGTGCCTATGTGCTTACGTGATTATACGTGTTCCTCGGCTCTAGTAGTAATAGACGTGTGAGGTGAGATTCAACTATGTTGTGTCTGAATCCTATGACGATGTCTGTTGCAGACAACGTCGTCATCTGGATCCCGTCACACTCGCACTGCTAGCCAAAACCAGAAAGACAAACGCCTTGCTGCTCTCGTCGCCAAGCAAATGGCAAAGGCTTTTCCTCAAATCGTGAGTGAACTGTATGAGAACATGAGCAAATCGTCTGAAGAATCCAGGACCGAGACTCCCAAAGCTGCTTTCAGCTTCAAACAGTTCAAGGCACGCGGACCGAAAGAGTTCACTGGCGAAGATGGCCCTACGGCCTTGTTTCAATGGTTTGACTCCATCGAAGTCACCCTGCGACAGAGCGGATGTCCTGACAATCTTAGCACACTGAATGCGACCGGCGTCTTCTAGTCCTGCGCACTAGACTGGTGGACGGCCGAAAGGAATAAGCGCAGAAATGATGCAGCCTATGGTCTGTCATGGGACGACTTGAAGAACGTTATGCTCGATGAGTTCTGCCCTCCCCATGAGCGCCAAAAGCTGGAGGATGAATTCTGGCATCTGAAGCAGAAAGATGGTGACAACGCTGCCCTGACTGCTCGCTTCAAGCAGCTCAGTATCATCTGCCCCGACCAAGTGAAGACCACCGACATGACGATCAAGAAGTATATCCGCGCTCTGCCGGATTGTGTTGCAGATTTTGTGCATGCTTCAAAGCCAGCAACAATCGAAGAAACTTATTTGCTTGCCGCTGAAATCAACGACAAGCGAGTAAAAGCTGGTTTTTGGGATAAAGCTTCAAAGAACCTGCACCAAGCTACCGCCGCACCAACTGCTGACACCGCCACCGCATCGCAGCCATCCAAGTGCTCTCGCCGCAAGAGGAAGAACAACAACAGCAGCTCCAGCAACAAAAACTGTGCTGTCACAACCACTGTTGCTCCACTCCAAGCCGTACCGGCTCAGCAGCAACCCCAGCACCGATCAACACCAGCACCAATCACCTATGCACCGCCTGCAAAGTGTGCATACACAGGCCCTCACCCTGCCTGCCCAACCTGTACTTATCATCACCTGGTGGGTATCGTCTGCCGTTTTTGCATGCACTGCAATATGTACGGCCACTTCACCGCAAACTGCCGTACTAGTCCCCGCCAAGCACCAGCTCAAGCTACTGCTCATCAAGTTCTACTTCCTGCTCCTCAAGGCCAACAAGCGGCTCAGGCACCCGCGATCAACGCCAGTGTCTGCTTCGCGTGTGGTGATCCCAACCACTTCGCGAACATGTGCCCAGACAGGGTTGTGAAACAAGAGCCCCAGCAGCAGCAGCCTCAGCAACAGCAGCAGAAACAGCCTCAACAGCAACAACAACAAGCCGCCCGTGCCAGAACTTTCAGCATCAACGCGCGCCAAGCCCAAGCCGACAACAATGTGGTTAATGGTACGTTTCTCATAAACGGTATTTATGCTTTGTGTTTATTTGATACTGGAGCCGATAATTGTTTTGTGTCGTTTGAATTCGAGAAGCTCCTAAATCGTAAGCGCTCCCATCTCCCCTCGACGTTCGATGTCGAAGTCGCCACCGGAAGAACCGTTGCCGTTATTTCTGTTCTTCATGATTGTACTCTTGAGCTCAACAATCACATCTTTCCGATTGATCTCATTCCGATGCAGCTCGGAAGTTTTGACGTCATAGTAGGCATGGACTTTCTTCGCGAAAACCATGCTGAAGTTGTGTGATTTGATAAGATGATTTGATTCCCGCTCGCAAATGGTGATTTATTATGTGTTTATGGTGAAACTGCTTCGAAAGGTCTTAAGCTCATGTCGTGTGTCCAAGCTAGCAATGTAACGACCCTCCTAGGACCCTTAAGGTAATTCGAAACGCTCCTGAATACACCCCGAATGTGAGAAACGGACCCTAAATACCTTCGTGCTTGAAGAAATCAAGAAAACAAGATTTTTGGTTCGTTCGCGGGCCGCGTAAAGGTTAAGCCAAGCTTACGCGGGCCGCGACAGCAATGCAATTACCGGATAATGATCAAGGCCACGTGTCGTTACACGTGTCAAGACCCTCGATGACTTAGCAACCTATGATCTGATCCAAACTCCCTCGTGGGCCGTGTAAAGCTCCTTTCAAGTATACGCGGGCCGCGACGCACCCCTTTTTCCAGCCTATAAATAAGGAGTTCGAGTTCAGTTGAAAGTCGCTCAATTCTTTTCTTCTTTTAGCTTCTATTATAGCAAAGTAATAGCTCGGGTATTATATTCTAAACCCCGAAACTCTGCCCGTTATTAGGGTAATAACTCTATCACTGATACGATACTTTATCCGATCGATTGAAACAGATCTGATGGATGTTTAAGTGCTGCCAATAGCTGGCTATACTTTGTCATTCATTGTGAGGGTTTTGATCTCATGATTATCGTTAAAGTTGAATTGAGTTAATACACTAAAGCGAGTTCCGTTGTGTCTAGAAATTTTAACTCATAACCAGGGGGCTGCTAAATTAGAATACTTAACAAGTAAGTAAATTTAATAGTTAAGTAAACTTAGTAATTAAATAAACTTAGTCATTAAGTAAACCTACTAAGTAAGTACACTTAGCAGTTAAGAAAACTTAGCAGTTAAGCAAGTTAAGTAAATTAATTAATCTGCTAATTAAGTTAAGTAAGATTAATTAATCAGCTAAGTAAGATTAATTAAGCTAAGCAAGATTAATTAATTAATTAAGTAAGATTCATTAACCAGCTAATCAAGTTAACCAGTAAACAACGAAAGTCTAACAAAAGATATACATGAGGTAGATAATATCTAAACAGGTATTTATGGGGTAGATATTATCTAAGGAAAGTAATATATAAGGAAGATTTTATCTAGGGAAGGTTTTATCTAGGGAAGATCCACCTTAGGAAGATAACACCTAGGGAAATTCTATATAAGGGTAAGGCCTATCCCCTTACCTATAAATAGGAAGCCTAGGCATTCATTTCCATTGCTTATTTCTTCTATTCTTCTCTCTATACGTTGGTGTTCTAACCAATAATCACCGATACGATCTTCTGTCCGATCGATTCGGGAACCAACTAACGAATGCCATAGTACTGTCTGAATAAGACTATACTTTGTGAATTTTGTTAAGGTTCTGATCTCGTGACCATCGTTAGGTTTGATATGGTTTTACACAAATACGTGTTCCATTCTGTTAAACTATATGTTTAACTATCAGAATACTCTCAACTATACACTTACAATCAAACAAGCTGTTTAATCATCAGAAGGTTAAGAATAATAAAGTATATGTTTAGTCATCAGAAGGAGTAGAATCAAGAAGCTTGTTAAATCAATATTGCATGCTTATAATGTGAGTCATTCTCTTTTTATCAACTATGTTTTACAATACTCCAATTATTTTCAAAGTTATAATTACAAGGATTAAGTCGTGGTTATCTTGAATCACTTGCAAGTGGGGTATTGTGCACATTACTAATTTCTCACGGTTAGGTTCATAAACCTAACAGTGATAATCATCACTACTTGGGTGAAAGGACCCAATCGTGGTATGACCATCGTCAATAGGGTGTGACACGGCGCCAGATAAAAATAAGATAGAAGCCATTGTAATCGCTCTTATGCTGTAATTTATAACAATGTGTCTTTTTGTACAAACTGAATGAACTCACCAGTATTTCCCGCTGACCAAATGTTTTTAAAACGCGTTTCAGGTAATTACAGTAGATCGGAATAGGAGTTGGATACGACACCAAAAGGCTTACAGAAGTGGCTTAATTTATCAATTAAATTAAATTAAGAAAAGTTGTTTTATGTATTCGGGTTTATCCCATATTAAAGCTACCTTTCAAAACATGGTTTTATCCCATCTATTTAATAAATAAAATCCGGTGTTTTCTAAACTCTGATATTTTTCCTAACTCACGGTCCTAATGAAATTTCTGTTGCACTACTTTTCTAAATAACCACCGGTACCACTTGACTGTTCGCGGCTTCCATCCAGGGTGTGGTCGGGGTCGTGACAAGCAAGTATCTCCGCAAGGAATACAGAGCTTTCTTGGCTAACATTGTAGTATCGGAGGAGGTAAAGAAAGGAAAGACAGAAGTGAAAGATGTTCCTGTGGTTCGTGAATTTCCTAAAGTGTTTCCTGATGATCTTCCCGGACTCCAACCAAGTCGTGATATCGACTTTCGTATCGACCTCATTCCTTGAGCAAATCCCATTGCTAGAGCTCTTTATCGACTCGCTCCATCTGAAATGCGTGAACTTGCGAGTCAGCTCCAGGAATTACTTGATAAAGGCTTCATTCGCCCGAGCACCTCTCCATGGGGCGCACCAGTCCTTTTCGTCAAAAAGAAGGATGGGTCGTTTCGGATGTGCATCGACTATCGGGAGTTGAATAAGTTGACAATCAAGAATCGCTATCCCCTGCCTCGAATTGATGATTTGTTTGACCAACTACAAGGTGCTACATGTTTCTCGAAGATCGATCTACGCTCATGCTATCACCAACTACGTATCCAAGAGGAGGATATTCCCAAAACCGCTTTTTCGCACTCGATACGGCCACTATGAGTTCGTTGTTATGCCTTTTGGTGTAACCAACGCACCCACGGTTTTCATGGATCTGATGAATCGGGTGTGTAAACCATTTCTGGACCGCTTCGTCATCGTATTCATCGACAATATCCTGATCTATTCCAAGTCGAAAGCTGAACACGCGCAACATCTACGTTTGGTTCTCGAGCTACTCCAAGGGAATCGACTCTATGCCAAGTTCTCCAAGTGCGAATTTTGGCTGGAGGAGGTTCAATTCCTCGGTCACATTGTCAATAGTCAAGGTATTCATGTCGATCCCGCGAAGATTGAAGCAGTTAAGAGTTGGGTTACACCGAAGAACCCATCTGAAGTCCGTTCTTTTCTCGGACTAGCGGGCTATTATCGTCGATTTATCGAAGTATTCTCTAAAATCGCTGTGTCGCTTACCGCTCTCACTCATAAAGACAAGCCTTTTGTTTGGGAAACTGAACAAGAGTCTGCTTTCCAAACCCTCAAGCACATGCTTTGCAATGCCCCTATCCTCACTTTACCCGACGGAAACGACGACTTTATCGTCTATTGCGATGCCTCGAACCTTGGTCTTGGTTGTGTTCTCATGCAACGAGACAAGGTTATCGCATACACATCTCGTCAGCTCAAGATCCACGAGAAGAACTATACAACCCACGACCTCGAGCTAGGCGTAGTTGTTTTTGCGTTAAGGATTTGGCGACACTACCTATACGGTACCAAGTGCATGATCTTCACCGATCATAGGAGCCTACAACATATCTTTGATCAGAAAGAACTTAATATGCATCAACGCCGATGGGTAGAACTTCTCAACGATTACGACTGTGAGATTCGTTACCACCCAGGCAAAGCAAATGTCGTTGCTGATGCTCTAAGCCGACGAAGCTATTTGCATAGCGCTCGTAATGTTCCAGCCCGACATCATCTCGAAACCCTCATTCGCAAAGCCCAACATGCTTGTTTTACAGAACGCACTTTGAAGAAGGAAAGAATCCACCACGATGGAGCCCATCTTGTTAATAAGTTGAATGGGATATTCCATTATCTAGACCGAATTTGGATCCCTAAGCGGACCAATTTGCGACAGATTTTGATGGACGAAGCCCACAAATCTCGGTATTCTATTCAACCCGGTGCCTATAAAATGTACCAGGACCTTCGCTACAAGTACTGGTGGCCGGGCATGAAGAGGGATATCGCTCTCTACGTCGGAAGATGCCTGACTTGCTCGAAAGTTAAGGCTGAACACCAAAGACCCTTTGGCTTACTTGAACAACCCCCAATCCCTGTGTGGAAGTGGGAAAGTATAGCCATGGACTTCATAACTAAACTCCCACGCACACCATCAGGTCACGACAGCATCTAGGTTGTCGTTGACCGCTTGACCAAATCTGCTCACTTTCTACCAATACGAGAAGACTACAAGGTAGAACGATTAGCCCGAATCTACACCGATGAGATCATTTGTCGTCATGTGACGCCTCGCGACATCATCTCTAACAGTGATGCTCGGTTTACCTCGCGTCTGTGGGAAACGTTTCAAGCGGCTCTCGGTACTACGCTTAATCTAAGTACCGCATTCCACCCTCAAACCGACGGTCAGACTGAGAGAACGATTCGTACCCTTGAAGATATGCTCCGTTCGTGTGTCATAGATTTCGGTGGTAATTGGGACGCTTACCTGCCGTTAGTCGAATTCTCGTATAATAACAGTTATCATTCCAGCATTCAATTGGCACCGTTTGAGGCTTTATACGGAAGAAGATGTTGATCGCCTATTGTATGGCACGAGATCGGGCACTCGCAATTAACTGGTCCTGAGCTATTGCAAGAAACGACTGACAAAGTCCTCCAAATTCGAGACAATCTGCTGAAAGCTCGGAGTCATCAGAAAAGTTACGCCGATAGACGACGCAAGCCCCTTGAATTTGACATTGGCGACTACGTACTCCTAAAGGTATCACCTTGGAAGGGTGTGGTCAGATTCGGCAAGAAAGGGAAACTAGCACCTCGATATGTTGGACCTTTTAAGATTCTGGAAAGGATTGGAAAAGTCGCCTACAGACTCGAACTAATGGAGGAACTTAGTAACGTCCACCCGACTTTCCACGTTTCCAACCTCCGAAAATGCCTGGCTGAGCATGATTTATTTGTGCCTCTTGATGATCTCCAAATAAACGAAACACTATACTTCGTGGAGAAGCCTGTCGAGATCATGGGTCGCCAAACCAAGCAGCTCAGACGCTCGCGCATTCCTATTGTGAAAATCCGATGGGAAGGCAAACGAGGCGCAGAGTTCACTTGGGAACTCGAATGCGACATGAAGGCGAAGTACCCGCAGTTATTTGTTACGGCTTCGACCTAATTTCGGGATGAAATTCTCTCAACTAGGGGAGGCTGTAACACCCCGTGTTTCGAAAGTCAAAGTCAAAGTCAAGATTAAAGTCAAAGTGAGACAAGACTGCTAATTGTGATCTGTCACCTCTTGCTCAATTCCTGTTTTGATTTCTTTGACTTGTAGTTAGTCTATTTTATGCTTTACGTTAGTTGTATTATGTGGAGTACTTATTACTAATCGAGGTTTATTCGATATTTATCACATATGTTATCGCTTTGTCGCTTATCGCAATCGCAACTCGAAATTACGCGTTCCGGATATTGTTTTACGTGTGTGTATGCCTTACGTGTTACTTGTGCATGTTTATTTATGTTTATGTTGTGGTGATTAATAGAAACGCAATCGAAACTCAATCGCAATCGAATCGCAGACGCTAAACGCAAGTGAATTAAGGATGATTGTATGTTGATATAGTAGTTGGGATTAAAAGTAATTTGAATATGAAACTCTATCGCATCACAATGCTCTAAACGTGAATCGAAATCGCAAAACTCATCGCGCCGTCCCCTCCAATCGAGTGGCCAGCTGATCGAGCTGCCACCCGATAGGGCTGCCATCCGATCAAGATGCCACTCGATCGGGCTGCCACTCGACCAGGGTAGCCACTCGATCGACCAGCCCTTTCCTTTTATGGAAACCCTATAAATACCCCTGTCAAGATCATAACTTCACCTTTTGCACTCTCTCGTCCGACCAGCGCTTCTTGCCCACTTTTCTTCAGATTTCTCACGATTCTTGTAAGTTTTCCATCTAAATCTTGTACTTTCTTGATCTACACGCACTCCTACACCTTTCTATCTTTTGAATCTTAACTTTTAACTGTGAAATCACTAGATTTGAGGTGTTCTAGGATGATGTCATCATGGTGTTCTTATGAACTTCATGTTTAGGCTTCAATCCTTCAAGAACAACTTAGATCTGAATGATTTCCATATCAATAAACAAGGATCTTGCATAGATCTGAACATATTCACGGTGAAAAGGATTGAAAGATGGTTTTCCAACTTTCTTTCAACTCTTTTACACTCAATGCACTCAAGAACCGATAGAATCGGAGCTTGTTCTGATCTTCTACTCTTTCTTGTGGATGTGTTGGTTCAAGATCTGGATTCTATCCATGAGGTTACTGATTTCGGGTTGAACATGGAACACCGTCTCGAACAGTTAACTGGTTGGATTTGGGTGATTCCTGTCCGATCAGGTTACTAAGTATTGGCGAGGTTTTCGTTGTTTAGCACGTTGTCAAACCGTCTCGATAAAGCTACAAACCATCAAAGACAACCAAGCGTAAGACGATCAGGCCGACCAGGACGGAGTGCCGCCCGTCCGATCGGGTTGCCACCCGATCGGATTGCACCTTGGCCCCACACTTAACTTTTATTTAAACTTCAAGAGTTTTGAACATTGAATGGATTGCCGCCCGATCGGGTTGCGCCCGATCGACCGACCATCCGACCCTGTGATGTTTTGAACTCAACACTTAAACGATTTTCAAAATGTTCAATACAAACGAATTATCACCCGATGGGACTACAATCCGATCGAGTGACAAACTGCTGTGAACTTGTTCTCACTAGAGTGTCCAACCAATCGGATCATCATCCGATCGAACTCTATTATATTTATTAAACTTGTATGCTCACCTTTACACTATGTGTATTGACTTTTACTTTAACGTATGTGACAGGTGCTTAGGATGCTTATATGCTTAGCTTGCTGTGAAATCGAGGCTAGGAAGGGTCTAGAAACCAATAAACAATTGTCTGTATTTTGAAATCTGAGTTGTCGGAACAGAAAAATTTGACTAGATCTTGTCTGTAATAATTATATTATCTTTTATGACATGGTATGGGACATGTTGCTTTAAATAATTGGTAAATATAGTTGTTATGAAAACTTCTGGACAATCTGTTTCGCTTAGTGTCGCGCCCCGATGATTCCGCCATCGGTTGGGGTGTGACATATACGCACCCCCGGGTGAGTTCGATCTTTTCTTATTTTACTTTCTTATTACATTGCATTGTTGTGTCTAGGTATACTCTGTTTCCGAGTTAGTTATACCAGCGGTTTGATTGAGTCTGTATGATATATTTGTTGCATAGTTTGTTTGGCATGTGGTAAAATATTAGTTAATCAATATAATTAGTTCAGCTTATATAAGATATCAAATGTAAAGTTTAAAAATTGCATAGGTTGTTTGTCATTTAATTTAATTGATTTATATTATAAGATTACATGTATGCAGTTAGTAAAAACATTTATTTAACATGTTAAGAAAATATTTATCTGCCTTTTAATATAGTTAGTATTTTATGAATATAACTTTTTAATATAACTTATTGTTCTTATATCAGATATCAAATGTAAAGTTTAAAACTTGCATAGGTTGTTTGTCATTTAATTTAAGTGATTTATATTATAAGATTACATGTATGCAGTTAGTAAAAACATTTATTTAACATGTTAAGAAAATATTTATCTGCTATTTCATATAGTTAACATTTTAAGAATATAACTTTTTAATATAACTTATTATGCTTATATCAGATATCAAATGTAAAGTTTAAAACTTGCATAGGTTGTTTGTCATATCATTTAAGTGATTTATTTTATAAGGTTACATGTATAGAGTTAGTAAAAACATTTATTTAACATGTTAAGAAAATATTCCGTATTAATTATAATTATTCGCAATGGTATATTGTCGGGAAAGGTCCTAACCTTCTACGAGGTGATGTATCTCTGATCTCACCCGGATCACTGGTGATCTAGGAAACCATGGTGACACAAGACATACCTTGTGATTAATAAAATCTAAAAATATTAGTTAATCAATATAACTTGTTGTGCTTATATCAAATATCAAATGTAAAGTTTAAAACTTGCATAGGTTGTTTGTCATTTAATTCAAGTGATTTATATTATAAGGTTACATGTATGCAGTTAGTAGAAACATTTATTTAACATGTTAAGAAAATATTCTGTATTATTTATAATTATTCGCAATGGTATATTGTCGGGAAAGCTCCTAACCTTCTACGAGGTGATATATCTCTGATCCCACCCGGATCACTGGTGATCTAGGAAACCATGGTGACACAAGACGTACCTTGTGATTAATAAAAAAAAAATATTTGTTAATCAATATAACTTGTTGAGCTTATATCAGATATCAAATGTAAAGTCTAAAACTTGCGTACGTTGTTTGTGATTTAATTTAACTGATTTATTTTATAAGGTTACATGTATGCTGTTAGTAAAAACATTTATTTAACATGTTAACAAAATATTCGGTATTAATTATAATTATTCGCAATGGTATATTGTCGGGAAAGCTCCTAACCTTCTACGAGGTGATGTATCTCTGATCTCACCCGGATCACTCGTGATCTAGGAAACCATGGTGACACAAGACGTACCTTACGATTAATAAAAACTTAAAATATTTATCTGCTTTAGACACAAATGTTTAGTGTTAAATTATTATAGACTGGACATTGGGAACTCATCCAGCTAATCATTATAGATTGACTAATGCTACAAATGAAATCAGTTAAACACCAACAAAATACTAATATGTAAAGGTTTTAAACATTTTAAATACAATACGCCCAACAATCAACCACCAAATAGTTTATATTCACTTCTTATCCCCAAATGATTCATAACCAAAAACTATTCAAAAGTAGCTCATCAATTCCAGAAAGCAAGACCTGCATCTTTTAGTTTTTTCTTATCTTCATCTGATTTCTTATCAAACTGAATTGCCTCTTCAATGATTACATTCCTGTTCTTGTTGGAAGTATGAAGCAAAATCTTTGTTAAGTACTTCTTTCGAAGCCACTTGATTTGCTTTCTTTGACTACTTGATTCTCTATCAGGTTCACAGTTATATGACTTCAAATCTGTTCCCAAGTATGTGTCCATGTGACACATAGAAAAAACTCCACAATCGTCAATATTTTGTTCAGTTCTCTATTCAAATGCTGCACGCTTTGGATAAAATTTTTTCTTCGGCAGGTTTCTTTTTCTCCTGTAACTTTTGATGCGCTCAAGAAATAAATCGACCTGTATAAAAAATTAATTATTTATTTAACGTGTTAAATATTTTTCATAGAGTTATTTATCATTCAAAATTATATAAAATAAGATAAAACTTACTAAATTAAAAAATAACTTACAGTTAAGTCTGGCAAATCTTTGTATTTCTCTTTGGTTCCGTTTTTTGAATTATCCATTATCCAACAAAACTGATCTTTGAGGTTAATGACAATTACATAGAAATGTCTAGAGGAGTGAACTGGAACAAAAACCTGATAATTCATAAATAAGAATAAAAAACAATTTTTATTTAAATAAGTATATTATTATTTTACACAACAAAAATTATATACATTATTACTTACCAAATCAATTGAATCAAATGACATTAAAGAATCATCACCATTAAACAAATCATTAACTTGTTTATCTAAGAGCCGTAGTTTTCCATTGAAGTCGTCTTTGGAATTCTGTAAAATGGTGTTATGTAAAAAAAGTCAATATATTAATTATATTAAAATGAATTATTTTACCAAATTAAAAAGTAATTAAAAACTTACTGTAAAGTGTGTATCAAAGAAACTTACTGTAAAGTGAGTATCAAAGAAATATCTTCGATAACTTGTGCCTGATCTGAAAACCTCTTCTTCGTTTAATATCTTTGACCAAACATCAATAACTTTTGAACAAACCCGTAAAGAGGTTTCAAAGTCACAACATCCATCCGCCACAAATCATTTTTTTCATCCAGGTACACCAAATTCCTAAAAATTAGAAGATGTTATATTCGGAATATATTCACAAAAAATATATTAGAATTGTAATTTACCTAGTGTGATGTTTTGTAAACACTAAAAAAGTTTAAAACCGAGGAATAGTGTAATATGAACTTTTAAGAATTTAAAATTTAAACTTGTCATATTTAAAAAATATTTTTTTTTAAAAATACTTTAGTGTTTTTCATTATAGTTAATTGCCGGAGCTACCACTGCTACCACTTCCAGCAGTGTTACCGCCGCATTCACTTTAAATTACTAATGCGGTGATGCTTTGATGTTGATGGTGTACCAAGTTGTTCGGATGGTGGTTTATCTTTTATAGAGTGTGTTTATGGTGGTGCAGAAACAAAAAAGAGAGAATGATAGAAAGTTGGGGGTGGGGTTAGGTTGTTATTCTTTTTATTACAAGGAGGTCCCATAATTATATTTTATATTAAGGATAATTTTGTAATTTCACACTCACTTAACCGAGAAAAAACTAACCCCCATCTGCACTAGGGACAATCCGATTAACAAATGATTAAACCACAAGGAGCATACATCCTATTTTGAAAAGTTTGCGACTAAATGTGAAAAAATGTGTAACCCTAGGGACTATCCAGGCAATTAACTACTTTTAATTATCAAAAAAATCTTAAGATATATGAACTTTTAAGAAAATTTAGTTAACATGTTAAATGCTCTCTACTTTTTTAGTATTTCAGAATAAGGGGAGGGTTCATTCGGGAATACTAAAAAAGTGGGGAACCGGAGAACACTTTTAAAAATTCAACTTAACATGTTAAAAATCAATTTTTTCTAAATTCTTTTTGATGCTTTTCCTTTTAAATACATATAGAAATATTTTTAATAAAAAATATCAAAAACTAAAAAATATAAAAAAAATGTTTAAAAACTGTTAAAAGTATATCTTATAAAATTAACTTAAAATGTTAAAAATATTTTCTTTGCAAATTTCTTTTAGCGCATTTCCTTATAAAAATGGATAGAAACTATTCCAATAAAAAATCATTTTTGTAAAAAAAAAGCCTTTTTAACTGCTTTTTTTTATATTTTTAGTTTTTGGTTTTTTATTAAAAATGCTTCTACAAGTATTAATAAGGAAAATCACCGAAAAAAATTTTAAAAATTAATTTTTAACATGTTAAGATAAATCATTTCATTAGCTGAACGGTAAACACATATAATCTTTTCAAGCACAATATCATCATAAAAATAATATTTAGATTTGAAATATTCAGGGATTTCTGTAACATGAAAACAAGTTCCAATAATATTAAAAGAATTTACCTGCAGTTGCCCTTGTTTGAAATAAAAGAATTTACTACTTTTTTCTCCTCACTTGCTAACTTCCCTTTTGTATCTGTCATTCTTTTTTTGTAAGGAGATTTTAAAGCATAACTAATTTTGATGATTCTTTTCTCTTTATTGACAGGAATTTCAGATGTGGATTCCTGTATTAAAAGCACACAATAATATTAATTTAAATTAGACTAATACGCGAATTTAATAATAAAAGAAAAATAATTACCAGTTGAATGCTCTCTTTCTCAGTCAATTTTTCAACTTCTGTTTGTATTTCCTATTTTTTGGCATGAACATTGATATCAACTTCAGCTGCTACTGAATTGATCATATCATGAGAAACTAAACTTTGATCAACTTCTGGAATTTCATAGTTTGATTCTTGTATTAAAAGCAAACAGTAAAATAAAATTACTACCTTTAAATTGGACAAATAAGAAAATTTGAAAAAAAAAAATCAAAGTAAGAGTAAACTTCCGTTTTGCTCCCTGTGGTTTGGTCACTTTAATGATTTTGCCCCAAACCTTTAAAAATAGTCATTTTCCTCCAATAGTTTGCTATAGTTTTTACATTTTGCTCATTACGGGGAGCAAAATGGAAAAACAGACAATTTGGATGGAGTTAGAGGCAGGGAGCAAAATGGAAAAAGCATAGCAAACTATTGGAGGAAAATGACTATTTTTAAAGGTTTGGGTCAAAACCGTTAAAGTGACCAAACCATAGGTAGCAAAACGGAAGTTTACTCATAAAGTAATTATTACATGTTGAATTCACAATGTTCATTTTCTTCGGCATGCACGTTGATTTCATCTTCAACTGATATTGAATTTTTGACATCGGGACAAATTAAACTTTGAGCAACATCTTCAGAACACGAGTTAAGTATCACAGATGGCATTACAATCTTTAATGAATGTAACATTATGCTTTCTTCTTCATTTACCACAGGATCTTCAACACTCGTTTCTTGAGCATAATCTGTTTTAACTTTGGTTGTTGCATGGAGACTATCTTCTTTAACCTTTTTATCAACTTCATCTGTTATTAAAGTAACCATTGAACAAAGATTAGCTTTTAAAACTGATAACTCAGGAATTTTTCCATCAACTACCTCTTCAACAGATTGCAAATCGGTAAAAACGTTAGATTCTTCCAAACCAGTAATTTCTTGCTCTTTTACCACTTCAACTTTCTCACCAGAAACAATACAAACTTCACCCAAACCTTTAAGCTCTTCACAATCTTTATAATCTTTTCAAATTCTACATAAAAATTATAAACAAATATCTTATTTTAAAAATATAATTATAATATACAATAGTGTGGGGTTCATTGGGGAACACTAAAAAAGCAGGGAACCGGGGAACACTTTTAAATATCTAACTTAACATGTTAAACACGAATTTTTAGTGTTCCTTGGTTCCCCGCTTTTTTAGTGTTCCCCAATGAAACTTACACTATTGTATATTATAATTATATTTTTAAAATAAGATATTCGTTTATAATTTTTATGTAGAATTTGAAAAGATTAATAAAGATTGTGAAGAGCTCAAAGGTTTGGGTGAAGTTTGTATTGTTTCTGGTGAGAAAGTTGAAGTGGTAAAAGAGCAGAAATTACTGGTTTGGAAGAATCTAACGTTTTTACCGATTTGAAATCTGTTGAAGAGGTAGTTGATGGAAAAATTCCTGAGTTATCAGTTTTAAAAGCTAACCTTTGTTCAGTGGTTACTTTAATAACTGATGAAGTTGATAAAAAGGTTAAAGAAGATAGTCTCCATGCAACAACCGAAGTTAAAACAGATTATGCTCAAGAAACGAGTGTTGAAGATCCAGTGGTAAATGAAGAAGAAAGCAAAATGTTACATTCATTAAAGATTGTAATGCCATATGTGATACTTAACTCGGGTTCTGAAGATGTTGCTCAAAGTTTAATTTGTCCTGATGTCAAAAATTCAATAGCAGTTGAAGATGAAATCAACGTGCATGCCGAAGAAAATGAACATTTTGAAATTCAACATGTAGAAATTACTTTATTTTTTTGAAAAAAAAAATCTTATTTGTCCAATTTAAAGGTAGTAATTTGATTTTATTGTTTGCTTTTAATACAGGAATCAAACTATGAAATTCCAGAAGTTGATCAAAGTTTAGTTTCTCATGATATGATCAATTCAGTAGCAGCCGAAGTTGATATCAATATTCATGCCGAAAAACTTGAAATACAAACAGAAGTTAAAAAATTGACTAACAAAGAGAGCATTCAACTAGTAATGATTTTTCTTTTATTATTAAATTTGCGTATTAGTCTAATTTAAATTAATATTATTGTGTGCTTTTAATACAGGAATCCAAATCTGAAATTCCTGTCAATAAAGAGAAAAGAATCATCAAGATCAGTTATGCTTAAAATCTCCTTACAAAAAAAGAATGACAGATACAAAAGTGAGGTGAAAAAAGTAGTAAATTCTTTTATTTCAAACAACGGGCAACTGCAGGTAAATTCTTTTAATATTATTGGAACTTGTTTTCATGTTACAGAAATCCCTGAAATATTTCAAATCTAAATATTATTTTTATGATGATATTGTGCTTGAAAAGATTATATGTGTTTACCGTTCAGCTAATTGAATGATTTATCTTAACTTGTTAAAAATTAATTTTTTAAATTTTTTTCGGTGCTTTTCCTTATTAATACTTGTAGAAGCATTTTTAATAAAAAACCAAAAACTAAAAATATAAAAAAAAACAGTTAAAAAGGCTTTTTTTTTACAAAAATGATTTTTTTATTGGAATAGTTTCTACCCATTTTTATATGGAAATGCGCTAAAAGAAATTTGCAAAAAATATTTTTAACATGTTAAGTTAATTTTATAAGATATACTTTTAACAGTTTTTAAACATTTTTTTTATATTTTTTAGTTTTTGATATTTTTTATTAAAAATATTTCTATATGTATTTAAAAGAAAAAGCATCGAAAAAAATTTAGAAAAAATGATTTTTAACATGTTAAGTTGAATTTTTAAAAGTGTTCCCCGGTTCCCCACTTTTTTAGTGTTCCCGAATGAACCCTCCCCTTATTCTGAAATACTAAAAAAGTAGAGAGCATTTAACATGTTAACTAAATTTTCTTAAAAGTTCATATATCTTAAGATTTTTTTGATAATTAAAAGGAGTTAATTGCCTGGATAGTCCTTGGGGTTACATATTTTTTCACATTTAGTCGCAAACTTTTCAAAATAGGATGTATACTCCCTGTGGTTTAATCGTTTGTTAATCGGATTGTCCCTAGTGCAGATGGGGGTTAGTTTTTTCTCAGTTAAGTGGGTGTGAAATTACTTAATTACCCTTAATATAAAATATAATTATGGGACCCCCTTGTAATAAAACGAATAACAACCCAACCCCACCCCCCAACTTTCTATCATTCTCTCTTTTTTTTTTGTTTCTGCACCACCATAAACACACTCTATAAAAGATAAACCACCATCCGAACAACTTTGTACACCATCAACAACAAAGCATCACCGCATTAGTAATTTAAGGTGAATGCGACCGTAACACTGCTGGAAGTGGTAGCAGTGGTAGCTCCGGCAATTAACTATAATGAAAAACATTAAATTATTTTTTTAAAAAAAAAATCTTTTTTAAGTATGACAAGTTTAAATTTTAAATTCTTAAAAGTCCATATTACGCTATTCCTCGGTTTTAAACTTTTTTAGTGTTCACAAAACATCACACTAGGTAAATTACAATTCTAATATATTTTTTGTGTATATATTCCGAATATAACATCTTCTAATTTTTAGGGATTTGGTGTACCTGGATGGAAAAAATGATTTGTGGCGAATGTATGCTGTGACTTTGAAACCTCATTTATGGGTTTGTTCAAAAAGTTATTGATGTTTAGTCAAAGATATTAAACGAAGAAGAGGTTTTCAGATCAGGCACAAGTTATCGAAGATATTTCTTTGATACTCACTTTACAGTAAGTTTATAATTACTTTTTAATTTGGTAAAATAATTCATTTTAATATAATTAATATATTGACTTTTTTTACAGAACACCATTTTACAGAATTCTAAAGAAGACTTCAATGGAAAACTACGACTGTTAGCTAAACAAGTTAATGATTTGTTTAATGGTGATGATTCTTTAATGTCATTTGATTCAATTGATTTGGTAAGGAATAATATATATAATTTTTGTTGTGTAAAATAATAATATACTTATTTAAATAAAAATTGTTTTTTATTCTTATTTATGAAGTATCAGGTTTTTATTCCAGTTCACTCCTCTGGACATTTCTATGTAATTGTCATTAACCTCAAAGATCAGTTTTGTTGGATAATGAATAATTCAAAAAAAACGGAACCAAAGAGAAATACAAAGATTTGCCAGACTTAACTGTAAGTTATTTTTAATTTAGTACGTTTTTATCTTATTTTATATAATTTTGAATGATAAATAACTCTATGAAAAATATTTAACATGTTAAATAAATAACTACTTTTTTTATACAGGTCGATTTATTTCTTGAGCACATCAAAAGTTACAGGAGAAAAAGAAAGCTGCCGAAGAAAATTTTTTATCCAAAGCGTGCAGCATTTGAATGGAGAACCGAACAAAATATTGACGATTGTGGAGTTTTTGCTATGTGTCACATGGACACATACTTGGGAACAGATTTGAAGTCATATAACTACGGACTTGATAGAGAATCAAGTAATAAAAAAAAGCAAATCAAGTGGCTTCGAAAGAAGTACTTAACAAAGATTTTGCTTCATACTTCCAACAAGAACAGGAATGTAATCATTGAAGAGGCAATTCAGTTTGATAAGAAATCAGATGAAGATAAGAAAAAACTAAAAGATGCAGGTCTTGCTTTCTGGAATTGATGAGCTACTTTTGAATAGTTTTTGGTTATGAATCATTTGGGGATAAGAAGTGAATATAAACTATTTGGTGGTTGATTGTTGGGCATATTATATTTAAAATGTTTAAAACCTTTACATATTAGTATTTTAATGGTGTTTAACTAATTTCATTTGTAGCATTAGTCAATCTATAATGATTAGCTGGATGAGTTCCCAATGTCCGATCTATAATAATTTAACACTAAACATTTGTGTCTAAAGCAGATAAATATTTTAAGTTTTTATTAATCGCAAGGTACGTCTTGTGTCACCATGGTTTCTTAGATCCCGAGTGATCCGGGTGAGATCAGAGATACATCACCTCATATAAGGTTAGGAGCTCTCCCGACAATATACTATTCGAAACAATTTTAATTAATACGGAATATTTTCTTAACATGTTAAATAAATGTTTTTACTAACTGTATACATGTAATCTTATAATATAAATCACTTAAATTAAATGACAAAAAACTTATGCAATTTTTAATCTTTACATTTGATATCTTATATAAGCACAACAAGTTATATTAAAAAGCCGATAAATATTTTCTTAACATGTTAAATAAATGTTTTTACTAACTGCATACATCTAATCTTAGAATATAAATCACATAAATTAAATGACAAACAACCTATGCAAGTTTTAAAATTTACATTTGATATCTGATATGCACAACAAGTTATATTAAAAAGTTATATTCTTAAAATGCTAACTATAAGAAAAAGCAAATACATATTTTCTTAACATGTTAAATAAATGTTTTTATTAACTGCATACATGTAATCTTATAATATAAATCACATAATATAAATGACAAACAACATATGCAATTTTTAAACTTTACATTTGATATCTGATATAAGCACAACAAGTTATATTAAAAAGTTAGATTCTTAACATGTTAAATATATTTAAATGCAGATAAATATTTTCTTAACATGTTAAATAAATGTTTTTACTAACTCCATAGACGTAACCTTCTAATATAAATCAGTTAAATTAAATGACAAACAACCTATGAAAGTTTTAAACTTTACATTTAATATCTGATATAAGCACAACAAGTTATATTGATTAACTAATATTTTAGTTTTTATTAATCGCAAGGTACGTCTTGTGTCACTATGGTTTCCTAGATCACGAGTGATCCGGGTGAGATCAGAGATACATCACCTCATAGAAGGTTAGGAGGCTTCCCGACAATATACCATTGCAAACAATTTTAATTAATACGGAATATTTTCTTAACATGTTAAATAAATGCTTTTACTAACTGCATACATGTAATCTTATAATATAAATTACATAAAATAAATGACAAATAACATATGCAAATTTT
This sequence comes from Helianthus annuus, assembly GCF_002127325.2. Taxonomy (NCBI): domain Eukaryota; kingdom Viridiplantae; phylum Streptophyta; class Magnoliopsida; order Asterales; family Asteraceae; genus Helianthus; species Helianthus annuus. The sequence continues at coordinate 35,670,594 of NC_035447.2, read as the reverse complement.
AAACTTTACATTTGATATCTGATATAAGCACAACAAGTTATATTAAAAAGTTATATTCTTAACATGTTAAATATATTTAAATGCAGATAAATATTTTCTTAACATGTTAAATAAATGTTTTTACTAACTGCATACATGTAATCTTATAATATAAATCAGTAAAATTAAATGACAAAAAACCTATGAAAGTTTTAAACTTTAAATTTGATATCTGATATAAGCACAACAAGTTATATTGATTAACTAATATTTTTTGTTTTTATTAATCGCAAGGTACCTCTTGTGTCACCATGGTTTCCTAGATCACGAGTGATCCGGGTGAGATCAGAGATACATCACCTCGTAAAAGGTTAGGAGCTTTCCCAACAATATACCATTGCGAATAATTATAATTAATACAGAATATTTTGTTAACATGTTAAATAAATGTTTTTACTAACTGTATACATGTAACCTTATAAAATAAATCAGTTAAATTACATCACAAACAACCTATGCAAGTTTTAAACTTTACATTTGATATCTAATATAAGCACAACAAGTTATAACGATTAACTAATATTTTTAGTGTTTATTAATCGCAAGGTACGTCTTGTGTCACCATAGTTTCCTAGATCACGAGTGATCCGGGTGAGATCAGAGATACATCACCTCGTAGAAGGTTAGGAGCTTTCCCGACAATATACCATTGGAAACAATTTTAATTAATACGAAATATTTTCTTAACATGTTAAATAAATACTTTTACTAACTGCATACATGTAATCTTATAATATAAATCACTTAAATTAAATGACAAACAACTTATGCAATTTTTAATCTTTACATTTGATATCTTATATAATCACAACAAGGTATATTAAAAAGTTATATTCTTAACATGTTAACTATATTTAAAAGCAGATAAATATTTTCTTAACATGTTAAATAGATGTTTTTACTAACTGCAAACATGTAATCTTAGAATAGAAATCACTTAAATTAAATGACAAACAACCTATGCAAGTTTTAAAATTTGCATTTGATATCTGATATAAGCACAAGTTATATTAAAAAGTTATATTCTTAAAATGTTAACTATAAGAAAACACAGATAAATATTTTCTTAACATGTTAAATAAATGCTTTTACTAACAGCATACATGTAATCTTATAATATAAATCACATAAAATAAATGACAAACAACATATGCAATTTTTAAATTTTACATTTGATATCTGATATAAGCACAACAAGTTATATTCATAACATGTTTAATATATTTAAATGCAGATAAATATTTTCTTAGCATGTTAAATAAATTTGTTTACTAACTGCATACATGTACTCTTATAATATAAATCAGTTAAATTAAATGTCAAACAACCTATTAAAGTTTTAAACTTTACATTTGATATATCTGATATAAGCACAACAAGTTATATTGATTAACTAATATTTTAGTTTTTATTAATCGCAAGGTACGTCTTGTGTCACCATGGTTTCCTAGATCACGAGTGATCCGGGTGACATCAGAGATACATCACCTCGTAGAAGGTTCGGAGCTTTCCCGACAATATACCATTGCGAATAATTATAACTAATACCGAATATTTTGTTAACATGTTAAATAAATGTTTTTACTAACTGCATACATGTAACCTTATAAAATAAATCAGTTAAATTAAATCACAAACAACCTATGCAAGTTTTAAACTTTACATTTGATATTTGATATAAGCACAACAAGTTATATTGATTAACTAATATTTTTTGTTTTTATTAATCGCAATATACGTCTTGTGTCACCATGGTTTCCTTGATCACCAGTGATCCGGGTGAGATCAGAGATACATCACCTCGTAGAAGGTTAGGAGCTTTCCCGACAATATACCATTGCGAATAATTATAAATAATACATAATATTTTCTTAACATTTTAAATAAATGTTTCTACTAACTGCATACATGTAATCTTATAATATAAATCACTTGAATTAAATGACAAACAATCTATGCAAGTTTTAAACTTTACATTTGATATCTGATATAAGCACAACAAGTTATATTAATTAACTAATATTTTAAGATTTTATTAATCACAAGGTACGTTTTGTGTCACCATGGTTTCCTAGATCACCAGTGATCCGGGTGAGATCGGAGATACATCACCTCGTAGAAGGTTAGGAGCTTTCCTGATAATATACCATTGCGAATAATTATAATTAATACGGAATATTTTCTTAACATGTTAAATAAATGTTTTTACTAACTCCATACATGTAACCTTATAAAATAAAGCACTTAAATGAGATGACAAACAACCTATGCAAGTTTTAAACTTTACATTTGATATCTGATATAAGCATAATAAGTTATATTACAAAGTTATATTCTTAAAATGTTAACTATATGAAAAAGCAGATAAATATTTTCTTAACATGTTAAATAAATGTTTTTACTAACTGCATACATGTAATCTTATAATATAAATCACTTAAATTAAATGACATACAACCTATGCAAGTTTTAAACTTTACATTTGATATCTGATATAAGCACAATAAGTTATATTAAAAAGTTATATTCTTAAAATATTAACTATATTAAAAGGCAGATAAATATTTTCTTAACATGTTAAATAAATGTTTTTACTAACTGCATACATGTATCTTATAATATAAATCAATTAAATTAAATGACAAACAACCTATGCAATTTTTAAACTTTACATTTGATATCTTATATAAGCTGAACTAATTATATTGATTAACTAATATTTTACCACATGCCAAACAACCTATGCAACAAATATAGCATACAGACTCAATCAAACCACTAGTATAACTAACTCGGCAATAGAGTATACCTAGACACAACAATGCAATGTAATAAGAAAGTAAAATAAGAAAAGATCGAACTCACCCGGGGGTGCGTATAAATCCAAGTGGATCAGACTAGTACTCTTTAATTAGGGCTACAAGTTTCTGATCACAAAAATTAGCCACAAGATTTTGTTGTTTTGCCCTATGACCTTCTAAAGTTATAAAGAACATCAAGAATCAATTCAAACAGGTCTAAGAAAAATAAATAGTTAATTTAAACTAACAAATTTGGAAATTGTATTGGAGCAAAATTTAATTTAATTTACATACAGGCTATGCAGTTAATGTGGTAAAATATTGGATATCGGTTAAGGACTGATATTTGAAATATAGGTTATCTCGGTGAGATATCGGTGGGATTTCCGATTTCGGTATTTTTAATGTAATGCAGAATTTATATATATTGCAATTTAACACCAATAATTTAGTGATATATCAGTTATATCGGTCAAATATCGGTTATATCAGTCAAATATCAGTCAATATCGCCGATAATATCGGTACCGATATTTGACACCGATATTTTACTAAGGGACCAATATAACCGATATATCACCGATATTAACTGCATAGCATACAGGTATTAACGCGTGAACATATTTATCAAACAGTCATACTAGTCCAAAGTTAATAACCAAATGATAAATTATACCATTTAACGCCCTTGTTGTTGCGACAAATGTTAGCTTTTGATTTCTAGTCAAATGATAACTCAACTGAATGTATCAGGTCTAGGCTTCTAGCAGTCATGTGTATAGGTTGTCTTAGCAGCTTGGTTTTATTTGTCATGAAATATTATACATCATATTATATTTTAAACTTATAGGAAATCCAAGCAAAGTATTTAACTATGTAAAGTAAAGCTATAGAAAATGATGATGAAAAAAATACTCAAAAGAGCGAATCAGTTTTCAGAATGATAAGAAAATCTCAAGAGGAAGCAGCCCATAAATTAGATCTCAACAAGAGAGAGAAACTACATACACCAGTAACCATACCAGTACTAAAGGAAATTTTGGTTGAACCATTTCATCAAGCAGTTGGTATGCACATTCTAACTTATCAGTTTTGAACAACACAACATAATACACTACTCTATGTAGACTTTTTTTATATGATATTATAATATTAACCATACCAGTACTAAAGGAAATTTTGGTTGAAGCATTTCATCGAGCAGTTGGTGTGCACCATCTAACTTTTCAGTTTTGAGCAACATAACAGAATACACTCCTCTATGTGTTGTATCTAATATTAGCATTTGTAGATCAACAACAAATATGATAACATCTAACCTAGATAACATCTCTATATAAATGAAATTTAATTAAAAATTATTAACATGTTAAAACAATTGTTTTTTCTAAAAAAGCTAAAAAAACAGAAACATAAATATACATGTAATCATAATTTCCTAAAATCAGGTTAAATTAAATAAAACTTAATTGATAATCGCAAATAAATGATACCCTAACCTGAGATTTAAGATCTGAAACCCTAGAAACTGATACTGCATAGATCTCAGTCAAAATCGACAACATCTATAGTTTTGTAATAGTTTTCCTCAACCAGATCTGAAAAATATGTAGATTATTAGTGTAGATTCGAAAAATCTCAGCCGAAATCTGAAAAATTGAACAGATCTGAAAAATATGGTGCTAGACCTTCTATTAAATCGCAGTGGTTGTTGCTTGTGGTTTTTAATATTTGTGTTCGCGGATGCTGGTGGCGTATTGTAGTGGTGGTGGTGGTTTATGGTGGTGACGGTGGCGGCATATGATGGTGACTCAGAGAGAACCTAGGGTTTCAAAGTGAGTAAGGATTCTGTTTGAATGTGGTGGCATAGTAGATATTTTTTTTGGACAAAAAATGAGTTATTTGAGTGAGTGCATATTAGTTAGTTTTATTTGGAGTTACTATTATTTGACCTGACCTGAATCGAATAGCTGACCTAAACATACAACCCGAAATATCGCGATAGATTTTTTTTTTTTTTTTTTGTTCTTATCACTTTCCTCCCCGCAGAACTTTTGGTCAAGCTCCGTGACTAAGATAATAAAATTACGGTTCAAAACATAAGTTACGTTTGTTTTTACAAAACCTATTGTTACTCTCGGGAAAACCCGCAAAGTTACAGGCTTGTGAAACTTTGAACTGTAAATTTATGCTTTTGGACCGTAATTTACCGCTTTGCATTTAAGGTATGTTTTGTAAATTGGGATCTTTTTGACTTTTTGAATTTTGAGAGACTAAATCAAACATATAACATTAAAAATCACAATACTATCTAAAAATATAACATTATTACGTGCAAGTGATGATATAACATTATTAGTAACTAGAAAGTTTAAAAATCACAATACTATCTAAAAATATAACATTATTACGTGCAAGTGATCAACTAATATATATTTTTATTTATTTTCTTTCTATTAAATGATAGTTCAAAATTAAGTATATTTTATATCAATGAACATATACATGAAAACCATCTTTTATTAATATACATACCGATTATTATTTGGAAACTTTGTCGTTTTGGTTTGGCATTGATTTATATAAACGCACACGTCAGTTTCTTTGTCATGGCTATCATCATTTTGATGATAACATATATTGACAAAGAAACCGATCATGGATATGGTGAACCTTACTAAGTTAGGATGACAAAAGAACTTGAGCCCAACGGTAAAACCTCAAACCTAAAACGTTGAGACCGGTATCGTGTATCAAGTGAGTATTATAATTTTTTTGTGGATTTAGAATCACTTATGGTTGTAAACTGATTCGGTTTGGTCAACTTTAGTAATAACCAGTTTGGGTCTATACCAGTTATGGAGGAAAATATTCTAACCTTATACAAATTGACACAGATTCGTATACGAGTGGATGCTAGAAACCCTAGCGCGATAACCTACCGTCGGCCAACCGAACGACAAAGAACAAAATCAATGTTCGATAAGATTATTATTCTCAAAAACTTAACTATCCAACCTAAGATTACAATTGTTAAAATAGGAAAACTAAAAAGATAAACATGGAATGAAATCCCGACAACAGAGGAAAAGACAAATACTTCATTAAAGAGTTGGATGGGTGAAGATAAAACAAGCGGATCCTCCTAGCCACGGGTTGACGGGTCAGTTCCAAAACTAGTATTCCCGGGTGTTCTTCAAGCAGACCCGGATCCGTATCACAAATCGCTTTGGGTATGGTTGAAACTGGTTAAACTCGATTTTACAAATAGTTTCTTTTAATCGGTTCAGGTCCAAACCGGTTTTAGTAATGAACGTAAGAAACCAATATACAAATTGATGGTTTGGGTTAGGTTGGAGTCGGTTTGGGTCAAACCGGTTTCAAGTGTGGTATCTGGGTGGGTTATATTCAAACTGTTTATTTTTATGTATATTTCTAAATTCTAATGTTAGGTGATAGCATATCCGACCCATTGCATCCTAAAGGGAGCCTCTTGTCTTGTCTTTCAATTTTAACAAAGGAAAAATTATAAGTTTTGTCCTTTATCTTTATACAATTTTTCAGGCGGTGTCATTTTTAACGAATGTTGACAGGCGGTGTCCTTTACTAGGTATTTTGTTGTAAGTTTAGTCCTTTACACCCAACACAGTTAAAAAACCCTGTTAATTGTTGGGTGTAAAGGACTAAATTTGCAACAAAATACCTAGTAAAGGACATCGCTTGTCAACAATTAACAGGGTTTTTTAACTGGGTTGGGTGTAAAGGACTAAACTTGCAACAAAATACCTAGTAAAGGACACCACCTGTCAACATTCGTTAAAAAGGACACCGCCTAAAAAGTAGTATAAAGATAAAGAACAAATTACAAATTATTCTAAAAATTGGGCCTAATAACCCAGAAAGCACAGTTGGGCCAACAAATTACTTTGTGTGGTGTTGGTTTAGTATTTAGTAATGCTTTTTATTAATGCTATTGTGATTTTACCAATTAGGATTTTAACTTGAAAAGTTTTTGAGACCAACTAAGAACTTTAGATTAACATCTTCATCTATGCTTTAATTCATTTTTTAGGGTGTGACTAAAATAAAACAATATCTTGAAATAACCGGAGCATGACTGTCCAAATAGCTCGTAGCTTAAAGCTTGCTCGAAAGTGAAATGGTTTGTAAACGAGTCGTGCTTGGCCAAGGCTGCCTCGCTCATTGGCTCAATTGAAGTTGACCCAACTTTTAATATTTTTATAATTACATTCCATGTAAAGACTTTCAAATCTTTTCATCTTTTCAGCTCAATTATCCATTATCTAATCTACTTGAAAACCTTTTTTTTCTTTTAAATTCAAACAATGTAATCAAGCCAAACGGAACAATGACGAATACACCATTTTTTAACCAAGCTGAACTCGAGCTCAAATTTTCAGCTCGGTTTAAAATTTAGGCCAAGCTAGAGCTAGCCCGATTCATCTTGCCTTGTGAACAACCCGAGAGAGGGTCCAGTTCCTGGTTCAACCGGTCATTAAGTGTATCTTAATGGTGAACTTCACAAATTCTTTTCTAGATAAATATAAAGTAAGATAGCGGATTTTCACCAAACGGTAAAAAAAATAAGCGTTTTTAAGCAAATGACAAAAGCAGACATTTTATATACAACAAAAAAAAAAAAAAAAAAAAAACCATCCAAACATGCATTTATATACCAATCAGAAATTGACGAAAACAAAAACCATTTTTCACCATTTGAAGAAAACTGTTAAAAAGTATCAATCTTTTGGTCTTTTAACATTTTGCCCATGAGCTAGTTTATATGTGCAATGTATGTCTCCAAGATTACTTCTTTCCTTGATCATTGTTCAAGCCAATGGCTTTTTATATCTCAAACCATTTGTCGTGAACTCAAAAGGGGTATCGTGATCAATCCATCTCCTCGAAAACCATTAACTACCAAGGCAACATAAAAGTGATAAGAAAGTCAACAACTGTTATCTTTGACTTCTATGGTCAAACAAACAGACATTTAGAATAAGATTGTACGATATCAACTCGACAATAACAAGATTCTAAATTCTATAAGATTATAACAAAAAAAAAATATTTTCAAATTTGGACCTTAAACCTGACCATTTTAACTAAGAAAAATTACAAGTTTTGTCCTTTATCTTTATACCACTTTTCAGGCGGTGTCCTTTTTAATGAATGTTGACAGGCGGTGTCCTTTACTAGGTATTTTGTTGCAAGTTTAGTCCTTTACACCCAACCCAGTTAAAAAACCCTGTTAATTGTTGGGTGTAAAGGACTAAACTTGCAACAAAATACCTAGGTAAAAGACTAAACTTGCAACAAAATACCTAGTAAAGGACACCGCCTGTCAACAATTAACAGGGTTTTTTAACTGGGTTGGGTGTAAAGGACTAAACTTGCAACAAAATACCTAGTAAAGGACACCGCCTGTCAACATTCGTTAAAAAGGACACCGTCTGAAAAGTGGTATAAAGATAAAGGACAAAACTTGTAATTTTTCCTTTTAACTATTCAAAGTCTAAGGCAGGTAGAAGATGGAAAGTATTACCTTGGAACAAACTGGACAAGTTTCGCTTCTCTCGTTCCATTCATAAATACAACTTAGGTGATAATGATGCGAGCATTTGGTTATAATCCGGGGATTTTCAAAGGTGTATTCTGCAAAAAAAATAATAATAATAAATAAATAAAATTCAAACTAAAGGGTCAACTCATTAACTATTAATGAATCCATCTAATGGGTCAAACCAATAAATATAAGAGTAAATTGCCATTTTAGTCCCTGAGTTTTTGTCCAAATTGCCATTTTAGTCCAAATAGTTTTTTTTTCTCCTCTGGGTCCCTGACTTTTCCATTTTCTTGCCATTTTGATTACATTGCTTAACTTAGTCCAAAAACCAGGTTATAATCAGGGGTATTTTTGGCATTAAATTGTTATGAGGTTTATAAATTATGTTGTAAACTACCCCCGGTTATCACTACACAACAGTTATGCCAAAAATACCCCTGGTTATAACTAGATTTTTAGACTGAGTTAGGCAATGTGATCAAAATGGCAAGAAAATAGAAAAGTCAAGGACCCAAAGGAGAAAAAAAAAATTTGGACTAAAATGGCAATTTGGACCAAAACTCAGGTACTAAAATGGCAATTTACTCTAAATATAAAAGATTAGCTAAAAAGGAAACATGTCAAATGGGTCAAACTGACTGAAAACTCATACGGAGCGTACTTCTATTGCGTACGACTGTACGAGCTCCTAAATCATTTTATTCAAAATATATAGAATCACAAGTGTTTGAATTTAATTTTATGATTAACACACTTGGTATTTTAAGATGCAAGAAAATATGTAAAAAGTATTTCGGGTCAACCCAATTCAACATGTTTCAACCCGAATCAAAGAATACCCTTTTGACCTGCTACCTAACCCGCCCATTTTGCTGCATCTACTCACCGTGTATCGTTCAAACAAAAATACTGATGAAGATTTTTATATATTAACGACTATTTAATAAGTAATAGATTTGATCTCACGGTCAAAGTATGCGTATATGTTTGTTACCTTCAAGACATATTGGACAAACATCCTCATCATCAACCGAAAGAGTGTTGACATTACTTTTCACTTTGTCAAAGGCAACCATCGGAGGGATCTCAGAATGGAATTTCTTTGAGCCCTCTTCACTTGGTATCGACAGAAAATTGCTTTCGAAAACCGGTTCCGGTTCTACCCGAGAACGGTTTGACCCTTTATCATGCCTCAGCAACGATATACCACTACCGCTGCTACTAGATCCAGACGAACCAGTTTCCACTATATTAGGTTGTGAAGAGCTTTGACCTTGATAAAACCAAGATGACGTTTCTGTTCCTCTTCTTCCAAGGACCGCTTCACACTTTTGAAGAATACAATCAAGCGTTAGTTGTTAAAAGTTAAAACCACATGTTTCAAAGTGTTTCATACTTAAATATTTTACAGACTTCAAAACAAAATATATATTGTTCGATTAATATATATAAAAAAGCAAAAATAGGTATCAAAACAAAGTATATCTTTTATAGACCTATGAGAAAATATTAGATTAAATCTCAAATGTCTCGAATTGCAACCGTATAACATTATTAACAATTTCATGAAAGTACACATCTATATCTACACATATGCTGGGACACACAAAGCTAGAAAAAATACTTCAAAATGCTTACAGTAATTAAATTAACAAATTCTCATCAAAAGCACACACTCTAGTCAAAATGACGTTCCAAGTTCACGGAAGGAAACAGAGAAAATCCTCATGTTGAACAAGGCACACTCAAGGCGCAAAGGGTGAGCTTGTCGCCAAGGCGCAAGGCGTTTAAAAAGTGAGGGCCCATGATAAGCAAGGTATATACGTTTTCGACCCCCCGGTCGGAAATCTCAAGCTTCGCCACTGATCGGTGATATATTGGTTATCGGTCCCTATGTAAAATATTGGTGTCTAATATCGGTCAGAATACCTGTACCAATGTTATCGACGATATTGACCGATAAATCACCGATTTTCCGGATATCAGTACCATTCTTCTTAGTTCTACCATTCATCTTTCTTCTTATTGCTGCTATTAGTGTTTTAAGTCTTAATTGTTAGTGTTTTATGTCTTAATCAGTTCCTGCTTGTTACAATTGTTAGCGTTTTGCAAGTTGCAAACGGTTAATTTGTTAATGGTAGGAGAGTATACTAAATTGATAGTGTTAAATTGCTATATATATAAGTTTTGCATGATATTAAAATTACCGATATCCCACCGCGATAACCTATGTCTCAAATATCGGTCCTTGACCAATAACCGATTTTTTATCGCATTAACTGCATAGCTGGATAGCCACAAGGCGTTTTGGCTGCGCCTTTGACTACATAGCTAGAGCTATTAGAAAGAAAAGATTCTTAATCACTTATGACAATTAACTCAAGATTCTCCTCACAACGTTTTCGGACAAAACCGCGAGAACACCAAGAGTTATAAAAGGTAACATACAAAAACTAATAATTTCTTGTCAAATAACGTTAAAGAGTATATAACCTGCAAAAAAAAAAAAAAAAAAAAAACTAACCTTATTAGTCAAATTCTGTATGAACAAAGTGAAGTTATCCTGGGCATTCCTATTAACCACCGGACCCGAATCTTGAACTTGTTCATTATCATCCGAGTCCACACTTTCATCATCCGGCTCAGCCGAACGAAAACAAGAACACAAGGATCCCATTGCGCAATCTGATCAGCTTAGAGCTCTACAAAGAGTGATTCAAAATTTCAAATTCAACCAAAAACGTTAAAAACCATCACAAACTAACACTAAACACAGTAATTAACCAAGTAAACATAATAAACAAGCAATCATTAGTGTTTAACCACAATAACATCATCATGGTTTAGCAACGGACACCAACTTAATAATCAGACACAAATTAAAACAAGTGAACAATGTCTAATAATCATACAAAAAGTACACAAAAACAAGAACAATGTCTAATTCATGTGAACTGAAAGCTCAGGTAAAAAATTCACTAAACAACAACATAAATCCCCCCCCCCCCCCCCCCCCAAAAAAAAAAAAAAAAAAAAAAAACCTCAAATACAACAGTCAAGTAGTCAATGCCAATTCCCAGAACTGAGAACAAGATCCCACATAAAAATTCACAAAAAAACAACATTAACTACCGGATCCGAATCTTGAACTTGTTCATTATCAGTCTACAAAAACAAGAACACAAGGATCCCATAATGCAACTTGATCAGTTCACAGCTCACAACTCTACAAAGTGTGATCAAAATTGTACCCATCAGTCATAAAAAGTAAAAAAAAAATAATCACAAAACACCCCTAAACACAGTAATTAAGCAAGTAAGATAATAAACAAGCAATCATTAGTGCTCAATCACAATAACATCATTAGGGTTTAACAAAAAAAAAAAAAAAAAAAAAAAACCAAATTCAGCTGATCACACACAAATTAAACATGATCGATCACCCAAAAAGTTCACATAAACAAGGCCAATGGCCCCAATTCACGTGAACTCAAACCTCAAGTAAAAAACCCACAAAAAAACAACATAAATCATCAAATTCAACAGTCAACGTTAATACCCAGAAGCAAAAAACAAGATCCCAGATAAAAAGTTACAATCTTTAGCAGAAGTAATCTAACAAATTGCAGAATTAGTGAAGTTTTACCTAACGGAGTGATGGTAATTTAGTGATTTTGATTTGATGAACTAGAGAGAGAAAAGGGGGGCAGTGGTGTGAAGAAGAAAGTGATAAAAGTGGATTCTGGAATTGGCGTCAACGTTGGATTGAAAGCGACCTTGTTGGTGTTTTAAATTCTTCGATTGCTCCGATTGTGTCGTCGGACGTTAAGGATTGGGTTCATAAGTTAAAGATGATATGTTTTGGTTATTTTTGGATAATTATCATGTCACAATTGCTTGCTTATCAAGTTAATTGTTTAATATTTTGTTTTTGTCTTAACAAACCTTTTAATTTTTGTTTAGCTAATTAACCTCCTTTCTATAAAGAATTGTTTTGTAAACCGGATCGACATGAATTAAATCAGATGTCATGAGTGTCATCAGGTTGGCTACCGCTTAATGGGTCGAGAAAAAAAATATAAAAAATAACGAGTAGTTTCGAGCGTACTGATAGAACTACCGGAAACCACGAGTTGTTGACAGTCTTTTAGATCAAGTCGATTAGTTGAACCAAGGCCGGCCCGGAGGGGGTGTGGTGTGGGTAACGGCACAAGACCCAAACCTTTCGAGAGCCCAAATCTTTTTAATTTTGTATAGAATTTACGTTGTATAAGCTAAAATATATATGCACTAAATAGATAGATGACACAAACAAGCTCTTATTAGGGTGGTTACTGTCTTGCTTAAAAAACAAGATGTGGGTTCTAATCCCAGCGTCTCAACTTCTCTATTTTAGTCATTTTTGGTTTTTTTTTCGTTAGCTGCATATGACATTTAATGCCTAATTTTGTCAACTACATATTCCCCTTTAATTAATAACTTACTACCTAAACTTAGCTAAAAATAATTATTTAAATTACTTTTACATAAATTTTAGCGATTAAATAATTGATGAGTTTATAATATATGAAAATTTGCGAATAGGGTCTAAAAATTTTATATCACACATGACCAATTTTTTTTTATTTTTTTATTTTTAGAGACGGCCCTGAGTTGAACGATGAACAAATTAAGCTCCGGTTTCAAAGCATTGATACAAAAAACCTGACTAACTTGTTTAATTAAGCAATTGCTCACAATTGTTGGAAAATCTTAACGAATGTATAACCATAAACCGTTATTTGAGTTTCTATAAGGTGGTTTATACATTACTAAAAGGGGATCCAAGACGTTTATTATAGAACTTTGTCTGCTGTGCAGGTGACAGATTAGAAGAGACGATCCAACCATCAATCGAGGAAAGAAGGGATTAACCCTACATGACGAGACTCGACCAAGTATTAACCACTGTTTCTTCACCTGCAGATTTTGTTATATTGATGACTTTTTTTTACCTAATGATTTACTTTTTTATTTTATCATATTATATGGAGTGAGAATAAAAATCATAGAAAATCGATGACTTATGACTAATCAAACTATAGAGTTGCGCATAGTCTTTTTTGTAAAAATTAGAATATATTATAACTAGTTGGCAATTGTTATTATGGTACGTATTGTTTTTTAAGTCACTTAACAATAATTAATGTGCATCCCATTTAAAAAAAATGATGACATAGTTAAGATTCCAAAAAATAATAATAAACAATGGTATTAAAGCCGAAAGTTAAATACTTGTGACACAACCCCATGAACATGACAATATTACCATATTATCCTTCTTCCACTAACCCTCAACATGCCAAAACCTATTCTCACCCACTCCTTTCCCTTTCCCTTCCACTATCAATTTTGTTTTCGACTTTCACTTGCCATCAAATTTCTAATTTTTTGTTAGAGAAAAATGCCCGGATAGTCCCTGTGGTTTCGCATTTTTTCACCTATAGTCCCCAACTTTCTAAAATTACCTGAATAGTCCCTAACTTTTCATTTTTTGTTCCCGGATAGTCCCTGACGTGGATGGAGGTTAGTTTTTAATGTTAGATTGGTGTCAAATGACTAAAATATCCTTACTAATAAAAAATGGTATTAATTATATATATAATTAATTATATAATAATAAAAGAAATTGGGTCCCACCCCACCCCTCTCCCCCTTTTCTCTATCTCTCCTTTTTCTTTATCTCATCTTCTCTGTAACTCCCACCTCCACACCACCACCACCATCACCACCCTCACCCTCCATAGCTGCCACCACCTACGACTCTAAAACAACATAAAACATCTAAGTTTTTTTTTTCTTAGATTCGACAGTAGATGAACACCACTTCACGATTATACATAGGAAGCAAACCAAAAAAGTCAAACAACATCACCATGGCAGAAGTAAGAGAACACGTGACAAAATTCATGGCAACTAGATGGTTAAAAACTTTAAATCAAGCACAAAACATATGCAACAAACAAGAACAAACTTTAATCGATGGGTTTTATCTCCAAACCATCCAACACCGGGAGGGTGAGGCCATGGCCTCCGCCCTCTGGTAACGTTTACAGCTACGGTCGGATGTGACGCTTGATGGTGTGATAAGTCGGGTTCACAGAGACGGGGATGATTGATGGTTGTGAGGAGGCAGTTCCGGCGGTTTCAGAGGTGACGTTCCCATTTGAGACCAGAACAGAGGAGATTGTGTGTCAAGAATTGTACTTATCTGATTTTTTTTGGGGGTGTTAAGACTGTGGAGGTGAACATGCTGATGATGAGGGTGGGGATGGTGGTGGTGGTGGTGGCTTGGAGGTGGGAGTTTACAGAGAAGATGAGATAGAAAAGGGGAGATAGAGAAAAAGGGGAGAGGGGTGGGGTGGGGCCACTTTCTTTTATTATTATATAATTAATTAAATATGCAATTAATAACAATTTTTTTATTAGAAAGCGTATTTTAGTCATTTCCCACTTACTTAACAGAGAAAACAAACTGAAGTTAGACACAGGGACTATCCGGGAACAAAAAATGAAATGTTAGGGACTATTCAGGTAATTTTAGAAAGTTAGGGACTATAGGTGAAAAAATACGAAACCACAGGGACTATCCGGACATTTTTCTCTTTTTGTTATATATCATTTACGGGGTGTGAGTAAAAAAACATGAAATTGGGCTTTCATGTTAAAGCTCTTTATAACCAAAACATGAAATTGGGCTTTCATGAAATTGGGCGCCACCCAACCCAGCTGGCCACCTATAGCGCCCTACGGCGCCATCGTCCCACACCCCCGGCGCTATGCCGGGGCGCCATTGAATCATAGCCAGCATGGTAACGAGCTTCATTACGCTTGGACCGAGGAACATTAAAACTTTTGACCGTTGAAAACGGTCATATTTTAAAAAAAAATTACTTTTTATTTTATTTATAAATAAACACTATAAATACCCACTATTCTTTACCATTTTCACATCATTCCTCTCACTTTCTACCTCACTTTTTATACAAAGAGACATCGACTTTCTCGCAAGGGATGTGTCACATCTACTAGAGGAGGACTGAGTCATTTTGGAGGCTCGTAAGACATAAATTCGGGCCAAATATATGTAGTTTTTTTTAAGTATGTTGTCTTTTTTTTTTTCTAGTATGTTATGTTTTTTTTTATGACTTTGTAGTGTTTTTTTTAACGAAATTATGTTTTTATTTTTAATTTTGTAGTTATTAAAATTGCCATTTAATTTAAAAAAATAAATATTTAAATAAATAATTAGTTAATCATGACACGGGGCTCTATCCACACCCTCCAAATTAAAGGGGGGCATGATAAAGCCCCTATGCGGACATGGCGATGACGTGGATCCTAATTGGCATGATAAAGCCTAACGGGGCTCCATCCACACCTCATAACCTAACATATAGATGTGTTTGTTAGAAACTTGTGTACCGGAATGGATGCAAATACCCATTGGCCATAAAACTGAAACATACTAAAGGGTTTGTGGTGTAGCGGTATCAATAAATATAGCAAGAATGTTCTATATTCTAAGCGGTTGATTATTATATTAAGTTATACATGTCGGTTCAAACATGATGCATCCTTTATGTTACCAATCCGCAAATTTAATATAGTGAAAAATAGAGTAGATGAAATCTCAAAAGTTTTTAAATGATTCAACTTATGCAACAATAAATTACATTTTATCATTTAAATTAGAGCCACCAACAACCAAAAAAATAACTATTAAAAAAACAAAAAAATTAGAGCCACCAACAACCAACCAAAAGGGCTTTCAGCTTAATAGCCCTAAACTAAATCAAAATTAATGATTTTAAGAAACAAATTGAGTTTCTAAAAAAGCTATAAATTATTAAGACCACCTGTAGTGGTTGTAAATTTGGGCGTTTTTGGGGCTCAATCACACCCATATCGCCTTCATCCCCACTACGTATGGGCGTGTTTGGCAGATTTGTTGTTGATGCGTTTTTTAAATCACGCATAATGGGGGTTTTTGTTGTCCAATCACATTTCAGCTTCTATTATTTGGCCAATAAGATTTTTTGCATGTTTATATTTTATTTTTTTTTATTACAAACATAATGTCCCACAATCCTCACATCCACACTACACCCATTTTAGAAAACGTCCAATAATGTCCCATTGCTGACTGGACTAACACATGGCGCAAAACGCCTAAGGGTGAATATTGCCCACTACGCATGGTCTAAAAAAATTCGGGCCCCTGAAGAGAGTTGTTCTTGGGCGAACGCCTCTTTTTTCCCTCCCAATAGTTGATCACAATTTCATATTTATATTTGCTCAAATATGTAGCAAGCGTAATCCAAATTTAAGTTATTCATCTTTATTAATTTTTATTACGATCTTGCCTGATATTGTTTAATATCTGAAAAATTAAGAGTTTCTCCATCGTCGTGCTTATCCTGACAATTTCATGTTTATATATTTGCTCGACTATGTAACAAGTATAATCTAAACTTAATGTTATTCATCTTTATTAACTTTTATGATTGACGACGAGGATCCCCGCTTGGGCTCCTCGTCTGGGCTCATCACCCTAGATTGGTGGCTGGGCTCGAGCTCACTTGTGTCTTTCTCGGTATGTTTAGTTGGTTTGAGTGGGTCGTGTCCTGATAAGCCCACTCTTGGATCGGCCCATTAGGGCTATGGCCCAAATGTCTCACTATATGAAGAGGACTCCCTTCTCCAAGAAGAGGGAGAACATACTTCCCCACAAAAAGGTTACTCTTATCTCCTCTTCTCTCATATTACTCCTGCTCTCTCTCCCTAAACTACACCCTTACTTGCACTTATAACATCTTTATCACACAAGATACCGACTTGAGCATCGGAGTGCCCACGGGGTGAACCCCCTCGGGCCCTCTAACTAGATCTACCTGTGGCTGCAGTTCAAGACCCGACGTCCCGCAAGAGGAACCGTCACCATGACGACAAGATGACGAACCTGAACCGGAGCTCACCGAATCTAAGGTTAGTACCGCCAAGATCTCTGAACGACTTCAGGGATTTGGGGATTCGACATTGGCGCCATCCGTGGGACCAGGTGCAAGCATGCCTCGGTCCCTTCATACAAACGGCTGGATCTGCCCTCTTCGTGATGGTCAGATCTGCATCTCGACTCCGGTTACTAGGTTCTAATCCTCTTGCATACATACCTCATAATCCGGTAAAGTATATATATCGCTATATGTCTATACAGATCCTTTCATTTCTATATTTTTATGGATAAAGATTATGTATTTTCATGAGGAATGATCCTCTAGAAGTTTGTGCCAACCATGGCACATCTGTTTTCTCATAACAGAAAATCAACTAAAAGTAAGTAAAAGAAAAAAACCAAAAAGGTTGCTTAGATGGGACAAAGCTCTCGAAAACCATTTTTAACAAAAATGATGAATATGAAGCATTGCATGTTACTGTCACTTTTATGAACGAGGATGTAAACAAAAAACATATACATACTTTGTTGGTCACTCGAAACTGTAATATCCTCTTAGGGACAAAGTTACAACTGTTGGTACACATGATACAAATGTATGATGCACATCCCATCACACTGGGAACTAAAGAAAAATAATAATGGGGTACATGAACTAGTGCATAAGGTACAAACATGTGAGTACCCATAAAAAATAGTAGGTGTCTCGAAATAAGGTTAGAAATTTATTTGTGGAAGAAACTCCATGAATTTGCCTGCTAGAACCTTGCCTTTTTATGGATAAAAATTACGTACAAGTAAAAGTTTTGGTGATAAAAAATCAAAAATCATGTAGAAAATGAATTCTACCCGACTACCCTTGAGGTACTACCCCAAGGCTGGGGTATTTACTTTATCCTTTTACAATAATGTAGCTTAACTAATGTGTAATATTGTATTATACGGTGGCTATTTACTTACCAACTTAGTTAATTTCTTTGTCAGAAAGGAAGAAAAGAAAAACAATAAATAAATAAAATAAAGGTGTATCTTTTGGAAAAGAAGTCAACAAGCTTATCTAACAAGCTTTTCTGTCATAGAGCACGTGACTTTGTTGCCATGAGCTGTCAACAACACTTTTAATTTTTTTTATACAAATTAAAATATACACTTGATAAGAAAGGTATTAATTACCTTAGATTCATTTGACTTTTGCTATCCTAACAACTAAAAAATAGAAGGGTAAAGGAACAGGAATATGGTTCAAGTATAACTTTCTCAGTTAGGAATATGGTTGAGCACCTACATGTATCTCAAAAGTACAAGCACATGCTAACACTTCTAAACATTCAATATAATAAAATATACTGATATGTATATTTTGAGGAAAATGAAAATAGGAGCTTTTCATAACCTTCACTTGCAAGTAATACTTGAATTTTTATTTATAAAAAAAAAAGAGGGGAAAAGGTACAAGTCATATTGCACATGGCACAACCCTCTTTTTGTGGAAAAGACACTCTTTTGACAGGATGTGACCTTTTTTCTTGGAAACATGTGATGCCTCACTCTTACCAATGTGGTAAAGTTTCCCTATGAAAAGAAAGTTAGTTTGACTTTCTTATGGAAAAATAATAATATTTTACTAGTACAAGGTCCTTCCACATGGTCCTTCCCCGGGCCCTCCCTCAGGCCCTTTCACTTGGTCCTTCCTCAGGACCTTTCCCAGGCCCTTCCACCCGGTCCTTCCTCAGGACCTTTCCCAGGTCCTTTCTACACGGTCATTCTCCAGGTCTCTTCACAAGGTCTTGCCTCAAGCCCTTCCGCCAGGTCCTTTTCTAGACCTTAACACAAAACATTTACGCAAGGCCTTTCTCCGAAGTCTTGCATCGTACACCACTTCTAGACACAGATTTATTGTTCCCATTACAACGTTGTTAGGGTACGTAGGCTACCCCCTTAATGATATGATGGCATCACGTCTTCACAAAAAGGCACAAGCACAAGCACTTGTACACACAACACAACATGTTTAATACATAAGTAAACTGATCTTTGGTATGACTTACCTCTTTGAAAGTGTTTTCGTGGCAAGTATCGAAGCATGAACATGAGCAACACAAAAAGCTATTAGTCACGACCTACGGGATAGGTCGACAAAGGCTAATATTGGACTGGATGATATGTACCAGAGAAACAAGGCATGATCTTTGAAAAGACATTGAAAAATAGTGATCACCTTAAACATCCTTAAACATGGATATAGCTTCGGTTAGAAAGAAAGCAACACAACATTAGTGAAAGCAAGAAATACCTTTGTACAACATTGAACTGAGGGACTAGTATGTCTAGGGGGATATTGTGGGACAGAGTTTTTGCTAACCACGGGCTACTCTCATTCAACAAAGAATCATCTGCCGGATACATCTATTGGTCATATCCTTGTGTGCTATCGCGTCTCTGATAAAGACACCACTCATTAGAAGTGATTATGATTTAGAAGACTTCCGATACTCATCAAAAGTAACTATGTTCTTCATTCACAACCGAGGGTCTAGACAGACGGGCTCAAGGATAGCCTATTTCATAAGTTCAGTATTACCAACTACGCTTGACAACACTGAACTGGGGAGCTAGCATGGGATAACACCATTGGGTTCTACGTTGAAGACTTCTCGAAAGGATCTTTATTTTTGTATTACCTCATCCGAAAAGGATTAAGCACCTCCATAAGTTCTCATGTTCGAAGATCTAAACAACAAAAGAAAAAGAAAAAAAGGAGGGAAGGAGCATGGACTGCCTTACAAATTCCTCCACTTGAAGAAAGGAAAAGCCTGGGTGGTGTATTTGGCTCCTTCCCTGAAGAAAAAAGAATCAGAAGATCACGTTATCAATTCTTCACTTGAAGAAATGAGGAGTCTGGGCTACCTAGTTGGCTCCCCTCCTGAAGGCGAAAGAATCGTCTGACTACGTTACTAGTCCTTAAGGAAAATCCAGACGCTCTCCTTGAAGACGGAAGACTCCTTGGACTACGTTGTTGGTCCTCGAAGAAACCCTGGACGGTCCTTCCCTGAAAAAGGAAGAACCCTTGAGCTGTATTATTAGTTCATCTCTTGAAGAAGGAAAGAACCTGAGCAGGACAATACGAGAGGGGAAAAATGAAATCCTCCTACGATCCGTCATGCTCAAGAAACCCTCATCTGCTGGACCAACCCTACCTCCCACGGGATCTGGCTGAAGTCTCAAAGTTCACTCGGAGAATTGCAGAGGCACCTATGCCCCCTAAAACAAAACTACCTCCAAACTTCGACCGGTATGATGGGACGAGGAGCCCAGCGAGCGGATAGATCAATACATAGAAAGGTTTGTCAAGGAAAGCATGAACATCAAGGACGTCCCGCAGGTCGTGAAGGTCAGCAGTTTCATAAACAGATTAAAACACGCACAACTATGCAAGAAACTGGGGGAAGAGTTTCCTCGCTCGTTTGACAATCTCATGGACAGGGTCAGAGCCTTTTTCAGGGGCAAAGACACAGTTAGTAAAGCCAAGGAGACAGACGCCCCACCCCGAAGGGTCACCTCCGCTGCAAAACCTCTTGATAAAGGTACACCTTACTCCCGAAAGCCCGCTTTTGATATAATGTTGCATGATAGAACAAGACCCTCGTACTCCCCATACAAACCTCGGGGAAGAGGCCCATCCCCTTACTCTGACAACTTCACCCCTCTCACCAAGACACCAAGTGAAATATTGGCTACTGAGAGGGCGAAGGGCTCCTTTCTAAGGCCACCACCTATTAAACCTGGGCCAAAGGCACAACCAAATGAGTATTGTGACTTTCACAAAGGGTTTGGCCATAGAACTGATGATTGCATGTACCTAAAAAGAGAAATAGAAGCCGCGGTTAAAACAGGAAAACTGGCCCATTTGGTTAAGGAAATTAAGGAAGGAGGGGGGGGGGGATCGCAAAGGGAAAAATGCACGGGGGCCTGGGAGGGCAGATGTAGATATGATTAGAAGGAGGAATGAATTTGATACCACCAGGAGTGTAAAAGCCAGAATCCTGGGCTCCCCAGACTGCATGGAATCTCCCATCCTAATGCCGCACCTGGAAGAAAACGAAGTGCAACGGCTCCCACTCAACATCTCAGTCGTGATAGCTGGCCACAAAGTGGCCAGGATACACGTGGACGGAGGATCTGGGGTAGAAGTCACATACGAACATTGTTTCCTCAGATTTGACAGGGATGAAAGAGACCGACTTGAGGAGGATTCAATCCCTCTAGTAGGATTCAACAACAGTGTGTCACACCCCCTGGGGAAGATCAAGTTCCCATTCACAGTTGGGGTAGGGGATCGAGTTCGAACGATAAACTTAACTTTCACAGTGGTCCGAGCACCCTCAAAATACAACGTAATCCTGGGAAGACCCGGGATTGGAGATTTGCAAGCACAGGCATCCACCCCACACGGAGCCTTAGTATTTCAGACACCAAAGGGCTTGGCTTAAGTAAAATCTGCACACGAAGTGATTTCTTCCTTGTCTGAAGTGGAAGCATCCGAGAAGCCCCGAAAAGAAGGGGTCGAAGAGTGGGTCCTTTGTGACAGGTTCCCGAAGCAGACGGTCAAAGTGGGAAGTCACCTAAGTGACAAGTGCAAGAGTGCCCTCAAGGAACTGCTCCTCCTCAACATAGACGTATTTGCATTCCAACATGGGGATATGACAGAAATCCCGAGAAGCTTGACTGAGCACCGACTCAATACGTATACATGGGCAAAACCGGTGAAACAGAAAAAACGAAGCATGGGTCCCAACAAGAGGAGGGCCGCCTGTGAAGAAACCAGGAAACTGCTCAAAGCGGGAATAGTCAGGGAGGTGAAGTACCCATCCTGGGTTCTAAGGACTGTTATCATCTCCCAGAAATAGATGTCCAAGTGGACTCCTTATCCCAATACCCCCTGAAATGCTTTTTGGATGCCTACAAAAGATACCATCAAATACAGATGTCAATGGAAGATGAGGAAAAAACCGCCTTCATCACAGACGAGGGGACATTTTGTTATACCAAAACGCCATTCATTCTTAAAAATGCTGGGGCCACATATAAAAGATTTATGAACTCCCTCTTCAGGGAACAACGGGGAAGAAACTTGGAGGTATACGTCGATGACATCGTTATCAAAAGCCTAACCGAAATGGCCATGATAGACGATATAACCCAAACCCTCCACACCATGCAAGATGTGAATATGAAACTAAACCCCGGGAAGTGCTGTTTTGGGGTAAAACAAGGAAAACTCTTGGGGGTCGTAGTCACTAAGGGCGGAAACAAAGCTAACCCGGAGAAGACTCAAGCTGTGGCAGAAATGCGATCTCCCAGGTCTTTGAAAGACACCCAGCAGCTAAACGGGAGGCTAATCGCTTTAAACGGTTTTTTGTCAAAAGTAGCTGACAGAACCCTTCCCTTCATGAAGGTGCTGAAGGACTAACTTCAAACGGACAAGATTAATTGGACCTCTGAGGCGGAAGCCGCTTTCCAAGAAATGAAGGCCTATATTTGTAAACTCCCAACACTGGCCACCCCAGTACCCGGGGAACATCTGACCTTGTACCTGTCCGCCTAAAAAACAACCATAAATGCGGTCATGATGGTGGAACGGGAGGGAAAACAGATACCAATATATTTCATCAGCAGAACACCTAAAGGCCATGAAGAACGTTACATGCCCATGGAAAAGTTAGCGTTGGCCTTTGTTTTCGCATCCAGGAGACTCATGAGGTATTTCCAAGGGCACAAGGACACCCGGATGACAAATCAGCCCCTCCAAAAGGTGCTCAAGAGGCCGGAGCTGTCGGGATGATTGGCTAAATGGGACGTGGAACTGGGAAAACACTCCTTGGAGTTCAAACCCAGGATAACCATGAAAGGACAAACACAGGCAGATTTCCTGGCAGAAGTCCCTGAGGATGAAGAAAAAGAACTCCCAAAATGGGAATCCTTGAAAAGAAAAGAGAAAGAAAAGGAAGACAAGGCTGTGTGGAAACTCTTCACTGATGGAGCCTCCAGTGAAGAAGGGAGCGGAGCAGGCATTACTTTGATAAGCCCTGACGGAATCGAGCTAACCTATGCCATAAGACTGGACTTCGAAAACACCAACAACACTGCAGAATATGAAGCCCTCTTAGCAGGGATGAGGCTAGCAGAAAAGACGAAAGCAAAACATGTGGAAGCTAGCACTGATTCACAGTTGGTAGTCAAACAATACTAAGGAGAGTATGAGGCCAAAGACAACACCATGGCTCAGTACGTGGCAAAGGTAAAAGAGATGGCCAGGGTATTCAAAACTTTTAAGCTGGAATACATTCCCTTAGGGAGAAACAGAAAGTCTGATGCCCTCAGTAAGCTAGCCTCAGTAGCATTCGATCACTTAGCAAGAGAAGTCAAAGTGGAAGTCCTAACCCCTCCATCAGTACAGAGGAGGTAGCTGCAGTTGAAAACACACAAGAAACATGGATGACACCAATTGTAAAGTTCCTCAGGGACGGAACCATTATCTGCCGGAACAAAACGTTGTTCTCTCCTAAAGGCTAAAGCATTTTGGAAGTCCCTTCCATCAACAAGAAAATCCCTTCTCTTGTGAATAAGGTACCTCAGCAGTCGCTTACAAGAACAGGAACGTATACTTTCCATGGAATTAAGCCCAGGAAAAGTTCCTTCCGAGATTATGAAGAGTATCCCGTTCACTGGGATCAAGTGTTTTAGAAGTCCCTTCCATAAACAGGAACATATCCCTCACTTGGGATTCAGCCTCGAAGAAACTCCTTCCGAGAATATGAAATGATGAAGTACAAGGGCCGTTCGGTCATTAATCAAAAGATGAATTGAACGAAAATACAAGAGGAATGTGAAGTAAATTAGTTTGGGGACCAATGTGTCATTATTTGAAATTTAAATGTGGGAGGTAACTAAAGTGGGAGTTTCACGATGGAGATTAGTATCTCTGGGGATTAAGTCTTGGAGGAGCCGCCTCCGAAAAATGAAGATGTCCCACCCTATGTGATTAGGGGTCTCGTAAGTCTCTTCAACGAACAGGAACAGGTTTCTCCCAAGAAAAGGAGGGTATCCCCTCCCGTGGGATTAAGTATCGCAAAAGTCTATTCAACGAACAGAAGTGCACCCGACTACGAGATCAAGTATTGGTAAAGTTCCTTCTAAGGACGGGAAAGTACATCCCATGATATATGAGAAAAATCCTCCTTAAAATTTCGCACCTAAACAACTTATTCAAAAAAAAAGGAGGGGGGAGAGCCCCTTGACAAGGGACTTCGAATCTGAAGAATCCCTTCCTTGAAAAGAAAAGATCTCCGCCACAGGTCTGTGTTTTAGAAAGTATCTCTCCAAAGAAGAGGAGCCCCATCTCGGGGCCGCATACGTTTGAAGAAGTCTCTCCAAGAGGAGAGGGTTGCACATTCCATGGGCACCCATTTTTAGAGAATTACAACATCTCTCCAGGGTAGGAAAGAGCCCTTAACAAGGACTCACATAGGAAGGTTCCTTCTACATAACAGGTGTTTTTAAAGGGCTCATAAAACCTTTCCAAAATGAGAAGATGCCACCCCTTCTCGAAGAACAAAAACCTGAACGGTTCGAAGACCTTGCTAACGGGTCAAACAGGATCATCTAGACAGACGTGCCGAACGATCTTACAATAAAATAAACATGTACATAGGCATACAGACATGCCGCCTTAATCAAAACAAGGCAAAGCCAGGCCGTGGGGCTAGGACTAAGTCGACTACGTCCAAAAAAGCCGAAGCAGGCATATGAAAGTCCAAGTGGCCCAAACGCCATTGGACAACAGGCCCAACAGAAGCTTTAACAACTTAAAACAAGTTACAAAGCGGGCCTAGGCAAAGCCTTTACAACTTGAGCAAGTTACGAAGCAAACTTGTACAAAGCTTTAACAACCCAAGCAGGTTACGAAGCAAACTTGTACAAAGCTTTAACAACTCAAGCAAGTTACGAAGCAAACTTATATAAAGCGTTAACAACTTAAACGAGTGACAAAGCAAACTTATATAAAGCTCTAACAACTTAAACGAGTGACAAAGCAAACTATAGAAAGCTTTAACAACCCAAGCAGGTTACGAAACAAATTTGTACAAAGCTTTAACAACCCAAACACGTTACAAGGCAAACTCATAGGAAAGTTTTACCAACTCGAGCAAACTACGAAGCAAACTTATGCAAAGTTTCAAACGAGTCACAAAACGGGTCTATACAAGGCTTTACCAACTTAAAAAGTTACAAAGCGACCCATAGAAAGTCTTAACGACTTAAACAGGGTACAAAGAAAATTCATGAGAAAGTTTTAACAGTTCAAGCAATACAAAAACCCTCATTAGAGGAACACAATACAAAGAGTACAACACGGTAAATAAGGCATCACGGTCGATGCCCTTTGAGAAATTACTCTCGAACGAGTACTTTGATGGAAATGCATCTAAGAAGTATATGCGAAGATGGTCTAAATAGCATAAACGCTATAAGAAAGCACTATCGAACAAGTGCATTGGAAAAAATGCCTTCAAGGAGGCATAAATTGAAGTAAGGTATTGTGCTACCCTACTTAAGGGGTCACCTGACTATTTTAAGTACTAAATGCAAGGTCACCCCAAGGACAACAAAGTAGATTGGTTTGGCATGACGTGCCGTAGACTATGCTTACCCGACGGATAGGGGGAACGGTTGAAGGGCGGATAACGACCCGCCTAGATTGTCAGGGACTTGAACAAGTCCTGCGCCCATTCATGAGTGAATAGACTTGGACTAAGGATGACTTGACGACGAGGATCCCCGCTTGGGCTCCTCGTCTGGGCTCATCGCCCTAGATTGGTGGCTGGGCTCGAGCCCACTTGTGTCTTTCTCGGTATGTTTAGTTGGTTTGAGTGGGTCGTGTCCTGATAAGCCCACTCTTGGATCGGCCCATTAGGGCTATGGCCCAAATGTCTCACTATATGAAGAGGACTCCCTTCTCCAAGAAGAGGGAGAACATACTTCCCCACAAAAAGGTTACTCTTATCTCCTCTTCTCTCATATTACTCCTGCTCTCTCTCCCTAAACTACACCCTTACTTGCACTTATAACATCTTTATCACACAAGATACTGACTTGAGCGTCGGAGTGCCCACGGGGTGAACCCCCTCGGGCCCTCTAACTAGATCTACCTGTGGCTGCAGTTCAAGACCCGACGTCCCGCAAGAGGAACCGTCACCATGACGACAAGATGACGAACCTGAACCGGAGCTCACCGAATCTAAGGTTAGTACCGCCAAGATCTCTGAACAACTTCAGGGATTTGGGGATTCGACAATGATCTTGCCTAATATTGTTTAAATGTTTGTTTTTCTTTAATAAATTAAGAGTTCCAGATGAATTTAACGAATCAAATATATCTTCTGGATGATGTCGAAATATGAAAAGCTATTCCATTTTTTTTTCTTTTGTGATTTGATATCACAAACATTAAATTGTTATAATAATTAAATGATGCTTATAATAGTTTTGAAATAGTCTCATATTAAGACAAGTCCATTGTGGTGTAATGTTGTTTGTGTAAGCGAAATAGGATCAATCTGTGAGTTGGTTATGGTGATGTGATCTTTGATGGCAAAACATAATCAATCTGGTTTATAACTTTTGGGTTAGGATATAATAATAAAAAAAAAGAAAATTCTAAGAAGGCTAGGTTAATCAATTGATTTAATAAGTGCTAAGATTAAATGAGTGAAATTGAAGAGAAAAAAAGAGGCGTGTGGGTTTGTGTAAGGGCATTCTAGTCAATTCAGGACAATAGTTTCTCTCTCCTTCAATTCCCCCCTATTTTTTGAACGTTAATAACTTTTTTCATACTACATTAATGTTTTATAAAAATTGCACAAAAAACGAGCGTTTTTTTATCTTTAAAACGAGTAAACTATTGCTATATTTTCTTTTTTTTTTCGAAAACCCAGTTGCGTAAAACGCAATGGACAACAAACGTAAAAAAATGACTTTTTTTTCTAAAACGCAATGCACCAAAAACACAAAGAAATGTCTTATTTTTAAAATGCAATGGTCAGAAAACACAAATAATTGTCTTATTTCTAAAACGCAATGGCCTAAAAACATAAAAGAAAGTGTTCTTTCTAAAACACAATGGACAAAAAAAAAAAAACACTTAAAACGTGTTTTACCTAAAACGCAATGGACTAAAAACACTTTAAAATGTGTTTTTCTAAAACGCAATGGAACAAAAAACAGTTAAAAATGTCTTTTTTAAACGCAATGGCCTAAAAACACAAAAGAAAGTGTTCTTTCTAAAACGCAATAGACTGAAAACACTAAAAAATGTGTTTTACCTAAAATGCAATAGACTAAAAACACTTTAAAAATGTGTTTTTTTTAACGCAATGGCCAGAAAACACAAAGAAATGTCTTATTCTAAAACGCAATGGCCTAAAAACACAAAAGAAAGTTTTCTTTCTAAAACGCAATGGACAAAAAAACACTTAAAAATGTGTTTTACCTAAAACACAATGGACTAAAAACACTTCAAAAATGTGTTTTTCTAAAACGCAATGGAACAAAAAAACTTAAAAATGTATTTTTTTCTAAAACGCAGTGGATTAAAAACACAAAAGAAAGTGTTCTTTCTAAAACGCAATAGACTGAAAACACTTAAAAATGTGTTTTACCTAAAACGCAATGGATGAAAAACACTTCAAAAACGTGTTTTTCTAAAACGTAATGGACTAAAAACACAAAAGAAGATGTTCTTTCTAAAACGCAATGGACTGAAAACACATAAAATGTGTTTTACTTAAAACGCAATGGACTAAAAGCACTTCAAAATGTGTTTTTCTAAAACGCAATGGACCAAAAAACACATAAAAATGTCTTTCTTCTAAAACGCATGGCCTAAAAACACAAAATAAAGTGTTCTCTCTAAAACGCATTGAACCAGGTTATGTTTTGTCTGTGAATTGTCTGAACCAGGAAGCAGGAGATCAAAAATTGTCAATGAATTTTTGTTTACGAAATGAGGCAATTTCTAGAAAATTAAATTTTCTGATGCAGTTTTATTAAAACAATTTAATCAAAAAATTATTTTTTTCTGAACCAGAAAGCTCGACCCCAGCCAGATGCTCTGCCCCTTGGACCCCACCAGGGGCTGCCGCCCCTTGAACCCTGCTCCTAGGGGCGCTGCCCCCGGACCCCCGCCAAGATTACTTTGTAAAACGCAATGACTCAATTCAAAAACTCAGATCATAAAAATGCAATTTAAAATTTTCTTACATAGATCGAAGCTGATTTCTTCACCGATTGACGAAATTTGAATGTTAGAAACACTTATCAGCGATCAAATCGAACGAATCGAGTGATTCGCTTCAAAATCACAGGAAAAAATGAGATATTGTATGAAATTAAACTGGATTTCTTCAAAAAAGTTGAAGAACACGTTGATTGGGTGTTTGAATCATTGACTTGTGACGAAAATCGCACTACAATGTAGTGATTATTGAGATAGAAAGTGAAGAAAAAGTTGAAGATGGTGGGTTTTGAAGTTACAGAGAGAAGAAGGGAGAAGATTGGATAAAATTGACTAAAATACCCTTCCTCTTTATTTTAAATTTTGCCACATGTCATAATCTTATTGCTTCCTATCATTCCTAGCCAAAATAAACTTCTTATTTGATCCTCTCACTATAACTCTTACTGTTTTTAAACATGTGTAGTGGGGCTTGAAGATCAAGCCCCACCTTTTGGTGTTATTCGACATGTGGCATCCCAATCAGCAAAGGGCATTATGGAGTTTGAAGTTAAAAAATGATGTAATGTTATAATACTCTATAACCCCCGATTCAATCATTACTTAATTATTTATTTTAAATGTCATTTTTTGAAAATTAAAACAAATAATATTTTATTAAATAGAAAAAATTACATTAACATTAACTAAAATACTAAAAAATAAAGACAAAACATGCAAAGGTACTAAAAAAAACATATGACTGCTTAAAAAATAGAGCTCTAAAGTCTGGATTTATCATGGATTTGTTGTCTATGCATTTGTGCTAGGAGCAATGCGACTCCTTGGAGGTGCTCGATCGGTTTAGACAAATACTTGATTTCTCTCTCCATTTGCCCCGTTTTTTGGATCGCGGCGAATTTTTTATTTTCAACGTTTCTTTCTTGCGATGTTTCCAAACGCCTATGCCCAATGTCTCGTATATCTTTAAGTCGGCGGTTCATCTCCTCGAAATCTTCTTTCATTTCCGCACCGGGCGAAGACGACTCCCCCCTTCTCGCCTTTCCACCACTTCTTCTACCGAGCGGTCAGGGCAACTCCATTTCCTGCTCCTCGTCATCCACATTAGTAGGATTGTTAAAATTGACGATTCGAGTATCGGAAGTGGACGTTTCCGAATCAATCGAAGATGAGGTTTTGAACCGGTTTGACTTGCGCCTACTACGAGACGTCATGGTTGGTACGTTGGGCCACTTAGAACTTCCACTTAGAACCTCCCAACGCTTCATGTATGTGAATGTCCCTTGCGTTGAGTTGTACTCCTCTAACGCTTTTTTTTAATATATCTGCGTCTATTTGACCGCTATTCCAATTGTCCTTCATATGCTGGAAACCTCTTGAAACATGTGGCATTTGCCATTTATATCGGCCCACATGCTTGATACCGAATCCTTGTTCTGATATTCCCATCGAGAGCAAAAAAGTTTGCCTGGGTTTTTTTCCCCAAAAAATGAGTGATTTTTTTAGTTGGCTACAAAAATTAGAAAATATAATATTATACTTTATTTTTAGAAATAATTACAATTTAAAATAAAAAAAATAACACTTACCAACCTCGGGATCCTCTGAGATGTCGAGCCAAGCCCGTGCGAGCTTGTTCTCCTCGTCTTTTGTCCAAAGTTGGTAGGTCTTTTTCGTCCGAGGAGCGGCAACCTCTTTTTTTATATGATCATTTTCCATGTTAAGAGACCTCGGGTTCGCGCTCGGCTTGTATCTCTGGCACCGTCTCGATCTCGGGTGCGTCTTCGTCTTGGGAACCATACGCACCCCCCATGTTGATGTTCATATTTGATGCAAAACCGAGTGGCCCTTGAAAAAATTGTTGAGGCATGCTTAACAGTTGTGTGTACTCCATCGTATTTAGATCACAATCTCGGTAATTGAAGGTTGATAGTGGTTGAGTGGTGTTCAAACGATACAAATTTGGGTTGGTTGGCTGAGATGGAACACCAAAAGTGGGACAGAATGGATACATGGTATCTTTTTATAAAAAAAAATAAGACTATAAGAGTGAGAGGTTGTAGAAATATGTACAAAAGGGGTTGAATGGGCATTAAACAGGTGGTAAAAGTAAATAATAAAAATGAATAATATTTTTTTTATTACCGTTGGACAACGTTTATTTTTGAAAACCCATAACATCACCGGCATTTTCATAATCACGCCAACACCATTTTTTCGAAGATCATGCCTAAGGGGGTGGTGTGCACGCGTTATCCGACGTGAAGTGGTAAACTTCACGCCACTTCACTTTGCCACTACGGATGGTCTTAGTTGTTATTATATATAAAAAAGTTATTTTCACATTGTTATAAACATATATCTAAAAGTAATTTATATAAACCTTTACTATTTAAATACAAAATTTACTTAGGATGAGAATGGGATGTATGGCTGAAGGGTGTGGTATAAAGCCCCTAGGGGTTTTATCACGCCACGTCAATGCCACGTCACACAGAAGGCTTTAAAGCCTCTTTCTTTAACTTGTAGAGTGTGTTATAAACCCCCTATTAAACAAAATTTAAAAAAAAAATGATTTCAATAGTTGAAAAGAGGTGGGCCCCACCTGCACCCCCCTTTTCTTCCGTTAACATAATGGCGAGCTGAAGATGGCGCCCCCCTTTCATTGCCGCAGTATAGAGGTTGGCGCACCCAGGGCGCTATGGAAGATGATGTGGCCGGGTGGTGCCATGCCACACCCTTCGGCCTAAGGGTGGTGGGAACGCCCATAGGATCAACACCCTGGTTCACATGGGTAGCTAACGAACACCACCGCAACTACCAAGGGTTCACCATCTGGGTTCATGAACCTGAGCAAGATGTGTAGCGGGTTGAAATGGTAATAGGTTGGACGGTGAAGTAACACAATATTATTAAATGATGGGTTGAAACGGGTGATGCGTTTAACAAGATGGTACCCATCTCTTTAAAGCTGATTTGAGTTGAAGTGTGTTCATATAAGATAAGATCATTTTATTTTCCGCATGATTATTTCGTTATAAACTTCAATAGGTGATTCTCTATCACAACAAGCAGCATTTGAAAATTTGTAAACAAGTAATATGGTATTCAAAGTTTGTCATCATATATGATTTAAACCATTTATAAATGAAATCTAAAATCAATATATCATTATTATATTTTAATAAAAAAGGGTAGCTAACAAATTGTTTGATTATGACCGAACTAACCAAAATAAAAAAGCATTGGGATAACTATGAATATAAAACACTATAAAACACATAATGTTAATCATTAGATAATCAGAGTCTTATCATCCAAAACACAAAACAAAACTCACAGATATGATGTTTTAGTAATGTTTATTATATTATTTGTGGGTTTAAATGTGTTTTATGGTTGACATTATGATGTTTTGATGTTTTATGACTTTTACACTTTTTATGAATTTTAGTCTTTGTAATCAGCTCTTAGCCTATGAAATATGCCCTTTAAAAAACAATTACAAATCATGTCCATATTCCTGGTTTTTCTAACCTTAAAAAAGTTACATATAATTACGTCCATATTCTAGGTTTTTTTTTAACATTTTATGTCCTTTAATTTAAACCCAGTTAGTTTACTCGGTTATATTTAATCTGGCCAACGGCAAAATTGTTCATTCACACCTTTTAGGAGAAGATATTTAACGTTGACAGGTGATATTTTAAGGCTCCCTTGTT
Source organism: Helianthus annuus (assembly GCF_002127325.2). Lineage (NCBI taxonomy): Eukaryota > Viridiplantae > Streptophyta > Magnoliopsida > Asterales > Asteraceae > Helianthus > Helianthus annuus. The sequence goes on along the minus strand of NC_035447.2, from coordinate 35,638,157 downwards.
CCCACACCCACTATATCTTATTTTCACATCCCTAGTGTATACGGGCCATATACAAAATATACGGTCCGTCTAGAATGTTTTTGAATAGGAAAATGCGCAGAGAATGTTTTTTTGATTTTACTATATACGGCCCGTATATAGTTATACGAGCCGTATACATGTGTATACGATTTGCAAAAACTATACGGCTCAATGGATTTATTTTGGGAGTTTTTTGATGTCACCAAATGTATACGGGCCGTATATATGGATGTTTTTCAAGTATCACGTTTTTTCTCGTAAAAAAACATCATTCTAGGGTTTCTAAACTCTTCATTACCTTTAACAACGTTGATCGGAACATGCCGCTTAAATCGGAGCACAAGTAGAGTAACGTTACCGATCAGTCCTTTGATCGAGTAACTAGCAGAAGAACCCGACACAAACAAGTTCTCCACAGTTTGTTATTCAGATCTCTATTCGGTCATATTTCCAAACTACAATGCACGATAACTTTAAACTTTATAGTGTGAGATTTGACCAGGAAATGATTGGAGGTGATTGCTACTTTTAATAAGCTGTTATAGTTATCAAATTCGATTTCAACAAATCTTTTCCTTTTCCTTCAATTTCTAGAACATACTCCGTAACATGAAGACGTGTCGGGTTCTTCTACTAGTGGTATTTTAATGAAGTATTGAAGATTGAATGTGCAAACCCAACCGTTTTTTACTACGAAAACGGTGGCTATGCGAAATACAAACCGCAACCATTTTTTACTACGGAAACGGTGGCTATGCGAAATAGAAACCGCAATCTTTTGTGACTATGGGAAACATAAGTTTTCTTTTTGAGCTTGATGGATGTCCGTTATCTCAGTTTAGGCGGGCATTGTTTAAATCTGAATATAACTAGATGTTACGTGTAACTTCATTAAACCAAGAACAAAGCCTACTTCGAAACACATGTGTTTGTATCAGCGTTGTTTATCACCCTGTGTGAGCATTGGAAACCCGACAAACAGTCTTGCCAACTGTGACAGCTTATCTATCTATGTGTGTCACATCCATCCTGTTATATTAATCGATATGATTAATTTTACAGATGTTTTTCTAATTAGCGTTGTTAACTACCAAAAGAATGCATACACAAATAGTTCTAGTGGACGAAGCAAAGAGACCGTTGTGTATCTGAATCAGGTTCTCAAACAAACACTACTAAAGTTGAGTTGGTGATAAATACCGGAGCTGTTATCTCGGTTGTTCAGTACTTTCGTGATAATAAAACAAGCAGGTATTGATTTTTCCAAGATTGAAGGAAATAATCTGGCCATAAGCGTTGTGGATTCCCAGCGTTATTCGAATGTAAGTGGATCGAGTGATACGCTTATCTATTCTAGTCAAGGTGGGCATGGTTTGTTCAGGAGTAAATCACCACCCAAAGATCAACAACTTGTGAGTGGGAATATGGCTATGAAGACGTGTCGGGTTCTGCTAGTTATTCGGAATGTTTCGAATCATCACAGAAGACGTGTCAGGTTCTGCTAGTTATTCGGAATGTTTCGAATCATAACAGAAGACGGATGCGGTTTGCATATTTAATCTTCATTGCTTTATTAAAATTACAACACACGATAAAATGCTTGGAAAATTGCATCAACTCTCCTATATCAACATACTCTTCTCCAGACGCTTAGTTGTTATAAATGACAACTTGAGGGGTCTAGTTAACTTTCAGATTCAGATTCAGGAAACAGATGATTTGTCAAAAAAAGGGCTGATGAAACCGAAGTTGTTATTTTTGTTGTTCAGTACTTCCGAGATCTGAACCAACCGAAATCCACAAATTCCAACAAATTGCATCAGGAAGCTCAACTTGAACGGACGATATGTATCTTCTATCATGCGACGGACCCAATTATTGCAAGTTAAATCCACAATCAACGTATACAGGTGCAAGAGAATGGCGAGTTATTTCAGTTATTTCTGTTTATCCACAAATTCCATTGTTTAAATCAGAATCAGGATCGTTCTAATAGATTAAAGAGAATAAACCCTCGTTTCTTCATCTTCATCTTCATATTCAAATGAAAGTAGCCAAAGGTATGTACTAAAAACTATTCACCCGAAATCCACAAATTCCAACAGTTTCTTCGTAGATTCCGTCCGGTTTGAAAGCCGGTTAAGGATTACGAGTGTTCTACAGTCGTTCAAAGCCGGGTTGATGATTACAAGGATCGTTCTAATAGATTAAAGATAATAAACCAATTTTTACCATTTTTTACCCATAGTATACGGGTCGTACAAAAATATACGGCCTGTATACAATCATCGTATACATAGTATACGATCGGTAAAAATTTTTTCACATTCTGTATACGGCCGTATAATAGTATACAACCCGTATTTAAAGGGTAAAAAATGACCCAGTAAATTTTTTTCACATGGTGTATATGGGTCGTATAATAGTATACGGCCCGTATTCTCAGGGTAAAAAATGGTTTACTCTCTTTAATCTATTACAACGATCCAAAAAACGAAGAACAAAGTCAAATGTGATCAAACTTGGACATTAGACGTAAATCTTGATTCAGATCTCTATTCGGTCATCTATCCAAACTACAACACACGATAAGTTTACACTTTATATAGTGTGTGATTTGACCGGTTGTATTCAGTTATTTCTGTTGATCCACAAATTCCAACAAATATTTCACTCCACTAGTTGAAACTTGAGCGCAGGAATCAATTCAAAACCCTCACCCTCAAAATCAACCAGAAACCAAAGGAAAAAGGGCTGATAATGGCTGATGGTTCTTCTTGAGGAAACCAAACGTAGACGGAGATGATAGGCCTGGTAACCAGAAGAGAAAAAACCGCAGTGACGTCGTCGACGATTATGAATGGATTATTGGCCATTATAAATTCATGTTGTTTAACTTCAAGAAATCAGATTAAATATAAAAGTGCCGAGAAAGAACTATAAGCAGAAACTCACCTGATAACAAATAATCAGTTCAAACTTTCAACAATCGACATCTGTCAAAAAAAAAAAAAAAAACAAACGGCAGTCAATAATGGCTGATGGTTCTTCGTTGAGGAAACCAAACGTAGACGGAGATGATAGGCCTGGTAACCGGAAGAGAAATCAATTGTATTTTTTTAGTTGCTTCTCTTGTTAAGTTTCTGAACCAACCGAACTCTTTCACTCAAAGTTAATATTCACTGTGGTGGATGCAAGCATAAAGTTAGAAAAATACTCAAGAAGATTGAAGGGTACACAACTGAAGGTTCAGTGCACGAAAAGTTTCTTGCGAACAATATATATCAGGAAGCTCAACTTGAACAGACGATATGTATCAACAACTTGTGAGTGGGAATATGGCTATGAATAATAGTATGGATAAACAATCACCGGTACGGGTTTTGGTAGGTTGAAAGAGGTGAATGGTCCTTGTTTTTCCATGTATGTGACAAAACAAGGATCGTTCTAATCATCACAGAAGACGTGTCGGGTTCTTCTGCTAGTTATTCGGAATGTTTCGAATCATCACAGAAGACGTGTCGGGTTCTTCTGCTAGTAGTATGAGTCTGAGTCCATTGTGGTTCGTGAATGTTTCGAATCATCATAGAAGACGTGTCGGGTTCTTCTGCTAGTAGTATGAGTCTGAGTCCATTGTGGTTCGTGAATGTTTCGAATCATCACAGAAGACGTGTTGGGTTCTTCTGCTAGTAGTATGAGTCTGAGTCCATTGTGGTTCGTGAATGTTTCGAATCATCATAGAAGACGTGTCGGGTTCTTCTATCATGCGACGGACACAATTCTTGCAAGTTAAATCCACAATCAATGTATACAGGTGCAAGAGAATGGCGAGTTATTTTCAGTTATTTCTGTTGATCCACAAATTCCATTGTTTAAATCAGAATCAGGTTCTCAAGACAAGGATCATTCTAATAGATTAAAGAGAATAAACCCCTTTTTACCATTTTTTACCCATTGTATACGAGCCGTATAACAATATACGGCCCGTATACAAACATCATATACACTGTATACGATCGGTAAAAATATTTTTTTACCAAGAGTATACAGCCGTATAAACCGTATACGACCCGTATACATATGGTAAAAAATGGTAAAAACCTCTGTAATCTATTAGAACGATCCAATAAACGAAGAACAAAGCCTATTTTCAAAACACAGGTTCATACAGTGCTGTAATAGGTTGTGGTTCAGCCAAAATGACATCTAGCATTACTAACGGTTCAAGTAAGTGTCTAAAATTTTGAAAATTCAGGTTTACCTTGTTAGTTTCTCAAACACTACTAATCATCTGCTTCCTGAATCTAAATCAGAATGTTAACTTTGAGTCATAAACCGTTAATCCCAACGCTTCTCTAAAAAAATTTCTTTCTTTCCTTTTCATGAGGTAAAACCGGTACAAACATCGAGGGTTGTATCGGAATCAGGCGTTGGAAGGATTGTAGTAGTAGGACATTGGTACCACTGTGAAAATTGTTAAGTTTCTGACCCAACCGAAATCCACAAATTCAAGTCAAGGATCGTTCTAATAGATTAAAGAGAATAAACCATCGTTTCTTCATCTTTAAGAACAATGATGAACAGATGATGTTTTTTTTTCGCAGAACGTGGTGGATTGCGGTGGTTTGGGTCTAGGGTTATCAGAGAGAGAAAAGGAGGGGAGAGAGTCTGATACAATAAGGATGTTGGGAATTAAACGCATGTACGTGACAAAACAAGGATCGTTCTAATAGATTAAAGAGAATAAAGCAAGGATGTTGGGAATTCGCATAAACATATTTTCGTTTCATAACCTCCTCCTATAAATCAACCACAACTGACAAAGAGCCTGTATTAGAAACCATCCTATGTCTTTTACCAACCGAAGAGGCAGCAAGGACATATAATACTTTATTTGTCGAGAAACCATACTGTCAAGAAGCTAACATCTTTTACTCATAAACCCTTGAATCCCAACGCTTCTCTAAAAGAGCCTGTATTAGAAACCATCCTATGTCTTTTACCAACCGAAGAGGCAGCAAGGACAGATAATACTTCATTTGTCGAGAAACCATATTGTCAAGAAACTAACATCTTTTAATACTTCATTTGTAACCGTAAGGATGATGCAAATTTGTACGTAAAGATCTCTACACAAACTCTTCTACATATTTTAACCAATTGTCCATCACTTAAGACCTTGAAAGATTTGTTGAAATCGAAGAAAAGAGTAACTAGCAGAAGACATGTCGGGTTCTTCCAACAAATTGTGTATGTGCTTGTGCTGTAGAAACCGGTGATGAATTTGTGTATCTAAATCAGGTTCTCTGCCTTAGATCTGTCATTCCTTGTGATACATGAACGTTGTATTCTTGTCTTTCAGAAGAGTTCGTATTGAACCAAGAATACTTCAAACATTCTAAACCCTACCTGGAAACAAACCAACAAAATCCTGATACTCTTCTAGCAGAACCCGACACGTCTTCTATGATGATTCGAAACATTCACGAACCACAATGGACTCAGACTCATACTACTCACCCTCCCCTAAGGAAAAAGTTTTCCCGACGACTCAAGACAAAGCAGTTGGTTTGTGTTCATATCAGCGTTGTTTATCACCCTGTGTAAGCATTAGAAGCCCGACCACTAGCAGAATCATTGCATTACATCCCCGTTGAAAACAAGTGATTAAAACGTTTCTCCTTACAACTCTCATCAAATGCCTCACCCTTCCTTTTTATTATAGTCATACGACACGTTTTTTTGTTCTTCAATCTTTGTTACTTGTTAATGTTTTATTTTTTTCTACTTTTAGAAAGATTTGACCACCTAACGACTGTAAAATGTCTCGTGTGATTGACACCTTAAATCCCTTAAATAATTTGGGTAAAATCTAATTTTCGTTTCATACGGGCCGTATACGGTTATACGGCCCGTATACACCATGTGTAAATAAGTTTTTCCCATGTATTAATATTAGGACCCTATTTTAAAATCGTTTATTATAATAGGCATTATCTGTAACATGAACAGAAGTATATGTTAAATCTAACACAACAATCCAAATAACTTTTAAAAAGTCCAGTGTATTAAAATATATAAGTTTCCAGCAATTAGTGATATACCTAAAGATCTTCTGTTTACAGATTCTTTGATCCTATAGTTTGTTTAATGGGTTTTCTCTATCATTCTACTATGAAATTTTCACAAACTGGTTTTAAAGATTCAAAAATTAGTTTTAAAAAATGAGCAATATTTCCACCGAAAAATGAAGTCATTCACGAAATAAATGATTCCCGGAGATAAAAATAAATGCCTAAGTTCATATAGCGTCTGTTAGTCAAAGTACGTTCATAAGGGGTTATTTGTTCATATAGCGTAAGTTTACTTATTTAGTGGGAGATAAAATGAGTAGAATCGATCGTATTTTTGTGGATTGGGCGTTTATTAACGAGTGGCCAAATGCGAAGTATCGGGTTTTAAACCGGGAGGGATCCGATCATTTCCCGCTCTTGTTAAAAGTTGTGTCCAGGAACTTTGGAGCTAAGCCATTCAAGTTCTTCAATTCTTGGCTCCAGAGGGAAGGGTTTGATGAAGTTGTCAAAGAATCCTTGGCTAGTGTGGAAGTTGAAGAAGATCCCGACGTGAAGTTAATGAAAAAGTTCAAGTTTCTTCGATCTAAAATCAGGGAGTGGAAAGAGGCTTCTGTGCGTAGCGAGTTAGAGGAAAGGGACTCGTTGCGTGCTGAAATTAATGACTTGGAACGGGTTTTGGAGGAGAGAGATCTTACTGAAGAAGAAAGTTGGGTTCTCCAGGAAGCGACTTCATCGTTAAAGCACTTGGATTTTTTGAAGTTAAAAGATGTGAAACAGAAATCGAGAGTTTTATGGGCGAAAGATGGCGACGAGAACTCCAAGTTTTTTCATGGTTCGATTAATGCTAGAAGAGTCTCTAATAATATCATGGGTTTATCGGTTAATGGCGAATGGGTGACAAATCCTAAGGAGATTAAAAAAGAAGTTTTACGTTTTTTTAGTCAGAAATTTGTTGAAGATATGAAGGTTAGGCCGAGGCTTAATTGCTATGGGTTGAAGAAATTAAGTGTGGCAGAGGCGGATTTAATTACTAGTCCGTTTGTGGAGTAGGAGATCAAAGAGGCGGTATTTAGCTGTGGTAGTGATAAAGCCCCGGGCCTGGACGGGTTCAATTTCAGATTCATTAAGAGGTATTGGGAATTTTTCTAAGCTGACTTTGTTGGTATTTTGCGTCAGTTTGAAGCCACTGGTAAGATAAATCGTGGGGTTGCATCTTCTTTTATTACCTTGGTTCCAAAAGTTAAGGATCCGGTAAACTTTGGAGAGTATCGGCCTATAAATTTGATAGGGGTGGTTAGTAAAGTTATCTCTAAAGTGTTGGCCAATAGATTGAAGGTGGTCATGGATAGTATTATTAACGAGACCCAGTCAGCTTTTGTGGCGGGAAGGTATATTCTGGATAGTCCGTTGGTGATTAGTGAGGTTTTGTCTTGGTAAAAAAGGAGCGGGAAGAAGATTTTTATGTTTAAAATTGATTTCGAAAAGGCATATGATAATGTCAACTGGGTCTTTTTTATATCAGTTATGAGGCAAATGAATTTCCCGGAGGTGTGGTGCATGTGGATAGAAGGGGTTCTAAAATCGGCTCGGTCCTCAGTTCTGGTTAACGGGTCGCCGACTTTTGAATTTAATTGCGAGAAGGGTATCCGTCAAGGAGACCCGATTTCGCCTTTCTTGTTTATCATGTGTAACACCTCGAATTTTTGTGTCCAATGATGTGTTAACACGTGTCATTTGTTTACACGTGGCATCTATAATAAATAAAGGACTAATTTTGACAAACCTTGAAAGTATATAAATTCGAGGGTTATAAATGTCAACAAGGGTAAATATACTGTATAGTATCCCTAAATAATGCTTAAACCTTCGAACGAATAGATTATAGATCGTACAAAAACAAAACGCGGATGAAAGTGAGAGATTACAAACTACAGGGGTTAACTGTGTCAACATGTTTAATAATACCTCTGAGTGACCCTTTAACGTTCCCAAGACTTTGTAACAGTATTATACACTCACTAAAATAATATATATAAATTCCGCGAAGTTTCGATATGAAACGAGAAAGTTACGATCGAATTCGTAGAAGAAGGGTTAAAAGCGTCAACAGTGAAAGTTAAGGCTTTCCAATATAATTAATAAATAAACCGGGGACTTAATAATGCGGGTGATTAACACGAGGCCCCTATCGGTAAATAACCGAGGGCCAAACTGCAAAGTTACCCCTTCAAATCCGAAAGGTCAGGCAAATCATTACGAAAGATTTCGTTATTAATGGCCCGATTCTGTAATCATTATAAAAGATTTGAAAAATCCAGAAAATATAACCTCACGCGACCCGCGTAAGGTTTCAACATAAGTTGAGGCGGGCCGCGAGCCTCCTCAATAACGCGTCTGAACTTCTAATCCCAAGCGACCCGCGTAAAAGTGCATGGGAACTCCCATGCGGGTCGCGTAAAGTGCCCAGATGCAGAAAGTTGATGTTTTCTTGACTTTTGAGCTCTTGAACGATCATTTGATCAATTATGGCAGCATGGGTACCCCCTACACGACCCATACCCCTTAGGGACACCTGCCCATGATCCATGATCAGTTATAGCATGTTGTGTAATGATCTTGAGGGTCTTGTGTGACTATAAATAGGCCTCTTTGGCTCATAACATTCACACACTCAAAAACACTTCTACTAATCATCCCTCAAGCTCTCAAGACTTCTCTGAAGCTCCATAAGCAAGAACACAACCTCTGTAAGTGATCTAACCCTTTGTGGTGTCACATTTCCTTAGTTATGACCCATAAACGCAACCGTCGTAACAAACGATTGTCATTGCAATATCTTGCAAATGGTTCAGTCTTATGACGAATCAAAAATGGTTATGAGTTGGTATTTATGTGGGTATTAAACCTCTAAAATGGTTCCCCCTGATCACCACTCTAACTATGTCAATTATCGAGTCAAACGTGCGGTTAAAAAGTCAACAGAAAGCTATTTTAGCGATTCAAGCATAATCTGTAATGTATACGTTATGGAACCTGTTTTGACAATCATAAAATATGATAATAAGCATATAAACTTGTTTGCGCTCGTTTGAATCGATCATTTACTATATAGAACCGGTTCGGAGCCGAAAGTCGCAAAAGTTTGACTTTTGCTTTGACTTCAGTTCTGACCCGTTTTAGTGAGGTATAAATATACCTTAGGACTCTCTTAGGACCAGGTCACATGTTGGTATAAGCCTCTGTGGTCGGTTCATGAGTTACCCGAGTCTTTTACGTATTTCCGTCATTCGCCTAAAAGTTGACCGTAACGGCCTTTTAAAATAAAAACGAGTATTTCGGACACGTGAATGGACCAAAACCTTGCTTGGTAAATTATAAGCATGTCCCTAAAGTTTCACATCAATCCGAGGCTTAGAATGAGAGTTATGCTAAAAGGCGCACTTTTAAGAAAGTTTTGTAATTAACGGCGCAATTAGCATAACGCCCATCTAACCCAAGTTTTCGTCACCAAAACCTTTACCCACTGTGGTAAAATAAAATTTTGGGAATTTTAAAGATTTTTAATAATTTTTACCTTGCTCATAACCTGCGGTTATGGCTACGGTTCGGTAAATACCGAATATGCCCTTTTTGGCCAAAACGGGAGTTCTACAAGGTCTTTTGACCCGATTCCAATTGCCACTGGTTTTAAATAATAAATAAAGTATTTTAAGCTTTATAAGCTGTTCGGGAAACTCAGATTTCCTGTAGAACTCGAAAAGCCCTTTTTAAAGTCTTAAAATGACCGAAAAGCCCCTTCGGGGCATAATATAAACTTGAACTCGTTACGGGCATTACGGAAGGTATCCTACTGATACCAAAATACTTTTAAGGCATATTGACTTAGGAAATAAGCGTACGGCTTTTATGGTTAACCGTTTCGCCTATTTGCGCACACGGTACGGCTCATGGAACTAGTTTTCGTGCAATAGCCGATACGGGTCAAATTATACTATTTGAACCCCAAAATCCAGAGTATGAACCATTGACCCATATAAAAACAAGTCTCTGAACTTGTTGGGTCCAAATCATACTCCATTCTCGGTTTTCGCCTTTTCGTGCGAATTAACCATATCTATATATCGGAACCAACCGGTCTAGGCTACGGCCATTATAACGACCCGTTAGGATTCTAAGAGGTTAATTAAAACATTCGTTCCAGATTAGGAGCCCCAGTAAAAGCTATCGGTGACTTGATCTAAATTAAGGATTAATACTTGCAAAGGTAAATACTTTTGACTTATTTCCCCTATATGGGCTTGGGTTACGGTATATTAATACCGCTTGATTGAGCATTATATAATTCCATCGCTTAGGTGGTTAATTGATTAAATATGATCGGCTCATTTAAACAGTTTTGTTGCTTATAAGCCTTTGGGGGGTTTATTGACCGTTGTCCCGGATATCCTCGGCATCATTTTACGAAATGGCCACGACCATCGACATCCCGGTGTAGGCGTACACCCGGTATAAAGTGTCGACATTAAAACTAAAAGACGTAGCCGTTGGTTTTCATACTACGGTTTTACGCAAACGTGGTGTGTCTATAAATCTTTAACCCGGCACGACCCGGGCTACTGAACGCATAAAAGAACATGTAAACCGTTCACAAGATCATTATGAATTTTCCCAAGTTAAAAAGAGTTTGTGCCTTGTGCATTCAAATCAATTTTAATAAACATTTTCAAATGTGTCAGTTGAATGTATTTACCAGTGTAAACTGACGTATTTTCCCCAAAAAGATTAAGTGCAGGTACCTAAACGTAATTGGCTGGTATTAGCTCCCTAGCGTCGGGATAAGCCTCGCAAGCTTGATTGCAGTATCTGATGGAACAATACTTTATCTGTATTTACGATCCACTGTGGATATTCAACTTCTGTAATACATTTTGATATTACAATCAGAGGTTGAAATTTATATATTTATCTTATGCTTCCGCTGTGCATTATATAATTGTGTGGTTTGACTATATTGTTGCCAACATCGTCACGGTAATCCCCCACCGGGCCCACCGGCGAGACACGTGGAAATCGGGGTGTGACAGGTTGGTATCAGAGCCAACATTGAGTGAATTAAACACTATCCTATTGTGTTTAATCTCAATGACACAATTGCACATACTTGAGTCTAGACAAGAACTTAGGACAAATTCGGATTGATACTCCTTTTTGTCTTTAATTTTTCGATTTGATTTTTAATAAGTTTTGGAGCAGGAAAATGCCACCTGTTATATTCCGAGGAAGAGGAAGGGGACGTAGAGGCCGAGGAGAAATCGTGACACATCACGATCAAGAAGCTGGGCCATCTGGTACAAGACATCCTTCGATGACAAGGAGCGAAGAGCCGCAACGACGAAGAGATCTTTACGAACCAGCGAGGCATTCCACTTCGCACAGCTCAACGCCATCCTACCGGCACTCCTTTGGGCCAGATTCAGAAAATAATCCCAACAACCCACAACCTTCCTTCATACCTCTACAACGTTCGGTTTCGCACCGAAATTACGACGACCCTACTCCCTACTACGTAGCTCAGTTTAATCCGGCTGACTACATACAGGAACCTTCAGGATTTGTTCCGCTTGGTCCTCAAGACCATTTTTCTGAAGATCCCATGGAGGAAGATGAGGATCCAACTGAACCAGCTCGTGGTACGCCCACGCATCCGATAGAAGTATCTGATGGATCTTCATATCATGGACCGCAGTATCAAGGCCCAGATAGCTTTATGGCCTTGTTTGACCGACATGAGTGGTACAACACACCATCTCATCAGACACAACAACCGAGACATCCACAGGATCCCTCTGAGGATTCACGCATTGAGGCAGTTACGCCACCACCTCCGCCACCGGCACAACCAGTTATACCTGATCCGCCGAGGCGTAGGAGGACCAATGCTCGTATGTCTACACGAGGAGGAGGGGGTAACCACTTCAGCACTCCTCGACATTCTAGTAGTAGCCACTATCCGCCACTACATGAAGAAGGACCTTCAAGTCCTATACAGGAGGCGAACTCCGCACCTACTGCACGAAATTCGCCACCATTTGGGTATGACCAACCCATACCTGCTTATACGGGTCCGACGGCTTACAACCCGTTCGAGCCATCACAAGCACAATACAACTACGGCTATGAGCGCGACCCATATGTGGTGTCGGCAAGATACAATGCGCGCTACCCTGACGGAGCACATGGAAACATGGGACCACCGGATTACTCAGCTCATGGGTATCCAATACCTCCCAGACCTCCCGTTCCGCATCAAGCGCCACAACCACGATTTTCTCCTCCTGAACAGGAAGAAATACTCCATCGACTAGATCGTGTGGAGAGAGAGTTCGAGGAAGAGAAGAAAAGCCACCGAGGATTTCTCAAGGGCTTGGCGAACCTACTAAAGGGCAAAAAGAAGAAACGTGACCATTAGCCCTTAATAGTTGTACTAAAGTAATTTCTATTTTGAAATAAGTCCCTATGTGGACAACTTATCATATTTCAGTCCCTATGTGGACTTATCTTTCGTCCTTGCACGGACACCTATCCTGTATTAGTCCCTGCGTGGACTTGTCACTTATTTTAAAAACCTCTCTGGAGGTGTGTACTATTTAAAAGACCCGTTTAGGGCAATATGTAATTGTATTTGAGATTTTGGAATGTGTGTTATGAGTTTTGTTAATATATATAAAAATAAATCAAAACCATTCCTTTTACATTGATCTGCCTAAATAAAGAATCTTAAGGGGGTGAAACCTAGCTTGGGGTCTTTTAAGATCAGTCAAGATGGTACGACCTAGCTGAAAAGATTCTGATTCCCTGTTAACCTCTGTACGCATGTTAACATTCATGGCAGATGTGATTCGTTATAATCACGCACGTCATTCCTATACAATAATCCTTTAAGGATTTCAAAACCCAACTAAATGATTTATAAATCGCGGGTTAAATCACCAATGAAGGTGATCAATATTATTAAAACATCCATTAGTGATGCAGTGCCTACGGGCCAGAACTATGAAGACATCCATTAGTGATGCAATGCCTACGGGCCAGTATTATAAAAACATCCATTAGTGATGCAGTGCCTACGGGCCAGAACTATTAAGACATCCATTAGTGATGCAATGCCTACGGGCCAGTATTATAAAAACATCCATTAGTGATGCAGTGCCTACGGGCCAGAACTATTAAAACATCCATTAGTGATGTAGTGCCTACGGGCCAATATTATTAAAACATCCATTAGTGATGTAGTGCCTACGGGCCAACCATATTAAGACATCCATTAGAGGTGTAGTGCCTATGGGCCATAATAATTGTCTTATAAGACAAAAGGCAGGGGTAGTCTATGACTCTCTGTCAGAAAGAGATAAAAGAACTACGGTTCAACTCTCTATGCCTTTGATTCTCTGAAATCTCGGCTAACATTATAAAACATCATCATGATTAGGCTTTATGCCGCCAATACTATTTATATAGTTGAAATAGGAGATATTCAAATCCTAATATGTAATGAAATAATAAATTAACCGAATATGGTCTCTGTACCATGGTTGACAAATTGTCATAAAAGACAATCACATAATAATCTCCTAAATTAAAATTTTGTTATCTTCTGTAACAGATTCAAGTTACAATGGCGGATCCCAATGGAGAGAACAGCCACACGAATGAAGATGACTATGACAATGCGTCAGTACATTTGACAGACGCACAGCTAAAGGCTCTGATCAACAATGCTGTCCAGGCAGCTATTGATCGTCAACATACTGAGTCTCAAGGCAGATCTGTGTCAAAACCACCCTCTAAACCAAAGACACACTCCAAACCACCCTCTGAACCCAAGAAAGATGACGACAAGCATTCGTCTACTGAGCACAGCGTTCATCGCGAGAGAGAATATACTGATGCGTCCAGTGCTAAGGGTTGCACCTACAAATACTTTGTATCATGTAAGCCCCGTGAATTTACAGGGGAGAAAGGTGCGGTTGACTGTATCACCTGGCTGGACGAGATGGACACGATTGTGGACATCAGCGGGTGCGCTGAGAGGGACGTGGTTAAGTTTGTGTCCCAGTCATTCAAGGGCGAGGCCCTGGCATGGTGGAGAGCTCTGGTGCAGGCTTCAGGTAAGTCTGCCTTGTACAAAATGTCATGGGGGGAGTTTATTACCCTCATAAAAGAAAACTACTGCCCTCAGCACGAGGTTGAGAAGATTGAGGCTGATTTTGTCTCACTAGTGATGACAAACCTGGATTGTCAAGCTTATCTGACAAGCTTTAACACTATGTCACGCCTGGTGCCATATCTTGTGACACCAGAACCACGAAGGATTGCCCGATTCATTGGGGGCTTAGAGCCGGCGATCAAGGCCAGCGTAAAAGCCTCTAGGCCAACGACCTTCAGGTCAGTTACTGACCTCTCCTTGTCTCTTACACTTGATGCTGTCCGTCTGAGGGCACAAAGGAGCAAGGAGGCTGAGAAGCGAAAGCGTGAGGATGATACCTCACGAAAGTCCGGTAAAAAGCACCGTGGAAACGGTGAGGGCAAGAAAGGGTCGGAGGCAAGGAAGGAGGGGCAAGCTGATGGAAGACCTTACTGCAAGGTCTACAAGAAACCTCACTCCGGAAAGTGTAGGTTTGCGTCTGGTTCGCAGTCGCAACAAAGGACTCCACCATGTGGGCTATGCAAGTCCAAGGAGCATAAGACAGTGGAGTGCAAAAAGATAAAGGACGCAACCTGCTTTAATTGCAATGAAAAGGGGCACATAAAGAGTAATTGCCCGAAATATGCCAAGAAGGCGGAAGAGACTAAGAAGACAAATGCGAGAGTTTTTCGCTTGGATGCAAAGGAAGCGGTCAAGGACGACAATGTGCTTACAGGTACCTTTCTCGTAAATAATATATTTGCAAGAGTACTGTTCGATTCTGGCGCTGACAAGTCCTTTGTAGACCAGAAATTTTGCCAACTACTAAATATGCCAATCAAAACCCTAGACATGAAGTACGAAGTAGAGTTAGCAGACGGAACGATAGAAACCGTCTCTACCGTTCTAGAAGGATGTGAAATATCCATTAGGAACCATTCTTTTCCTTTATCTCTACTTCCTTTCAAACTTGCGGGTTTTGACATTGTGCTAGGCATGGACTGGTTATCTCGTAATCAGGCCCAAATCATTTGCGGCAAAAGGCAAATAGTTTTAAAGACTCCGAGTGGTGAATCTCTTACCATTCGAGGGGATACGCATTACGGATTGCCCGAAGACGTATCTATGCTGAAAGCTTCAAGGTGTTTGAACAGAGGCTGTGTAATTTACATGGCTCAGGTGATAATTGAAGAACCAAAGCCGAAGATCGAGGATCTTCCTGTCATTTCTGAATACCCCGAGGTTTTTCCTGAAGAACTACCTGGTTTGCCACCAGATAGACAAGTGGAGTTCAGAATTGACATCATTCCTGGAGCAGCTCCGATAGCAAGAGCACCTTACAGACTAGCGCCAACAGAAATGGAAGAACTGAGGACCCAGTTGGATGAACTACTGGCGAAAGGTTTTATCAGACCTAGTTCATCTCCCTGGGGAGCTCCTGTCCTATTTGTAAAGAAGAAGGACGGATCGATGCGGTTGTGCATCGACTATAGAGAGCTGAATAAAGTTACCATAAAGAACAGATATCCTTTGCCAAGGATCGATGATCTGTTCGATCAGCTGCAAGGAGCGAGCTACTTCGCAAAGATCGACTTAAGGTCGGGTTATCATCAACTAAGGGTCAGAGATGAAGATGTATACAAGACTGCATTCAGGACTCGCTATGGTCATTACGAGTTCCTAGTGATGCCTTTTGGGCTCACAAATGCACCGGCTGCGTTCATGGATCTCATGAATCGCGTTTGCAAGCCGTACTTGGACAAATTCGTCATAGTCTTCATCGACGATATCCTTATCTATTCCAAGAATCAAGATGACCACGAGAAGCATCTCCGTTGCATTCTCGAATTACTACAGCGTGAGAAACTCTACGCCAAATTCTCGAAGTGTGAATTCTGGCTAAGAGAGGTTCAATTTTTAGGACACGTTGTGAGCGAGCGTGGTATCCAAGTGGATCCCGCTAAGGTAGAGGCAGTCATGAACTGGCAAGAGCCAAAGACGCCTACCGAAATTCGTAGTTTCCTGGGATTAGCAGGATATTACCGGAGATTTATTGAGAATTTTTCAAGGATTGCTGCGCCCTTGACTTCTTTGACCAAGAAGAAAGAAAAGTACATTTGGGGCCCGAAGCAGCAAGAGTCCTTTGAAATACTGAAGCAGAAGCTAAGTAACGCACCTGTGTTGACCTTACCTGAGGGTACAGATGAATTCGTAGTTTACTGCGATGCATCACACACAGGCATGGGGTGTGTTCTTATGCAGAAGGGCAAGGTGATTGCCTATGCTTCAAGGCAATTAAAGGTGCATGAAAAGAATTACACCACCCATGATTTGGAGTTGGGTGCCGTTGTATTTGCACTGAAGTTGTGGAGGCACTACCTTTATGGTATTAAATTTGTGATTTATTCAGATCACAAAAGCCTTCAGCACCTGTTCAACCAGAAGGAGTTGAACATGAGACAGCGCCGTTGGATGGAAACCCTGAATGATTATGACTGTGAAATCAGGTACCATCCCGGTAAGGCGAATGTAGTCGCCGATGCATTGAGCAGGAAAGAAAGGGTAAAACCCATTCGAATCAATGCCAAGAGCATTGAAGTTAAAAATAATTTAATAGAAAGGATTTTGGCTGCACAGCGAGAGGCTGTGTTGGAAGCTAATTATCCTAATGAAAAGCTGGGAGTAACTGCGGAGCAGTTGACTCTTAGCAAGGATGGAATTCTTAGGCTGAATGGACGTATATGGGTTCCGATTTATGGGGGACTACGAGATGTTGTTCTCCAGGAAGCCCATAGTTCCAAATACTCAGTCCATCCTGGTGCTGATAAAATGTACCAAGACTTAAAGGCAAATTATTGGTGGATAGGCTTGAAAAAGTCTGTAGCCGCCCATGTAGCAAAGTGCTTGACTTGTGCTCAAGTCAAAGCCGAGCACCAAAAGCCGTCTGGCTTGCTACAACAGCCTGAACTTCCCGAGTGGAAGTGGGAATGTGTAACTATGGACTTCATAACCAAGTTACCCAAGACCAGGAAAGGAAACGATACAATATGGGTCATAGTCGATAGGCTGACTAAATCAGCTCATTTTCTACCCATCAAGGAGACGTATAGCTCCGATATGTTAGCCCAACTATATGTTGATAAGATTGTAGCCTTACACGGCATACCTGTGTCTATTATCTCCGACAGGGATACTAGATACACATCTCACTTCTGGAAGAGTTTCCAGCAATCTTTGGGCACGCGTTTAAATTTTAGTACGGCTTACCATCCACAGACGGACGGTCAAAGTGAGCGTACTATCCAAACGCTAGAAGACATGCTTCGTGCATGTGCGATCGATCTAGGTGGTAACTGGGATAAGAACCTACCCCTGATCGAATTCTCCTACAATAATAGCTACCACACCAGCATAAAGGCTGCGCCTTTTGAGGCATTATATGGTAGGAAATGCAGATCGCCTGTTTGTTGGGCGGAAGTAGGAGAGGTCCAATTATCGGGACCAGAGATTGTTTTCCAGACAACGGACAAGATTGTCCAGATCCGGGAACGTCTCAAGGCTGCCCGCGATAGGCAGAAAAGCTACGCTGATCCAAAGCGTAAGGATTTTCACTTCGAAGTAGGTGAAAAGGTATTACTTAAGGTGTCACCCTGGAAGGGGGTGATGCGCTTCGGCAAGAAGGGCAAACTGAGTCCGAGATACATAGGACCTTTTGAGGTCATCGAACGAGTCGGATCGGTTGCCTATAAACTAAACTTGCCTGAAGAGCTCAATGGAATTCACAATGTGTTCCACATCTGCAATCTCAAGAAGTGCTTCGCCGACGAATCGTTGGTGATCCCACACACAGATGTGCTTATAGATGAGAGCTTAAAATTCATAGAAAAACCTTTGTCGATTGAAGATCGACAGGTGAAGAAGCTTCGCAGAAAGCACGTACCGATTGTCAAAGTCAAATGGGATGCTCGTAGAGGTCCTGAATATACGTGGGAAGTCGAAGCTACAATGAAAGAAAAAATATCCCTATTTATTTGAGTAAATCTCGGGTCGAGATTTATTTTAAGGGGGTAAGGATGTAACACCTCGAATTTTTGTGTCCAATGATGTGTTAACACGTGTCATTTGTTTACACGTGGCATCTATAATAAATAAAGGACTAATTTTGACAAACCTTGAAAGTATATAAATTCGAGGGTTATAAATGTCAACAAGGGTAAATATACTGTATAGTATCCCTAAATAATGCTTAAACCTTCGAACGAATAGATTATAGATCGTACAAAAACAAAACGCGGATGAAAGTGAGAGATTACAAACTACAGGGGTTAACTGTGTCAACATGTTTAATAATACCTCTGAGTGACCCTTTAACGTTCCCAAGACTTTGTAACAGTATTATACACTCACTAAAATAATATATATAAATTCCGCGAAGTTTCGATATGAAACGAGAAAGTTACGATCGAATTCGTAGAAGAAGGGTTAAAAGCGTCAACAGTGAAAGTTAAGGCTTTCCAATATAATTAATAAATAAACCGGGGACTTAATAATGCGGGTGATTAACACGAGGCCCCTATCGGTAAATAACCGAGGGCCAAACCGCAAAGTTACCCCTTCAAATCCGAAAGGTCAGGCAAATCATTACGAAAGATTTCGTTATTAATGGCCCGATTCTGTAATCATTATAAAAGATTTGAAAAATCCAGAAAATATAACCTCACGCGACCCGCGTAAGGTTTCAACATAAGTTGAGGCGGGCCGCGAGCCTCCTCAATAACGCGTCTGAACTTCTAATCCCAAGCGACCCGCGTAAAAGTGCATGGGAACTCCCATGCGGGTCGCGTAAAGTGCCCAGATGCAGAAAGTTGATGTTTTCTTGACTTTTGAGCTCTTGAACGATCATTTGATCAATTATGGCAGCATGGGTACCCCCTACACGACCCATACCCCTTAGGGACACCTGCCCATGATCCATGATCAGTTATAGCATGTTGTGTAATGATCTTGAGGGTCTTGTGTGACTATAAATAGGCCTCTTTGGCTCATAACATTCACACACTCAAAAACACTTCTACTAATCATCCCTCAAGCTCTCAAGACTTCTCTGAAGCTCCATAAGCAAGAACACAACCTCTGTAAGTGATCTAACCCTTTGTGGTGTCACATTTCCTTAGTTATGACCCATAAACGCAACCGTCGTAACAAACGATTGTCATTGCAATATCTTGCAAATGGTTCAGTCTTATGACGAATCAAAAATGGTTATGAGTTGGTATTTATGTGGGTATTAAACCTCTAAAATGGTTCCCCCTGATCACCACTCTAACTATGTCAATTATCGAGTCAAACGTGCGGTTAAAAAGTCAACAGAAAGCTATTTTAGCGATTCAAGCATAATCTGTAATGTATACGTTATGGAACCTGTTTTGACAATCATAAAATATGATAATAAGCATATAAACTTGTTTGCGCTCGTTTGAATCGATCATTTACTATATAGAACCGGTTCGGAGCCGAAAGTCGCAAAAGTTTGACTTTTGCTTTGACTTCAGTTCTGACCCGTTTTAGTGAGGTATAAATATACCTTAGGACTCTCTTAGGACCAGGTCACATGTTGGTATAAGCCTCTGTGGTCGGTTCATGAGTTACCCGAGTCTTTTACGTATTTCCGTCATTCGCCTAAAAGTTGACCGTAACGGCCTTTTAAAATAAAAACGAGTATTTCGGACACGTGAACGGACCAAAACCTTGCTTGGTAAATTATAAGCATGTCCCTAAAGTTTCACATCAATCCGAGGCTTAGAATGAGAGTTATGCTAAAAGGCGCACTTTTAAGAAAGTTTTGTAATTAACGGCGCAATTAGCATAACGCCCATCTAACCCAAGTTTTCGTCACCAAAACCTTTACCCACTGTGGTAAAATAAAATTTTGGGAATTTTAAAGATTTTTAATAATTTTTACCTTGCTCATAACCTGCGGTTATGGCTACGGTTCGGTAAATACCGAATATGCCCTTTTTGGCCAAAACGGGAGTTCTACAAGGTCTTTTGACCCGATTCCAATTGCCACTGGTTTTAAATAATAAATAAAGTATTTTAAGCTTTATAAGCTGTTCGGGAAACTCAGATTTCCTGTAGAACTCGAAAAGCCCTTTTTAAAGTCTTAAAATGACCGAAAAGCCCCTTCGGGGCATAATATAAACTTGAACTCGTTACGGGCATTACGGAAGGTATCCTACTGATACCAAAATACTTTTAAGGCATATTGACTTAGGAAATAAGCGTACGACTTTTATGGTTAACCGTTTCGCCTATTTGCGCACACGGTACGGCTCATGGAACTAGTTTTCGTGCAATAGCCGATACGGGTCAAATTATACTATTTGAACCCCAAAATCCAGAGTATGAACCATTGACCCATATAAAAACAAGTCTCTGAACTTGTTGGGTCCAAATCATACTCCATTCTCGGTTTTCGCCTTTTCGTGCGAATTAACCATATCTATATATCGGAACCAACCGGTCTAGGCTACGGCCATTATAACGACCCGTTAGGATTCTAAGAGGTTAATTAAAACCTTCGTTCCAGATTAGGAGCCCCAGTAAAAGCTATCGGTGACTTGATCTAAATTAAGGATTAATACTTGCAAAGGTAAATACTTTTGACTTATTTCCCCTATATGGGCTTGGGTTACGGTATATTAATACCGCTTGATTGAGCATTATATAATTCCATCGCTTAGGTGGTTAATTGATTAAATATGATCGGCTCATTTAAACAGTTTTGTTGCTTATAAGCCTTTGGGGGGTTTAATGACCGTTGTCCCGGATATCCTCGGCATCATTTTACGAAATGGCCACGACCATCGACATCCCAGTGTAGGCGTACACCCGGTATAAAGTGTCGACATTAAAACTAAAAGACGTAGCCGTTGGTTTTCATACTACGGTTTTACGCAAACGTGGTGTGTCTATAAATCTTTAACCCGGCACGACCCGAGCTACTGAACGCATAAAAGAACATGTAAACCGTTCACAAGATCATTATGAATTTTCCCAAGTTAAAAAGAGTTTGTGCCTTGTGCATTCAAATCAATTTTAATAAACATTTTCAAATGTGTCAGTTGAATGTATTTACCAGTGTAAACTGACGTATTTTCCCCAAAAAGATTAAGTGCAGGTACCTAAACGTAATTGGCTGGTATTAGCTCCCTAGCGTCGGGATAAGCCTCGCAAGCTTGATTGCAGTATCTGATGGAACAATACTTTATCTGTATTTACGATCCACTGTGGATATTCAACTTCTGTAATACATTTTGATATTACAATCAGAGGTTGAAATTTATATATTTATCTTATGCTTCCGCTGTGCATTATATAATTGTGTGGTTTGACTATATTGTTGCCAACATCGTCACGGTAATCCCCCACCGGGCCCACCGGTGAGACACGTGGAAATCGGGGTGTGACATCATGGTCATGGAAGCTCTCTCAGGTATTATCAAGAAAGCGTGTTCTATTGGTACGTTTCTGGGGGTTGGGCTCCCAAAGGAGGGTCCGGTTCTTTCTCATTTATTATATGCAGATGACGCTATGGTGATGGGGGAGTGGTCGGAAAGCAATTTTACGTGTCTGAGACGGATGCTTCGTATTTTTCATATGTGCTCAAGTCTCAGAATTAATATCCATAAATCAACGTTATATGGTGTGGGTGTTGACAGGGAGGCGGTGGATGGTATGGCTAGCGGGTTGGGTTGTCGTTCGGGTGATACCCCATTTAATTATTTGGGGATTCAGGTAGGCGCTAACATGACGAGGATTAATAACTGGGACCCGGTGGTTAAGGTATTCAAAACTAGGCTTTCAAGATGGAAATCCAAAACTCTTTCGATTGGAGGTAGGTTGACCCTCATTAAATCCGTCTTACAAAGCCTTCCATCGTATTATTTTTCTCTTTTTAAGGCTCTGGTGGGAGTTGTGAATGTTTTGGAAGGATTGATTAGAAGGTTTTTGTGGGGAGGTAGTGAGGATGTGAAAAAAGTGCATTGAGTGGGTTGGGATAAAGTCACTAATCCTATGAACCAAGGCGGTTTGGGTATTAGAAAACTTGAAGATTGCAATAATGCGTTTTTGGTCAAGTGGTTATGGCGGTATCGCCAAGAAGGAGAGGCGCTTTGGAGGAGGGTAGTTGATTCTATCCACGGGTCTAATAGGAAATGGGAAGTTTATCCAAAGAGTTCAACCTTTACGGGTAAGTGGACGAAGGTGGTTAATAGTGGGATTCGGTTAAAAGTGGATGATGTGAACTCCATTAGCATGATTCGGGGCCGCCTTGGAAATGGTAGGGACATACGTTTTTGGATTGACCCTTGGGTGTCTCGTAGCCCCCTTAAAAATCTTTTCCCGGAGTTGTTTTCTCTAGAAAGTAATAAGGGGTGTAAGGTGGGGGATCAGATCAATGGTGATCAATGGAACTGGATAAGACCATTGTCTGCAGATTCGGAATTAGATCAGTTGCAGGCGTGTATGTAGATGATTGAGGGGCAGGTCTTGGTGGCGTCGAATGATCAGTGGTATTGGGACAGAGGTGTAGTCGAACATTTCTCAGTTTTAGGAGTTAAGAAATGGATTGATAGTGGTTACCCTAGTGATAATAATGCGGTGTTTTCTTGGAGTAAATGGGTGCCAATTAAATGCAATATATTTATGTGGAGAATGTTGATGGATCGGATCCCGACGAAGCAAGCGTTAGCTAGGTGGAATATAAACGTGGGGGATGGGTTGTGTTCGTTTTGTGAAGATCAAGAGGAGAGTGTTGATCATTTGTTTTCTGCTTGCATCATTGCTAATGGGGTGTGGAGTGGGATTGCAAGGTGGTTGAAACATCAACCGTTCTTTTTCTTCTCTGTAGCCGACATTATTCATGAGTTCACGTCCTCCTCTTGGCCCCCGAGTAAGAGGTTTATTATAAAGGGCATTATGATCATTGCTTGTTGGCGTATATGGAAAGCTCGGAACGAGAAGATTTTCAAGAATGAAAGGCGAAACGTGGCTGAGATTATTGTAGATATTAAAGTTTTAAGTTTTCTTTGGTTTTCTAATCGTTGTAAACAGGGTTCCGTGGGTTGGAGGGATTGGCAGTCTTTTAGTTTTGATGTGATGTAATTTGGTTTGGGAGTCTCCGCCTTGGAGATTCCCGTCGTTTTGTTGTGTGTTAATAAAGTTCGCCTTTCAAAAAAAAAATTTGTTCATGGATTTCAAAGGAATTGGAATTGTAATTGGAAAACATTCTATCGAGAATCATGTTTGGTTAGTTTTTAATAAAAATGGAATTGAAAACATTCCACCAAATTCCATCAATCAAAGTAATTTAATAGTCCTCCAATTTGAGAAAGAATTCTAAACTTTCCATAGGAGTGTTTTTCGATTACCAAAATACCCTCATACAACTCGAGCTACTTGAGACCGGCTTGAAAACATCTTGAAACGAGTCGAGCTTAAATGAGCTTGAGCGTGAACCCGAGCATAAAAATAAGCTTGTTTAGTAAATGAGTCTGAGTCTGAGTTTTACTTATCGAGCTCAAGCCGACCCGCGAGCTAAGCAAGCCTATTATTTATATAATATTTATTTAATATATATTTATATAATAATTTTTGTTATTTAGAAAATTATGATAAATTATATATATATATATATATATATATACACATTACTTTATATATAAATTTATAAAAAATAAAAATTATAATTAATATGTAATAAATGAGCCAAGCCCGAGAAATTATCCACGAGCCGAGCTTAAGCTTTAAAAACAAATCTCAAACCGAACCGAGCTTGAGCTCGAGCTCTCATAAATTAAAAGGGATCAAGCTCGATCCCGAATCAGCTCTTACTTGGGGTAGGTCCATAAATGATCTTGAACACAATGAGTTTCTTATTGGAAATGTATTAACAAGTGCGGAATCCAAGTTAATACGCCAAACGGAGCATAAACACATTCAACACACAAAGATATACTCAAAGATTCATGTTGTATTAATTTTAATAGAGTTTCAGACACAAGGTTTACAAGAAATGCTCTCCCACTATGTTATGTGTTTACTACATTATTTCAAATGAAACTGCATGTATTTATACAATATACCTGCAGGTCTCAAACGACAGTCAAGGAACCAAACGATTGTTGACTGTCGTTTGGATACACATTAAACGATAGTCCTTAGATAATTGACAGTCAGTTATCAAACGACAGTCACTGTCGTCTGAATATAACCAATGGCGTTTGTTCATTATATATTAAATTATTAATCATTGTCGTTTGTTCATTCTACATTAAGATTGTTGACAAGTCAATGATAGGAAGATATCACTGACTTGGTCAACTTACATCAAAACACATAACTACAATTGTCAAACCCGTTAACTAAGACCGAAACAAATACAAGTTGTAGACAAAAGTGTATCAACAGTTGGCTTGGCTAATTTACACGCCTAATCATTGGGTAATCGTTATATAAAAGCGGAGATCATATCTTGAAGTAATATTGGAAATCACACTTTTTATTCCAAAAATGTGATTGATGCTTTTAGACAGTAAAATAGTTCCTTACAAATTTCAAAAAGAAAATTTATATTTTTTTTTGAAAAGTAACTGTCATAAAAAACACAGCAACCCTAGCCCAAAAAAAGGCTAAGGCACCACTTAAAGGCGCACCAATCGGCCCACGAGATCCCCTTACAATTCGATCTATGTTTAAACCATAAGAAACTAAAAGATCTAATATTAACAATGATTTCTTCGGTTTTAACCTCCTTTTGTCTGAATTTCAATTCGTTCCTAGCTTTCCATATACTCCAACTTGCCACAATAATAATACCTTGAAGAGCCGATTTTTTGATAGCACTAAGATTAACGTGATTATGCAATTCCATAAGGTCTCGAACAGAGAAACCAAAAATGGGAGGAACTTTGCACCAGGAAGATACAAAAGACCAGACCACATTTGCCACCCCGCACCCGATCAAAATATGCTCCACCGTTTCCTCATTCATCCCGCAAAGAATACATGTAGAAGAGTCAACTTGGATGTTTCTTCTTTTAAGAAAATTTATACTTGTTCTATGTTTTGCAATGACATTAAAATATAAATCAATGACAAGCACTATCCAATGTTGGTTTGTTTTTGAGACAATCAGTTTTCTCACATGGCAGTTGTATGTTGCCTTATCGATAGTCAAAAGCAGAGAGTGTCTGGAACTATTAATTTTAGATAAAGATTATAAACTTACCAATTAAACATTGTATTCAAAGAAGTCTTTGGAAATTTATGAATTAACTATCTCTTTTCATTTCCAATAATATTCTCCCTTAAATACTTATACATAATTTCAATCATATTTTATCTCAAAATATCGCTTTATAATTCATAAATCTTAATTACTAACTATTTAATATTTCTTTTACTTAACCCCTATAATGTATGAGTTTATAACCTGGTATATAGTATTGTTGGAAAGCTTATTGAAAATTTGAGTTTTAATTATTTTAGACACAAGTGTGTATATATGTTACTTTATGGATATGCGTCATATTCGATGATAGTTTCATATCAAATTAAAAAGTGTCCAAAATGGAGATATGTGAATAAGATATTGCTACTTAGTTACTTTAGTGTTATTTGAAATGAAAGTGTTATAAAAAGTTGGATGACAAGCCTTCTCATGTAAGTCATAGGTACATGAAGAAACTATGGAGATGTTTATAAAGGGGGACTGGGCATTCAAAGCTCATCACTCGTGAACCCTCATCATTAATTAATCCTATTGTGACACCTCATCTACATTATTTGAATCCTCACGAGATCAAATTAGTTGCGACAGTGTTCTTATGAACCGCACGCTTCTAATGCATATCCACTTTGTCTTTCCCCTCCAACCCTCGCATTCACTTCATCTAGGGACAAGTTCGTGAACCTGTAAAACCACTCTTCTAGCTAGATCAAAGTAGTTGCGGCGATGTTCTAGTTGAACCCTTTGCTCCATCTCATGAGTGCTCCGATATGTTTGATAAGCTACGTGCATGTCTTTTACTCCAATAGGTGCGAGACCCTTTAGCTTGAAAATATGAACTATGAGTGCTAGACTCTTGGGCTTGTGCAACTAGGTTTTGATTTCGTAATTTTTTAATTAGTCTGTAACAATCCCTGAATTTATCTTTATAATTCTATTAACTTGAATGACAAAAATACACTCGTCGTACTTTACGCCTTTATTATTGCTATTGATATCTATCATATTCATATCATCATCATCATCATCATCATCATAATTTTACTAAATTAATTTATGACATTACTAAAATAATAGGTCTTAGCCGAGATCAAAACGATTATCCAAACTAACTTGGTTTCAACTAAATTCTTAAATGGCGTTTGTTTTTCTAAAAAAAGATATGCGCAGACTCTTCTGTCTACGCCGCGCAGACATTGCCATCTACAGACTGTTTATTTTTCCGAAGTTTTTTTATTAAAAAAACGTCTACGCGGGCTCTTCTTGGTGCAGACTTAGACCAACCACTTTTAACATCTTCTAAGGTTTACAGAGGGTTAAACACCACCGTCCACCACCACCACCACCACCACCGTCCACCGCCCACCACCCACCACCACTATCAGTACACCACCATCGGTTTATTTTTCTACATATGTTATAAAAACAGCATTCCTCTTGCAGACTGCAGAGGTTTGGTCCACCTCTTCTTCTACAAATGTCTACATATGTGGTATGCAGATTACAGACATTATACCTCTTAAAAAATAAACCGCACCTTAATATCTTGTAAGATTAAATATATTACGTATTGATATTTAATCTATAGCCATCATAATCATTTACATTATAGAGATCAAAATATATTATAACCTATTAAATAATTAGTTGGTAATTGTTGATGGACCATATTACCCTTATTAACTAATTAGGTTTCCTCCTGGGTGCTTATATAAGGAGAATTATGTGGAGGTTAAAGGGTTGCTCAGTTGCACAATTACACACACCCCATTAGCCATAACATCATAATTTCGACCTCCTCTCCTAGCCGATATCCCTTTTCGGTTTTCTAAGTCCCCATCATTAGTCAGCACCCTAAGGAGGAACCAGATCACGATGACAAGCATGTCGAACTCCATTACTGGATTCTCCAACGCACTATCTGCTATAACAGGTATGTTTTAATGTTTTCCTTCATGTATAAACAGAACTGAACCAACATGTGGTATTAGAGCATATGTTGATTAGTCAGTTCTGTTTTCGTATCCATAATTCTGGGATTGAAACTTGGAAAGCGGATTTTTTGTAACTTTAAAACTGTAACAGCCGGTTTCGAGTCATGAAGATCGACTCGAGATCTCTGTTTTCGGGAAAAAGGTTAATTATATGTTCACTCAAATTCAACTGGGTTATGTTTTAGCCGAAATCTGTTTAGAAAAACTATTAATATTCAGGTTTCGTGTTCCAGAATTTATGTTTTATGTTTTTAGGGTTCATCATGTTCTTAGGAAAATTCGAAAATTCTATTATGTTTTGGAATGTTTTAGGATTAATGAGTGTTTTTCCATGTTTGATCCAATTTTATCTTTTAACTTTATTCGAAAACTGTTATTAGATAAACAGTTACTATTTTTTGAAATATGTTGATAAAATTAGATCATCTTAAAACAGGAAATAATATCTCATAATCCCTTAGATTTCGAATTTTCAGTTATGTTATCACAATAAACAGCTGTTAACAGGAAGCTTCGAGATCATCAGATTACGACTCGAGACCATCAGTCTCGACTCGAGACCATAAGGTCTCGACTCGAAATCATCAGGTCTTTAAACCTTCACAACTCGAGACCAACAGATCTCGACTCGAGACCATAAGGTCTCGACTCGAAATCATAAGGGCTCAAAAGTCTACAACTCGAGACATAGGGTCTCGACTCGAGACCATAACGTCATAACTCGAGACCATAAGGTTGCGACTCGAGACCGTGGTTGCGACTCGAGACCTCATCATGACTCGAGATCTCATAAGATATAGCAGTCGAGACCATGGTTCCGACTCGTGACAACAAGATTGCGACTCGAGACCTCATAACTGACTCGAGATCTCATAACTCAGTCGAGACCTGACTCGAAACCTCATTAGTTCGATCCGCGCTAACGGGTAGTTTGCTATTAAATAATTGGTTTTGTAGTTATTTAGTTAACTAATCAGAATCAGATAATGTTTTGCAAAACCAAAATAGCTTAAGTTGAATGAGCTTCTGATGTATCATTTCTGGCCAAAGCTGACTTGATACATCTACTTATCATTCAAGTATTACGAAAGCTATGTTAAGTGTGCAGCATAAGAATGAATGTTTTAATATCTGGCCAAAGCTGATTTAATTCTTTCATAGATGGCACACTTAACAAGTGCATAACTAAAGTGATTGTCTCAATTTCTGGCCAAAGCTGATTTGTTACAACCACTTTGCACATATGCTTAAATGATTACACTTCTGGCCAAAGCTATTTTGTCTTCGTTTAACTAGAACTTTTAACTAAGTCTATTATTTTGATGTTAGTAATAGACAATATCACAGCTTCATAATGTAAAATGGTCATTATTTATGCCTGCCTTAGTTTAACGTGCCCTTAGATCACATTAGGACTTCTTCCTTAGTATCATAACTTGCTCATCTTATTTCCACTATCAGCACCAAATCAGGGGATTCCATCTTTGACTGGTGATAACTTTGCTGCATGGAAGGATGCTCTCATGCTTACGCTTGGGCTGCTGGATTTTGATTATGCTCTAAGGGAGAATAAGCCAGCGGAGGTGTAACCGCATGTGTCTCATGTTTATGAAGCAGTCCATAAGCAATGCTATCAGTGGAGCTATTCCTGATTCTGAAGATGCTAAAACCCACTTGGCTTCTGTGGAGGCGCAGTTCAAGGGGACGTCTAAAGCACACGCCAGTACCCTTATTCTTAAGCTGGTGACAACTAAGTATGATGGGAGGAGCGGCATTCGCGAGCACATCATGATGATGAATGACATGGCCAATAAGCTGAAGGGGCTGGAAATGGAAATCAGTGATGGTTTCCTCGTTCACTTTATCATCACTTCGCTTCCTTCGTCCTTTGAAGCATTCAAGATCAATTACAAAACTCAGAAGGACAAATGGACAATGAGTGAACTGGTCGCTATGTGCGTACAGGAGGAAGAGCGTATGAGGATGGATCGCCATACTGATGTTGCAAACTTCACTACCTCCAATTCTAAGAAAAGGAAGAACAATTATCAGAGGAAGGATGCTTCAAAAGTCCAAAGGCCTAATCCTAATACAAGTGCACCTTCCAGCTCTAAGAACTCCTTAGGCAGTATCCGCTGCAAGTTCTGTAAAAAGACAGGACACATGCAGAAGGAATGCCCTGACTTTAAGGAGTGGCTGGCTAAGAAAGGTAACGATTATTTTATGATACTTGAGTCCTATAATTTAAGTGTTCCTGCTAATTCTTGGTGGTTTGATTCTGGTTCTATGGTTCATGTTACCAATTCTACTCAGGGATTCCTTTCAATCCGGAAGCTGGAAAGAAACCAAATAACGCTTAACGTTGGGGATGATCGAGAATTAGAAGTGAAGGCCATTGGAACATTACAATTAGTTATGAAAACTGGTTTATGTATTAAACTATATGATACCTTATATGTTCCTGAGGTAACTCAGAACCTTGTATCAGGACCAAAGTTAGACATGGACGGTTTTATTGTTTCCCATGGTCATCGCAAACTCTCTATCCTCTATGATTCTGTTCTTTATGGTACTGGTATTCTGGATGGTGGTCTCTATAGATTAGAACTAGAAGATAACTTTTCCAAATCTTTGTTGTCATATAACATTAATGAATCACTCACAAAGATGGAAGAGAAACGAGACTTAGAGACTTCATCCATGTTGTGGCATCAGCGTTTAGGCCACATTTCAAGAGAACGATTAAATCGTCTCGTAAAGGATGAAGTCTTACCTCCTCTCGATTTCTCTGATTTTGGAACATGTGTCAAATGTCTTAAAGGTAAAATGACATAAGCGAATAAGAAAGGTGCCACTAGGAGTTCTAATTTATTAGAACTCATTCACACTGACATTAGTGGTCCCTACCAAATCGCTGGCATAACAGGACATACTTCATTTATCACTTTTATTGATGATTATTCTCGTTACATGTACTTGTATCTTATTAAAGAGAAATCTGAATCTCTTACAACTTTTAAAGATTATAAGGCTGAAGTTGAAAAGCAATTAGATCGTCAGATTAAAGTTGTGAGATCCGATAGAGGCGGTGAGTATTATGGAAGACATACTGATGTGGGTCAAGCTCCTGGTCCATTTTATGAGTTTTGTAAGGGCCAGGGGATTGTGAACCAATACACCATGCCTGGTACACCTCAGCAGAACGGTGTAGCTGAAAGAAGAAGCCGTACCCTTATGAACATGATGCGCAGTATGTTAGCCAACACTAATTTACCATTATTCCTCTGGACTGAAGCGTTAAAAGCAGTTGTTCATATACTCAATAGAGTTCCTTCTAAGTCTGTCCCTAAAACTCCTTATGAACTTTGGACAGGAAGGAAACCGAGTCTTAAATATATGAAAGTATGGGGCTGCATTGCTGAAGCAAAACTTTACAATCCTTTCCTAAGGAAACTTGACCCTAAAACAGTTACCTGTTTCTTTATCGGGTATCCTGAGAACTCAAAGGGTTATCGTTTCTATTGTCCTTCCCATGTCACTCGTATTGTTGAAACCAAGCGTGCCACGTTCCTGGAGGATTTCAAGGTCAGTGGGAGCAGTACCAACCCTTACGAAGAATTGCAAGAAGTACAAGACGCGGGGGGGAGAGACTCGTCGCTTACCATTACTCCGATTACTCCTCTTGTACCCAATGCAACTACTGCACCTGAAGCTACTGCACCAACTCCAAATTCACCTCCACAATCAGAACCCATTATACCTCATGACGAAGGCACATCAAACACTCATAACCACGACAACGCTGAACCTGATAATCCACTCAGGAGGTCATCTAGGCAAAGAAGGCCTACTAATTGGGATGATTATGTTACCTACCTGACTGAAATGGATCCCGGAAAGCTCAATGATCCTATCTCTTACAATGAAGCCATTAGCAGTGATTAGTCTTCTAAATGGAATAAAGCAATGATTGATGAGCTTGAATCCATGAAGAAAAATGACGTTTGGGATTTGGTAGAATTACCCAACGGAGTCAAACCCGTAGGATGCAAATGGGTGTTCAAAACAAAACTGGATCCGAATGGGAACGTTGAACGCTACAAAGCGAGATTGGTTGCAAAGGGCTACACTCAGAAAGAGGGAATTGATTATCAAGAGACGTTTTCACCTGTCTCTCGTAAAGATTCATTAAGGATCGTCATGGCCCTAGTAGCTCATTTTGATTTGGAGTTACATCAGATGGACATTAAAACCGCTTTCCTTAACGGAGATTTGGACGAAGATGTTTACATGAAACAACCTGAAGGCTTTAAACCTGAGGGTCAGGAGCATCTAGTCTGTAAGTTGAAGAAATCCATTTACGGGTTAAAACAAGCATCACGTTAGTGGTACCTCAAGTTTGATGAAGTCATGAAGAGGCAAGGTTTTATGAAGAATCAAGTGGATCAATGCACCTACCTCAAGATGAGTGGGAGTAACTTTACTATACTTGTCCTTTCTGTAGATGATATTCTATTGGCAAGTAATAGTTTAGACACGTTGCATGAGTCGAAGCGGTTACTCTCGCATAACTTCGACATGAAGGATCTCGGAGATGCTTCTTACGTCATTGGCATCGAAATTCACCGAGATAGAAACAAAGGGATCTTAGGATTGTCCCAAAAGGCTTACATAGATCGTGTCCTTACACGAAATAACATGCAACAGTGCAAACCCTCCGTCGCTCCAGTAGTTAAAGGAGATGTTTTCGGTTCATTCCAGTGTCCGACAACAGAGGTTGAGAAGGAGCAAATGAGCCAGATACCTTACACGTCAGTAGTCGGGAGCTTGATGTATGCTCAAGTCTGTACTCGCCCAGATATCGCTTATATTGCTGGAATGCTAGGCCGTTATCAGACTAATCCTGGCCTAGACCACTGGAAAGCAGCTAAGAAGGTACTTCGATATCTGCAAGGGACGAAAGACTATAAACTGACTTATAGAAGAAGTGATCATTTAGAAGTGGTGGGCTATTCTGATTCTGACTTTGCCAAATGCAAAGATGACAAGAAATCCACTTCGGGCTATATCTTTATGTTAGCAGGCGGCCCTATCTCATGGAAGAGTCATAAACAACAGTTGACCAAAAACTTCCACAATGATGGCAGAGTACATTGCTGTTTATAACGCAACCTGTCATGGAATGTTGCTTAGAAATCTGATCACTGGACTCAAAATTGTTAATTCCATTTCTAGACCATTGAAGCTTTACTGTGATAATTCAGCTGTCGTTAGTTTCTCGAACAGTAACAGTTCGACTGGAGCTGGTTTATATCTCGATACAAAATATCTATTTGTACGTGAACGAGTTGAGGAAAATAATCTTTGTATCGGGTATATTAGTACTAAGGATATGCTTGCGGATCCGATGACTAAAGGTCTCCCTCCTAAGGTTTACGAAGAACATGTTCGAAATATGGGATTTAGTAAAGACCTTATTTAAGCATATTGTACTAGCTTATGTTTTATGATTAATGAAATTTCCTCAGTTTGATTTTGTATGTCTGTTAGAATATGTTCAACCGGTATAATGGCATATAGACAAATAAAGTTACAAGTCAAACAAAGGGCTTACGCGTATTTTGATCATGACGATTAGGTTTTAAATTAAGGCTATAGTATGATTAATGGGGGTCCTGAGTCGCATAATGATTCAACGGCTGTATTTTTCTGCTATAGTACTTGTTTAAGGCTAAAATGAGTGTTAACTCCTGATCAGGCTTATCTAATACTCATAGTAAATGATTACTCGGCTAAGTGGGAGAATGTAAGATTAAATATATTACGTATTGATATTTAATCTATAGCCATCATAATCATTTACATTATAGAGATCAAAACATATTATAACCTATTAAATAATTAGTTGGTAATTGTTGATGGACCATATTACCCTTATTAACTAATTAGGTTTCCTCCTGGGTGCTTATATAAGGAGAATTATGTGGAGGTTAAAGGGTTGCTCAGTTGCACAATTACACACACCCCATTAGCCATAACATCATAATTTCGACCTCCTCTCCTAGCCGATATCCCTTTTCGGTTTTCTAAGTCCCCATCATTAGTCAGCACCCTAAGGAGGAACCAGATCACGATGACAAGCATGTCGAACTCCATTACTGGATTCTCCAACGCACTGTCTGCTATAACAAATATGTTTTAATGTTTTCCTTCATGTATAAACAGAACTGAACCAACATATCTCACATTACCCATTTTCATTGAACGAGCTACGGTTTTTAATATTTAGATATGCCTAATTTATACTAAATATTAAAGTTAAATTTGTAACTGGTAATTATATAAAATAAAAGTATAAAACGAAATAGTTTAATACGTTTCGAGTATTTGAGTAATTAGTTGTTATCATTTCCACAAACATAAAAAACCATAATCACGTCCCATTTCATACTTGAAATATACACATCATATTTACTTAAATATAGTAAAAAACAAACAATACAAGAATACCATTATAAATAAATTTTACGGTTAAATTAGGCCAAAAGCCAAAAATCTTTTTGACGTTTGGTTGTAATAAGATATCCACCTACTCGTTTGCTCTTCCTCCTAACCGCGACTGCCATACAAGTGGCGTTTTGGACACAATAATCCGCCACTCCGCCACCATGTCCACTCGGTGATCTACCGGCCCATGTCAACAATAACCGCCATGTAATCGGTTGCTTTTTTTGCCCTAGGACCAACATTGTCACCTCTTGTTTTTTTGCTTCCTCCACAATGGTTGTACCCTTGTCTTTTCCTTCTACCATAGAGATCTCAACTTGTAGCTTTAATGTAAAAAAATTAAAAGCAAAATATATTAGGGACTGAAATTTTAAACATGACATGGAAAATTAATTAGGTTCTCTGATATGTTTATTAAATAAGTCAACCCAAACACGACATATTTAATAAATGTGAAATCTGTTGACCCGTTTAAATTTAAGGGTTTTTTTTTTTTTTTTTTTTTTTTTTTTTTGTTTTAAGTACACACATGATTTTAGGTGTATCTACATTACATGGTTGATGTCTTTGACAATAATTAATATATAGGCCGTGTTTGGGTTTACCTGGCTATGCAACTCTTCAATATGTTAACTCGCCAACTTGAGAGGGTTAACACCCTTAAAAGATATGACATTACATAATAATTTTTTTTTTCTTTCAGAAT
This sequence comes from Helianthus annuus, assembly GCF_002127325.2. Lineage (NCBI taxonomy): Eukaryota > Viridiplantae > Streptophyta > Magnoliopsida > Asterales > Asteraceae > Helianthus > Helianthus annuus. Next base: position 35,603,380 of record NC_035447.2, on the reverse strand, counting down.
TAAGAAAATATAAACAAGAAGGTTAGGGAATAATACTCACTTCTGGATGTTTCATCTTACACATGTTCTTCATAGAACAAATGAAACCAGGGACTTTCGTAGCTTTCTCCTTATTCAACTCATTTCCTGTTACACCTAAATAAACAAAAATGATGTTAAAGTCATAGTAATCTCTAATTATATTAAAATTATACACATATGTTTGACTGATAGGTTTTCTTGTTATTTTCCTGAGTTCGTTTGAGGTTATTTAGGTTTTCCTCTATGAACATACTCTATTGTATCTTATTGTATCATATATATCTATATATATTTTATGATATGACAAAACCATGTTGAATCAAAATAACGCTCGATGGTATGGGACGCCATTGTCCATCCACCTCAACATTTTTCTCTTCAATAGCGCCTTCTCACCATACCATGAGCGCTATTGAGGGTACGCCATTGATTGCTTGCCACCACACCAATGAGCAATAACGGAGACAATGTGGTGGGCCCCATGTGGTTGACCAATCAAGGATTTTTTGTTCTTATTTTTCTTTTTCTTTTTTTAACAAGGGGGCTCAATTCCATACCATGGGTATAATTGAGAAGAGGCAATAGAGCCCTCTACTTGACGTGACGCATACGTGAGGTGGCGCAATGGAGCCCCTAGAAGCTCCATTCCATACCATGTAGCCTAATAGGCGGGACAAAGAAATTCTAAATATCCCACCCTTAAGTATGTTATGTTTGTTCATTCAACTTCTTCGATAATTCATCATTAATCACATCAACCCTTTTTTAATTACCTTATAAAATGTTATATATATATATATATATATGTTTTGTTTTCTTGTATGTTTTTATTTAATTATTATTATATAGAAGCGGGCTCTATAATTTTTTTTACAGATGTATTAGTTATATGTTCATCTACGTTTGTGTAAAACATGATGGAAAAACTCGCACGAGAAGTAGGATTTCCACCGGTGATTCGTAAGTTTTAACAAATCAAGATGGTTCTTAGGTGAAGCAAATCTTATATAAAAAGATGCATAAGTAAGAATTCACACATTCTAAGAATATATTGACAACAGTTAGAAAAAAAATATATATATTAATAAAAATTAACAAGAAAATATATATAGAAAAAAACCCAGCAATTTAATTGATTTGACATAGCATCAACTAAAAAACCCAATTATGGTTGTATGGATAAATAAAGAGTGGTAGATAAACACAAACGGCGACAAGGCCTCACGTACTAGGCCCATGGTTCATCATATGACTATTCAAGCAGGTCCAGTTAACATTTATTTCGGTTATTAACTTATTTGTTATACAAAAATCTATAAACAAGGATTAGGATCAAATACAAGGCTCTTAATTGTAACAAGGGTATAAAAGGCTTCAAAAAAACTCACTACACAAAAAAAACCTAAACACCTTTTTTTTTTTGCCGAGAGGGGGAGGGGGGGGGGGTGTTTAGGTTTTAGGCGGTGATGTAGTGAGTTTAGGTTTTAGGTTATTGGACACTTGTCACTCTATAAATCCTTCTTACACTTCTTACAATTAAGAGTTTTTGTAGAATAACTTAACCCCTGTAAACAAATAACCGGTTTGTAATGGTGTGTATTTAGCATCACAACAAACCATGTTTTAACAACATAAACATGACAACAATGTTAGAAACAAACCTTGTTTAGAATTAATCTTCTTGACATAGAGAAGAACTAGAATATCATGACTTTGAACCGAATGCGTTAAGGCCCATTGCAAAGCGTTTTTCGCTTCGACACTAGAATCAACAACGATCATCACTTTCCTAGCGACAACCTTTACGGGTGGCTCAACTTTAGCAATAACGACGCCTTCGGACTTAGTCTCATTCTCATTGGCAAACCCATCAGAAGCTTTGGACCTTTGATCATCGGTTTTAGTAGGACGATCAACACACTCTTTCAATTGTATAGTTGGTGAACGGACTCGAACATGTGGCCGAATTTTCGCTAGGCAAAAACTCGGCATTTTGGAGCCATTTCGGACCATTTTCAATTTGGTCTAGAGTCTCAACCTCCTTTGTAAGCTTTAACTATGATGGTGAAGAAGGTAGAGAAGAAGAAGAAGAAGACGAATTAAAGGGGCAAAGGAAGAAAGGTGTAAGACTATTATTAATGAAAGGCTTGTTGGGGCCTATGTGTCTTTTTCGTTTTTATATTTGGTGAAAGTAATTGCTACATATATATATAATAGAGTTAAATGAAATTTTAGTCCATGTGGTTTGGTTAATTTTTCCAGTTTAGTTCAAAGGTTTGAAATGTTGCCATTTTAGTCCAAATAGTTTCCAACGTTGGCATTTTTGTCTACTGCGTTAACTTCATCCATTTTTTCAGTTAACTAGATGTAATTTTGCTAACTAGAAAGGCAATTCGGCCATATAAAATGACCGAATTGCCCTTCTCGTTAACAGAAAAATGGGATGAAGTTAACCCAGTGGACTAAAATGACAACTTTTCAAACCATTTGGACTAAAACGACAATATTTCAAACTTTTGGACCAAACTAGCATAATGGCCCAAATCACAGGGACTAAAATGACATTTAACTCTATATAATAAATTTTGTTTTGATTAGAGTATATAAAATTACTATCATATTTTATATTTTATGTTTTCTTAACTAATAAATAAATGGAAAAAAGCTATATCAAGCAGGGACATATTTAGGTTGGGAGTACCTATTTTACAAGACGAGCTAATTATTTTTATAACTTAATAGTTGTAGGTGACAGTCGAGTTACACAATATACTTTTGAACAAAGCATCATATACTTTCGAACAAAGCCCCATGTGGTTTACACTTTTAAGTTTAGCACTGCAATTTTTCGTATTTCGACTTGTAAAAGAAAGTCTCTAGAATATCTGAATACGAAAGATATATTAATACTTAATAGAAATCTTAAACCCGTGACTGGTTAAAATCGTTATTTGACTTATAAAAGAAAATTTCTAGAATATCTAAATACGAAACATATATTAATACTCAATAGAATTTTTAAATCCGTGGCTAGTTAAAATCGTAATTCGACTTATAAAAGAAAGTTTCTAAAATATCTGAATACGAAACATATATTAATACTCAATAGAATTTTTAAATCCATGACTCGGTAAAAGAGTTGGCTGGATTAAAAGTTAAAACAAGAAGTAATCAACAATTTTGACTAATATATTAACCAATAAATCCATTATTGTTGATTGATATTGAACAACATACTTAAAATTAGGGTTGTAAACGAATCGAACGAACACGAACAAGGTCTTGTTCGTGTTCGTTCGTTAAAGAAATAAATGTGTTCACGAACGGTTCATGAACACTTACCGAACGAGATTTTATGTTTGTGTTCGTTCATTAAGGAAATGAGCAGTGGCGGATCTAGGATTCCGACCAAGCGGTAACGTTTTATAAATAAGCGGTAACGAAATCGAAAAAACGTCAAATTTTTCTAAAATTTACACTAATTTTTCCAAATTTTTTCCGACCAAGGGGTAGCGGACGCCACCCCTTAACTACCTATAGGTCCGCCCCTGGAAATGAGCGTGTTCACGAACGGTTCACGAACACAAACGAACACAAATAAATTTGGTGAACTCGATGAAGGATAAAGATAGATGGCCCAGAGAGTAGCACTCGAACTTGAATCCCTTATTGTGGAACGAAGGTCGATTGTATTCATAGATGTAAATAATGAGAAATGAAAGGGAAATGATACATAAACAATGTGAAAGTAGGTTTCCTAGTTTAATTGTTAGGGAAATAAAATAAATAAAAGTTTAATAAGATAAAAAATACAAATAAAATATAAGAAAGTACAAAGATCTTCAATTAAAACACAAACATACGAACATAAACGAACGCAAATCAACGAATGTTCATGAACACCTTACCGAACGTTCATGAACACAATCGAACGAACGAGACCTCTGTTCATGTTCGTTCATTTAACTAATCGAACGAAATTTGTTGTTCATGTTCGTTCGTTTATTAAACGAACGAACATAAACGAACTTCCCGCCGAACGGTTCACGAACTGTTCGCTGAACGTTCGGTTCGTTTATAGCCCTACTTAAAATTATAGGAAAATAATCTAATAAATATTTTCTATTGATTTTTGCTTCTTTTTGCTGTTTTAATCATGTAGGTTGTTTGCTGTGAGTATAATTATTTTCGCTGTGGGGATGCAGCTGAACGTGGGTGTCATGAAGCTTGGTAGGGGCCATAGGTTCTCAAGTTTTATTAAAATAGAATTATTTTGCACAAATACCCTCCAAGATATTTCAAATTGTCTAAAATGACCTTAAGTTCTTTATAAGTAAATATGACAAAAACACTCTTTTGTGGTTCTAATCTAAGTAGATATACTTTAAATGACAACTTTGTCCATTAGAAAGTTACAACAAACTATTTGTTTTATATAATATATAGCATATAATTATAATTTGATCATACAAGATATGAAATTAACATAAAAAAATCATAGAGTTTATGTTGGATTTAAGTAATAAACTTTTCTCATTTTATATGTTTTATTATTTGGCGTGCTTTAGTCTCTAATGTTTACTTGATTAATCTAAACAAATAAAAATAGGTAAATTGTTGAAGAAACACGGAACTAATTTTAGAGTTAATTAGTTTGGTTTATGTTTTGGCGTGGTTTGATAGAAACCGATTAAGCGCGACTAGGCGGCCGGCCAATCGTTGCATCTCTTTGATCGTGCGCGGTGACGGCATCCGCTCTATGGCTTGAACCTTTTCAGGATTAACTTTGAAGCCGCCGTTCGTAACCACGAAGCCCAAAAACTTGCCTTCCTCCGTACCAAAAGAACATTTTGCTGGATTCAGCTTCATGTTCACGCTTCTCAGAGAGTTGAACGTCTTTTCTATGTCCTTTAACATCTGGTCCTCCTCGGGACTTTTGATCACAAGATCGTCAATGTATACTTCGATATGTTTCCCGATATCTTCAGCAAATATCGTATCCATCAATCGCTGGTAAGTTGCGCCAGCATTCTTGAGTCCAAAGGGCATTTTTGTGTAACAGAAGATTACGATATCAGTGCGGAACGCTGTCTTATCTTCATCTTCCAGCGCCATCTGGACTTGATGATACCCTTTGTAGCAATCCAAAAAACATTTCCACCTGTATGGCGCGAGAGACTCTATCTTCTTGTCGATCTCAGGCAGCTAATAACAATCCTTGGGACATGCCTTATTGAGATCAGTGTAATCAACACACATGCGCCATCCTACATTAGACTTCTCGACCATAACAGGGTTTGCAACCCAACTTTGATAACGCACCTCCTTCAGAATCCCTGCTTTTAGCAGCTCACAAACTTGCTCATTCATAGCTTTAGTTTTATCCTCCCCTAGGCTGCGCCTTCTTTGCACTTTTGGCTCAACGGAGGGATAAGTGTTCAGATAATGTTCAGTAACGTCGCGCGGGACACCGGTTATGTCGGTCGTAGTCCAGGCGAAGATGTCCATGTTCCTGAACAGTAACTGCTTGAGGTGCGTTCTGATATTTGGTGAGATTGCATGGCCTATTGTTACCGTCTGTTCTGGGTACTTGCGGTTCAAGACCCATTTTTCTGGCTCGGTTGTTGAAATTTTTGGTGCTTTGACTGGGCGCGCATCCTCAGCTGCCATCACTTCTTTCTTTGCATAGATAATCGCCACCCCCGTCTTGGTAGGGAAGCCAATGTGTAACACCTCGAAATTTTGTGTCCAATAACGTATTGACACGTGTCTTAAGTTTACACGTGGCGTTTCATATTTAATAAAGGACTAATGTTGACAAACCTTGAAAGTATATAAATTCGAGGGTTATAAATGTCAAACAAGAGTAAATATACTGTACAGTAACCCTAATGATGCTCGTACCTTCAAACGAATAAATCATGAATCGTACGGAAGCAAAACGCGGAAGAAAGTGAGAGATTACAAGCTGCGGGGGTTAACTGTGTCAACATGTTTAATTATACCTCTGAGTGACCCTTTGACATACCCAAGGCTTTGTAACAGTAAAATACGCTCACTGGAATGTACTGTATAAATTCCGCGAAGTTCCGTTTTAAAACGAGAAAGATATGATCAAATTCGTACGAGAAGGGTTAAAAGCGTCAACAATGAAAGTTAAGGCTTTTCGAATAGTTAATAAGATAACCGGGGGCTTGATAGTACGGGTAAATAACACAAGGCCCTTAGTTGTAAATAATCAAGGGCCAAATCGCAAAGTTACCCCTTCAAACCCGAAAGGTCAGGTTATTAATTACCAAAGATTTCGTTACTAATTACAAGATTTTGTTAATCATTTCAAAAGATTGAAAAAGATTTAAAAACATCCTTTACGGACCGCAAGGGTCCTGCCTTACGGACCGTAAAGGGGTGAATGATTAAGTTTGTCTCCGCCACAGGCTTACGGACCGCAAGGCCCAAGCCATACGGTCCGTAAGCGATGCCCAGCGACAGAAACTTGGCTGTTGGCTGTTTAAAGCGGTAAAACATTTAAGAATGGGTTTCCCAGAGGTATGGGCGTCCCCTACTCGACCCATAGCACCTTAGGACACCTGCCATTCATCCATACTCATTTGTAGTGTGTGTTGTAATGATCTAGAGGCAAGTTGTGTACTATAAATAGGCATTCATAGTTCACTATTAGAACACACCTCAAAACACACTCTCTGATCATTTCTGAAGCTCCCAAGTGTTCTTCTCTAGTTCTAAGTCTTACATCAAGTCTCTGTAAGTATGCCAAACCTTCTATGGCTTTGTTTTTGCTTAGTTTAGCCAAAAAGTCAATCCGTCGTAACTAATGATTGACTTTGCGATAAATCACGAATGGTCCAGTGAATTCTCGAATCAAAAGTAGTTATGTGTTGGTATTCATGAGGGTAAAAAACCTCTGAAAGGGTTCCCCCTGATCACCACTCTAACTAGTTCAAATATCGAGTCAAACGCATGCTTAAAAAGTCAACAGAAAGCCGTTTTGTGATTTTGTACATAATCTGTAATGTATATGCTATGAAACCTGTTTGAACACTCATAAAACATGATATTAAGTATATAAACTCGTTTAAACTCGTTTGATTCGGCCATTTGATATATTGACCCGGTTCGGAGCCGAAAGTCGCAAAAGTTTGACTTTTGCTTTGACTTCAGTTCTGACCCGTTTTAATACAATGTAGATATGCCTTAGGACTCTTTTAGGACCAGGTCACGTGATGGTATCACCCTCTGTGACAGGTTCGTTGTTTGTCCGAGTCTTTTACGTATTTCCGTTAATTACTTAAAAGTTGACCGTAACGCCCTTATTAAAATAAAACGAGTATTTCGGACACGTGAAGGGACCATAACCTTGCTTACTAAATTCTAAGCATGTCCCTAAAGTTTCACGCCAATCCGAGGTCTAGAATGGGAGTTATGCTAATTAGCGCATTTATAAGAAACTTTTGTAATAAACGGCGCAATTAGCATAACGCCTACCTAAACCGAGATTTCGTCACCAAAACTTTTACCCACTGTAGTAAAATAATATTTTGGGATTTTAAAGATTTTTAATTAATTTTAACCTGCTCATAACCTGCGGCTATGGCTACGGTTCGGTAAATACCGAATATGCCCTTTTCGGCCAAAACTTGAGTTCTACAAGGTCTTTTGACCCGATTCCAGTTGCTACTGATTTTAAATAATAAATAAGATATTTTAGACTTATTAAACTGATCGGGAAACTCAGGTTTCCTGTAGAACTCAGAAATCCCTTTAAAAGTCTTTAAAATGACCGGGAAACCCCTACGGGGCGTATAATGAACTAAAACTCGTTACGGGCATTATGGAAGGTATCCTACTGATACCACAACCTCTTTAAAGTATATTGACTTAGGAAAACAGTGTAGGACTCCTACGGTTACCCGTTGCGCCTATTGCGCGCACGGTTCGGCTTATGTAACTAGTTTACATAAATTAGCCGATACGGGTCAAACCATATCATTTTGACCCCAAGATTCAGAGTGTGAATATTAAACCCGTATAAAACAAGTCTCCGAACTTGTTGGGTCAGAATCACATTCCATTCTCGGTTTTCGCCTTTCACGCGATTAAACCGTATCTATCCCTCGAAACTAACCGGTCTAGACTACGGCTAATATAAAGACCCGTTAGGATTCTAATAGGTTATTTTAAAACCTTCGTTCCAGAATAGGAGCCCCAGTAAAAGATATCTGTGATTTAACTGATTAAGGACAATACTTGCAAAGGTAAATACTTTTAACTTATTTTCACTTATATGGGCTTGGGTTACGGTATATAAAATACCGCTTGATTGAGCATCAAATCTTCCATCGCTTAGGTGGTTAATTGAATAATTTGATCGGCTCATTTAAACAGTCTTGTTACTTAAAAGCCTTTGGGGGGTTAATGACCATGTCCCGGATATCCTTGGCATCATTTTACGAAATGGCCACGACCTCGACACCCGGGTGTAGGCGTACACCCGGTATGATGTCTATACTATTAAAAGACGTAGCCGATGGTTTACCCGCCTCGGTTTTACGCAAATGTGGTGTGTCTACTGATCTTTAACCCGGACAGGATCCGGGCTACTGAACGCATAGAAGGAACATGTAATTCGTTCACAAGATTATAATTTTAAATAATTCTCCCAAGTTATAAAAGAATTTGTGCCTCGTGCATTCAAATCAATTTTATTAAACATTTTACAAAAGTGTAGGTTGAATGTATTTACCAGTGTAAACTGACGTATTTTCCCAAAAAGATTAAGTGCAGGTACTACACGTAATCGGCTGGCAATAGCTCCTTAGCATCTTAAGAAGTCTCGCAAGCTTGATGTCTTATCTGTTGAACAACAAATTTTATTTTATTTTGATCCCTCCTGTGGATACTATTCAACTACTTGTGATACATTTGATATTACAGTAAATGGTTGGATAATATTTATCTTTATGCTTCCGCTGTGCATTTATATATTGTGGTTTGACTATATTGTTGCCAACTACGTCACGGTAATCCCCCACCGGGCCCACCGGTGATACACGTGGAAATCGGGGTGTGACATAATGGCTGAGTGGGGTGCGGAGGTTACTATATTCATTTCTCCTTGGGTTTCTCGACCAATCAAAACATCATGCCTTGATTTGACTAGCATCACCATGAAGTTAACGTTTGTAGTTCTTGAATGTTTCCCGTCAGATAGCGTGACGGGGAAACTGATCTGGCCTAGTGGGAAGACCATCTCATTGCAGAATCCTGATAGAGGGTAATCAACAGGTTCGAGGCGCGCTTTATCTTCATCGTCAAACAGATTGAAGCACTGTTCATAAATGATATCAGCTGTACTGCCCGGATCGATGAAGATGTATTCTGTTTCATAGTGCCCTATGATCCCCCGCGCACTACCGGAAATATGACTTGTTGTTCTTGCCATGCTGGTTCGAATGGGCGCTTGCCTTTGTCTCTAGCGCTGTATCTTGGTCCATTGACCATGTGCGTCTCTAAGCGCCTAACCTTCTTCTGATTTCCATCATCATTCCTCTGAATCTGGCGCGTCTCCTTGCGCACATTTTTGACCAGATGGCTCAACTTTCCACTCTTCAGCGCTTTCTCAATTTCTTGTCTTAGACTGATACAGTAATCTGTCAGACGACCTGTATCCTTGTGAAAATCGAAGTACAGGTTTGGGTCTTACCTCTTTTTGTTTGTCATAGGCTTTGGAGCCTTGAAGTCATGATCCTCAATCATGAGCACCTCTTTTGGTGTTTTAATGAGTGGAGACCAGTGTTTTTCTCGATTCTCATTCCTGACTGCCTTTCGATAACCAATGCGATCGATTGTGTCTCGTGTGTCCTCTCTAAATCGAGGCCTTTCATCATAACCGCTGGACTGGTTTGCTTTCCATCCACGGTTTCTGTTTTTGTTTCGCTTATTATTATCGCGCGAGCTTCCTTTGCAAAAACGATCTTCAGTGTAAGAGTTCTTGGTACCGGCCAATGACTCTTTGGTTTGCGCTAGTATCTTCGCGGCCTCCATTAGTTTGTCCCATTTCTTGGGTATACCGTCTTTTCCTGTGATCGTCCTGATGAGACTATCACATCGAATGGCTTTCTTGAAGTGAGCGCGCATCAATTGTTCATTCACACCACCAATCTCTAAACACTCCTTGTTGAAGCGGGTTATTAAATCTTCTAGCCCTTCGTTGTCTTTGCGCCAAATGTCTGTTACCTCAGCCGTGTCGCGCTGATAACGTCTTTGCTGGCTGAAATGATTTACAAATTGGGTTCTAAAGTCGACCCATGACGTGATCTTTACAGGCGGAAGGCTGTCGAACCAGGCGCGAGCAGCCCCTGTAAAGGTCTGGATAAACAGATGGCACCACATTGGCATGTTCCATCCTCCCATAACACCAACGCTTGTAAACACTCGAACATGATCATCAGGGTCAGTTAGACCATTGAACTTTCCCACTGTTGGAGGTAATTTTTCTTTTGATAGCGGGGCTAGAGCAATCTTTGGAATGAACTTCGAATGTTCTGCAGCTTCAGCTGGTCTATAGGCGAGGTTGAAATCTCGTTCTGCGTACTCGTTGTATGCGATGCGCTGCCTTGGCTTGTAAGATTCATGATTTTTCTGCAAACGATTGAAAAATGAGGAACCTTCGTCCTCTTGCCAAGTATAATCATCCGGATCCGTGTTGTCCCATTCGTTGTTTTATGTTGCGCGGCCCGGGCCGGCTATGAACTGGACCCCTTTGCACATTTGACGGGTGGTCGTAATAACCCTCTGTCTCCCCTCGTGTGTCGCGCGTGTCATGTACGCTTGGTCTTCTCAGGTGAGGAGGTCTGTTGATTCTTCCTTGAATGTTTTGCTGCGAGGGTGTCTGGCGCGCCCCCTGACTTGGATCCGGAGGGGTAACCAAAGATGGTTCTGCTTGCAAGACTGCTTGTTGTGCGCTCAAAAACTGATACGCAACATTAATGGTAGCAATTTGCTTGGCGTACCAGGAAGCTAAAGTTTTACCTTCTGGTAGCCCTAGTAGCGCCAAAATGTTCGGGTTTGGAGCTGGGTTTGAAGGACCAACGACATTACTTCCTGGGGTTCCCGTTGGAGTGATGCGAGTGATGCTCGCGCGGGGTCCCCCAGTGTTTGTTAATTCGATTTCGCCTATCTTATCGACAGGTTGGACTTGGACATTGTGATTGTCCTCCCCCAATCCTATATTGGAGTTCGTGTCGATCAAGAGAACAACAAAAACTCAGAAAAAAGAAGATGAAAGTGATTGTAAAAATCGGTGGGCGCCAATGAAGAAACACGGAACTAATTTTAGAGTTAATTAGTTTGGTTTATGTTTCAAAAATGAGGGTTAATCTTCTCTAACTTTCCTGAGCTCCGTAATGATCCGATCTTCCTACAAAACAGAACACCGTTAGCTCGTTAAGAGGGGAATATGGGGGTTTCCCTCTTAACCAGACTCCGGCGTGAGAATAAGTATCTGCTTTGAGAAAATAAGTGTGTGTTAAGAGTGGGAGTGAAGAGAGCAGAATGTTTAACCTGTGCATGGAGGTCTCTATTTATAGCCGGAGAAGTGTAAGAAAAGATGGGTTGATGGGCCTTGGGCCGGAAGGCGACAAACAAGGAATATCCTTCTTGTCTCACTGGTATCGACCGTTAGTGCTTTCTAGAAGATCTCCGGTGTTGACACACCATGATTGGAGCCACTTGTCTCTGTTGCCGGCTTTGTTGTCCCTCTGCCATCAGCAGGTAAGTGGAGATCATGGGGCAGGTGTCGCCGCCCCTGATTGGTGCCACGTAAGCGTCCTTGTGTACTTATTGTCTCCTGCACGTCAGGCGATCGTGGAGCACGATAGAGCACAGCCTGGTGGATGCTGATTGGCTCTTTCTTCTGCCACTTGTACCTTGTGTACTTTCTGAAGTGGCCTTGCGCTCTAACTCCTGCGCGACCCTTGCTGAGCACGTAACTAGCCCGCGCAGGGTTGTATGTGCTGAAGGCTCTTATTCAGAATGCTAAGTGCTGAAATTGATGTTCTCCCTGTTTTGGACCTCGCGCGAGGTCAGTCTTTGATTAAGCAACCTGCGCGAGTCTAAGATTGATCAGCTTGCTGAATAAGGAGTGTGGTCCAGTGCGCGACCTGAAAGGTCTGCGCGGCTTTTTGGGACCATACCCCTTCAATTGTTTAATAAAATATATATTTTACTATTTCAGAGATTAACCAATATATTAAGGAAACTACTATGTATAAACAAAACAAACATATTTAATAATTTATTACTTAATAATATATCGATAAACTAAGAGAAAGTTGTTGGTCAAATTCAATATAAACCCATGAACTTTAATCACATATCGATCATAGTTGGTGTGGGCTTGATGTATTCGTGGAATTGATGTAAAACTATATAAATATCGTGGATAGAATCGTGATAATGGACTCGAAATTGTAGATAGATAATAGTCTAAATGCCAACAAACATAAAATGTTTTGTTGCACACATTTGAGACTTATTGTTTGAACCTTCATATAGGCAATGTATGGATTCATGGTGGTTGGATACTTGGTTATTATTTCTTTTTGAGTAAAATGTTAAAACGGTTCATGAGTTTATGCTACTTTTATCATTTGAGTCCAAAAAAAGAAACCTTTGTATTTGGATCCCTAAAGTTTCAATTTTGTTGACATTTTCATCCAATTAATAAATTGGGTTATAATTTTTTGTTAACTTCTTCTTTTTTTTTGGTCATTTTCCTCATTTATGTAAAATATATTATGGCATATAATGACGATTATACCCTTCATTTAAATGAGGAAACCGATAAAAGGGGAGAAGTTAACAGAAAATTCTAACTAAATTTGCCAATTGAATGAAAATGGTAACAAAAATGAAAGCTCAGGGATGCAGATATAAAAGGTTTCATTTTTAAATTGAAGTGACGAGGGTTTCATATTTGTAAGCATTTTACTTATTCTTTTTTAAGTATCTTATATTATCGTTGTATTTTGGATGATTGTTCGCAGCTGAGATGATAACTTATCTTTTTCTTAACAATCTTTAATTACATTTATAGGGTAAAGTTCTTGTACAAATAATCTTAACATACTTTTTTTTTGAACGGCAAATTTGGATCACTGACGGACCACTGGAGTATCATCGTGCCACCAGCGGAACCACCCGATCATATCCATCTCCACTAGGCATAATGCCTATACACCAATTCAGGAGGAAACCCAATAAATATGGGAAAACCCCCCTTGTGGGAATCGAACCCAAGACCTATTGGTCTTAAAGTCTTATCCCACCACCAAGATGCCACTAGGCTATAAAGCCATGGACTAATCTTAACATACTAAACATACAAATTGAAGGAAAACTAAAAAAGACAAGGTGGCATTTTTGTAATTATCAATAACTATCAAAGTTACTCTACAAATATACCTAAAAAAACCTAACCACTCCCCCACCCCCAAAAAAAACCTAACCCCCCCCACCCCCCAAAAACCTAAAAAAACCTAACCCCCCCCCACCCCCCCCCCCCAAAAAAAAACCTAAAAAAAACCTAACCCCCCCCCCCCCCAAAAAAAAAAAAAAACCTACCCTCCCCCCCCCCCCACCCCCCAAAAACCTAAAAAAAAACTAACCCCCCCCCCACACCCCCCAAAAAACCTAACCTCCCCCCCACCCCCCACCCCCAAAAACCTAAAAAAAACCTAACCACCACCCCCCCCCCCACCCAAGCTAAAATGCTAAAAACTAAACCCCCCAAAAAACCTAAAAAAATAAAAAAAACACACAAATTATTTTATTTTATTTTTTTAACATTTTTTATTAAAAAATCGCTACTTTTAGTAGCAGCCAAAAAAAAAAATTTTTTTTTTTGCTAACGAAATGTAGCGATTTTTTAATAAAAAATGTTAAAAAAAATTTGTGTTTTTTTAGGTATTTTTGGGTGTAACTTTGATAGTTGGTGGTAATTACAAAAATGTCACCTTGTCTTTTTGGGTTTTCCTTCAATTTGTATGTTTAGTATGTTAAGATTATTTGTATTTGATCTTTTGCCTACATTTATATACCATATAACCTTGCTCTTCATGGATTACCTATCGACACCGGTCAAGACCTGGGAGCGTATACATTTCTTGAAGATTCATTAGTTTAGTTGATTCATTATTTCTATTTGTTAGAACCACTATTATTTCTAATTACATTTGTAAAACTTACGACCCTGGTATTGTAATCTATCAAATTAATTAGATTATTTTTTTTATATAATTTACTTATTAATGCTCATGAATATAAGCGTTGGTCAACTTAGTTACTATATAGCATTAAGTCAAGTACTCAAGTTATAAAGCCATTTGGTGGATCATTAAATTTATAGATTTTCATTAAAAGCTCACCATTATTGTAGCAAATAAGGTTGAAATGTGATAGTCAGTTTAATATAATAATTTATGACACAACAAAGACGACAGTATTAAAAGATTATTGAAGTGTTTCATCATGCATACGTTATTTTGTAAAACACACATTACAAAGAAATCCCATCAATACTTTCTCTTATAATAAGAAAAAACAATAAATCAAAATGAACAAATCCAACATTTTAAGTTATAATATTTATGAGACATTTCTTAAAGGACACTTATCACTAAGGCAACCTTGAAGGTTTAATTAATAATAGTCCGGAACTAAAGTAATCACCTTTTAGCATTTAGTAAGTGTACACACAAGATGAGAGAACGATATATAATTACTTATAGACCGAAAGATACATAGGAGGCATCTAACCATCAATTGAAATATATTCTACTAGATATAAAGTAATTTACTTTTCTTTTTTTTTTTTTAATTATTAACATTTAAATCTCCATTGGAGTTATATGCTTGATTAGATGCGTTTAAGATATCAAAGCTCAAGAATGAAAGAGCTGGTTAAAGCGATCATATCTTTAATACAGTAGTTCATTTGAAGGTTTAGAGATGATATTATTTTTGTCAGACAAGAGTCTATCTTTGTTGTTGTTGTTGTAAGTAGGAAGTGTAAGTTTAAAGTAGCTTGGACCGAGTGATTGAAAACCCAGCTCCTATTCATGTAATTTTTTGGTTTACCTGTCTAACCATTTCTAGTCGTTGGTGGGATAGTATATAAAATTTGTGGTTATTCGAAGAAATACATTTAAATTTAAAACCTCTCCGCTCTTCCTATATATTTATTATAGAAAATAACATGAGATGAAACTTTTTTTTTCAAGCAATTTACAAATGTTTACTTGTATCTTACATCTTGTGTCATGATTACATGTGTGATGTTATTATTTCAAGCAATTTTCAAAATGTGATTTATATAGCCGTTAGCTGGAATTATTTCCACCTTTTTCATGATGTTCCTTTTTTTTAATCATTTTTAACCAATTCTTGCTTTTAAATCCCTGTTTAACATTGTTCTAGACTTAATTCCTCCACCAACTGCTTTGATTACTAATAATGCATTTTAACTTTCTCAACTAATTTCTTATCTTCAATTCTTTAATCTCAAATCATTGACTTGCTTCAGTGAAAAAGGAAAACTAATCAAGTCAAATCATCCATCTATCCTAATTTCCTCTTAAAAGAAGATATTAGATTCGAAAAAAATCAATCTAGACGAAGGTTTCTTCACATGGATGAAAATTCACCGGTTTGGGGGAGTTAAATATTCCATTTTAACATTTATATCTAATTGTAAAATCGTATTCAATACTGTCCTTGTAGTTAAAGGCACAACTTATGCGCCGTGAGTGAAGCAAAGCGCAAAAAGCAACTGAACTTCAACCAACCTGGCATGAACATGTAAACAATCTGTCTAAGCAAGTTAAACCTAGTTTCAAACATTTTGAAGCAAACAAAACCCATTATAAACAAGCCAACAACTAATCTAAAACTACCGAAAACAAGTCTAAAAGTCATATATGGGTTGGACTGGACGAGCACATCGTTTGGTTGAAACACCCCAAACTTGGGGTTTCGTCTCTTGGATTTAGTCTTTGGCATGTAGATGAAGATAAAACTCTTGGACTCGTTGGGCCTAACGAGCCTCTACAAGGCTACGCCAAGCCTAAAGGCAAGCCTAAGCAAGGCTATACGTCCTAAGGACGTGTCTTTGCAAAGCTAGGTCATCCAAAGGACGAGCCTTAGTAATGCTAGGCGTTCTAAGGGCTAGCCTTAGCAAGGCTACCTAAACGAGCCTACCGCTCCTTAACTAAGAACCTATACTAAACTATTTAAACTAAGAAAGCGATAAATGAATGAATAATTAAAAGGAAAAGAAAATTACCTCAAAGAAGCTTGACAAAACGAGAAGAGCTTGAAGGGTAACATCTCCTCATCGAGAGAAAAAAAAACTACTATGCACAACACCCAAAGGGGTATTGCACTTGTGGAACCACCAAATCAGCAATAAACACCAAACTTGTTTTCGTGATTCCCGCTTCGTTATAACTCCGTTTCGCGCACGCTTTTCGCCTACGTTCACTACTTTCAGAGTACTATCATATGGAAAAGAGTAATCCACCATTTATGGTGTCGAGAATTAGGTTTAAACCTTGGATCTTGATGTGGGTCGAGGGTTACATTCTCAAACTTGTGTTTGTGATTCCCGCTATGCTTGGGCTCGGTTTTATGCACCATTTGAACCTACTTGCTCCTAAGTATACCAAGTAAATCTTGGAGTTTTGAATGGTTCGGATTGATAGCCCAAGGATGGAGAAAAGTTGGCAAGAAAGTCATCCGCAAGAATGCAACATGTAGAGCTTCTTACTTGTTATCATTTGCATCTAAACTCTCCAAAACATAATGCCATATCTTAGTTTTGACATGTATATAATGAAGTTTGGATGATAAGTAGGTCAGGATTTGAGTGTTAGGTGTGTTCACGAAGTCTCCAAAGTTTTTAATCAACTTAAGGAAGAACCTAAGTCTTAGAAATTGAGATATGGATGGTTGTTTCAAAATACATGGAAATGAATTTAGAAACTTGTATAGAACATGTATAATGTAACAACCTGACCTTCGGTTGTTCCTATTTTATCGTTGTTTTGTTTTGTAAACTCTTGTACTCCGAGATTTGATGATTACCATGGGTTAACTATATTTTTAAACGCATTTTATATCACTTATTTATCGCATTTAAACGCTTATTACTTAAACGTTCATCGCAACGCAAACGCGAATTTATTTATGTTGTTTGTGTGTTTAAATGCTAAATATGTTATATGTGTTGGCATTCGCTTAAAACGCTCAATGGCGTGAGTGAGCGGCTCGACTTATCGCTCGACTAGATTTACCACGCTAAAACGCAATGCAACACAACACTTGATACCTCGCTAAAATACTTAAAGTACTCGAACTAACTAACGCAACCAAACGCACTAAACGAACACCCGACACACGAAACGGGAATTTCTAGCACGAAACAGGTCCCCTCGTACAAAGACACCACCTTCGTATGAAGGCACTGGCAACCGCTTTGTACAGAACCTGCAGCTCCACTCTATAAATAACCAACTCACTTCTTCTTTCACAACTTGCTGCCATTCTCTCAAGAATACCTCCTACTTGCTTTCTCTCTGCATTCTAAGTAAGATCCATTATTTTTACAAGTATCACAACAATTTCAACAACGATTTTTCACGAGTTTATCTCCTATTTCATCTAAAAACCTCTCTATTTTATGAAAACCATTATCTTTTTCATCAAAACTTCTGATTTTGCTATGGACTTTCACTTAAACGAGTGTATTGGGCTTAGCTTTGGCTTCTCAAGTTAGAGATCTGAATATCTCGTACTCACCAAGTGTTTAATCCAAGGAAAAACCTTTTTTAACTCGATTTTTACACTAAAACGGACCAAAACCGACATATGTTTCGTTCACAGGATAGTGGGACGAAGTGGTGTCGAAACCGTCATGAAAAGGACTCGAAAACACATCCGATTAAGGCGAGAACGCAGCTCCGAACGCAAAAACAACCACATGTGCGAGCCAGGCTGGCTTGTACGAAGCCCCGGCTTCGTACGAGGCCTCGGCGTCGTACGAGGCCCCGGCTTCGTACGAGGCACTGGCTTCGTACGAAGGTACTGCCTTCGTACGAAGACACCCTTCGTACAACCCAGCCCATGTTCCCACTTGTGGAGGGATGAACACTCGATTTCCCGAAGAGAGACGCGCAATTCACTCAATTTTGGACACGGGAACAAGCCAATGGTACGAAAGCACTGGCTTCTTACGAAGGCACTGCCTTCGTACGAAGGCACCCCTTCGTACAAAGGTTCTGTTTTCCCACACGACACTTCGACTCAACCGTTTCAGCACTTTGGAAGACTTATGCACTTCTGTTCCCGTACGCAGGCTGATCCGACGCTTCCTCCACTCCATCCAGACCGTGTTTAACTGTTAAGCACGCACTGTGAGTATACTCGAACCCTTTTTCGCTTAACGCACTTTTGGGGTGTTACATACGTTCTCTATCAAAACACAACGCACACAACGCTTAAACTCTTTTAAAACGCTAACCGCTCTCGCATGTTATACGTGAATAGTTGAATGGTTATTTGCTATGTTTACACAGTGATGACTTGCCCTACCACCCTTAGCAAAGATAGTACTATAGTTTGGACTCAGCACCTGTTTATTCAGGGGTTGTTAAAGTTTACTTACTTTACGTGCTCACTACGGTGAACACGTATCGTGCATACTCTACCTCGCAGTCATGTTCGTTAGCTTGTATCGTTGTCGGTAGCTTACTTGATTCACCCCTTTACGTGTTGCATGCTGGTTATGCGTAAACGCTTTATTACTATACTTATGCAAAACTTGTGTACTCACCTTTACATTATTGTATTGACTTTTGTTTTAACATATGTGACAGGTTGATGATTACTGTTGGAAATGGATCTAGGATTCTAGAAACCCACCTAAATTTTGTTGCATCCTGTTTTGTTGCTTGAGAAACTACTGAATTTCATTTTAACTTATGTGAGGATATTTGTTTGATTGTATGGGAAATTGAACCTTTTAAATATCGTCATAATTAGTCGTTATGGATTCTCTCGAGCAACCTATTCACATCATGCCACATTCCGATGATTCCGACATCGGTTGGGATGAGACATATAAGACTATAAATCACCAGATATAATAACAAGTATGATTAAAACATACAATCCGAAACATTTTATTGCTTGAACATTAAATAAAACTACATAGAATATGAAAACGGATCGGGTTTTGGAGGTCCGTTTTTGGCGGATGTTACAATCCTAACATTAATGATTAATGTGTATGATGACCAACCCTGATTTACATGTGATCCAACATATGATTCTACTAATGACTTTGGCATTTGACATGTTCCTACCTGCTATCTATAATTGACAGTTGAAATCATAAACATGATTATGTATCATGATCATCACTTAATTGTCACCTAGTCAAATACCACATTCATTTTGATCATTGTAACAACTCTCACTAAAAACATTACTTATTATGTTAATTATCTAATAAGGAAACCCTAATTGAGAAACCCAAGTAATTCTTCATAAACCCTAAAATTTTCAGAACAATCAGAATCAAGATCAGGGCCCCTAAAACTCGGGGGGGGGGGGGGGGGGGGGGTAAACCCTAGCTGATGATTATCTAAATAACTCGCTATAGAATTAGAATTTGTTGAAACTGTCAACTCAGATAGGCCAGTTGGGGGCGTGGCTACCCTGTGGAGTAGGGTGACCCCTCGCGCCACGCGACGCCCAAGGGAGTACCCCTCGCGTCACGCGAGGGGGGTCAAATTTTGTGTATAAATAGAGGGGTTTAGCAATCGAATTTTGGCACTTGAACGACGTTAAAACTCAAAATAGATGCTGAGATATAGCAGAAACAGTCCTAAACACACACATAGCACGAATCGCTGCCGCAAAACAGGGTAATAACTCGATCGCTATTACGATTCAGCGTCCGATCGATTGAAACTATCCAACGATTATTTGAGTGCTGCTCAAATTGGGTTTATACTTTGTTATTCATCGTGATTTCGACAGGATGTTTGAGTGATGCCCGAACTCGGGCTATACTCTGTCATTCGTTGTGAATCCGCTAAATATTTAAGTATCGCACTTTGTCAATCGTTGTGAGGGTTTAATCTCGTGAATTGTCGTAAATGCTGTATTAGTTACTAACCCAGTTTGTGTGCATTGTTATTTAAAATTAAGTTAAACAAGGCTAATCAGTAGGCTTATACACTGCTCGTTAAATCTGCAATGTGAGTCATTCTCTTTTTATCAACTGTTTTACAATACTCCAAATTTATTTTCAAAAGTTATAATTACAGGGATTAAGTCTTTGTAATCACCAAATTACAGCCGGTATGTGGGGTTTTGTATACATTACTTGTTAATCTTCACCATTGGGGCAGCCAAGGGGTGATATGACCATAGTCACAGACACCATTGGACAATGAGAGGGCCAATGGGTCGAGTGACAAATACCGTGGGTAGTTGGTTTGATATCAGAAACATTGTAATCGCTCTTAATACTGTAAATTATAACAAAATGTGTCGATTTCAGTAAATTGAATGATTTACTCAGTATTTCCCCGCTGACAAAACCTTTTTCAAACATGTTTCAGGTGATCTGTTGTGATCCAAGAAAAAGTGCTGTGAAGCACTACAAGCTTAGAGAAGTGGCTCAATGTAAATAAAGAAACATGTTTTGTAAAATAAAAGATTTCCCAGTGAAATCACCTTATTGTAAATTACAAGGTTTTATCCCTACAGGCAGTTTTAATATTTAAGGATCCTGTTCTAAAAGACTTCCGCTGTCGCTTAAATTAAATACCACGGGATTTCCTGCCTCGCGACTCTGGACCGGGTCAAACCGGGGCCAACGGCCGTGACAGGAAAAAGGTGGTATCAGAGACTGATACAAGCTTGCCACTGATTTAAGTCTATTAAATTATTTTAGGAATACTTAAATTGCCATTCTGTGATTATGTGTTTTATTACCTAGTTATTTGTTAGTTACAGTATGGGTAAACAAAGACTTTCTGCTATCTATCACAAATTAGATACTGCACCTAAAGAAAAAGGAACCTCTTCCTCAAAATACCCAGCAAATCTGGAAGAGGGAATCTTTGTCCGTAAAGCACAATATGAGAATCCTCTTACTCCAGAGAAAAGATATTCGATTATTAGGAAAAGTCAGAAACCCCAATACAAGAAAGTGAGGTTTAATCCAAAAATCCAGGAAATAGGCAATAATCCACCTTGGGAAGACAAATTAGATGAAAAATGGGCAGATCTTTATATGTTAGCTACTGTAGCAGAGAATGCAAACCTCTAAACTACCAATAAGCCTGATCTAGTATTAGCATCTCTATCCAGAAAAACACTACTTCGTAAATAAATAAATAAATCCTAGTGTGTTTTAAATTTCCCGTTATCCTTTGTAAAATTAGTCTTTCGATATGCAATAAACGGAATGTTTATTTAAAATTTCCTTATAAGATTTTAACTTAGCATTTTTGTACATTTTGCATATATGCTAAACAGCATGAGTGAGCTATCTGAAGCATTTCAGAATCTCAATCTCTATCCAGTACCAATCGAAGTCTCCAACGACTTTACTAGTTACTTTGCTGATGTAGAAGAACTTATGGAATTCCAAGCTCCACTTCCGGAGAAAGCAAAGCCTAAAAGAAGAAGATATGTAGGATGGAGGAAAGTACGTAGGAGAAAGCCAGTAACTAGGAAACTTCCAAAGATAGAAAACCCTGTGGATAAAGGAAAAAGGATCGAGACTGGAGAGAGTTCTAGGCCAGTAGGGATAGACATCAGGGAAAATTTTAAGCTAAAGGGAATAGAAATTGGAGAAAGCTCTAAACAAACTGAAGAAATAACATTTCAGGAAAAAATAGATCGCCTACTGGCAAGTTGTGATGTCGTTAGACCAATCAACAACAATTTCTACCCTTATCCTGCCAAAACCCAACTCCCTGTAAATTTAGAACCAGCTAT
Source organism: Helianthus annuus (assembly GCF_002127325.2). Taxonomy (NCBI): domain Eukaryota; kingdom Viridiplantae; phylum Streptophyta; class Magnoliopsida; order Asterales; family Asteraceae; genus Helianthus; species Helianthus annuus. Next base: position 35,581,264 of record NC_035447.2, on the reverse strand, counting down.
TCCAGACCCTCTAATCCACACCCAATCTTTAGGAGAAATGGAAGATTGGTGGACGAACGACTGTCAGTTCCAAAACATAATCAATAGTCCTTATACCTTTCTCCCTCAGTTTGATCCAGAACCTATCCCCAATCCGCCAATGAGCAACGAAAACTTAGCCGAACTCCGCCAGTTTGGTGAAGAACTGATAGGTACAGGGAATAGGATCCGGGAAATAGGAGAACAAATTTCCTGGAAATACGACGAAAGGGAGCATCGCTACTGACATGCCAGTTGACAAAGAAATAGTGGGTTACGAAGCTGTGGTTGTATAATAACAAGTAGTAACAAACATATAACACTGTAAAATAGAAATAAAACGTTGTAATATAAACAATGTGTAAGGATGCCTATATAATCTATAAAACTGAAAGTCGAGAAATCGACAATTTTGGCTATATATATATTTGTTGTAAAATTTTATGTGTATATGTGTAATTATTTGTTATACCAATTATTGATATTAATAATTTACACTTATAATAATTACCAGATGGAAAACGCTAATGAACTAGTTAATGAAGTAAACCAATCTGAGCAAAATCAGGAAAATCAGTATATGACTAGGCAAGATATCGAGAACATTGTTGCTCAAGGGATAGCCAATGCTATTCCAGCAATCATGGCTGCTACTCAAAAACCTGCTGAACCCCAACAAATCATTCCTAGTAAACATACTCCGGAAGATAACGGCAGTAACAGCATAAATGGAGGCGGCAATCATGACGATAATAATCCACAGCAGGCCCCACTTCCTAAGAAAATGAAAGTTGCAACACCTGGTTGCACTTACAAAGAATTTCTTGCTTGTAAACCCACTGAATTTGTAGGCAACGAAGGAGCAACTACAGCACTGGGTTGGTTAGAGAAAACCGAAGCAGTAATTGCAATAAGCGAATGTGACATGAACGATCAGGTCATGTATGCGTCAAATTTGTTTAAAGAAGGGGCGCTAGAATGGTGTAATACGGTACTTCAAGCTAAAGGAAGAAATGGGGCTTATGCCATGAATTGGGAAGAATTTAAGCAGTTAATGGAAAGAAAATTCTGTCCCGAGTATGAAAAGGAACAAATGGCAAATAAGTTCCTGAGCCATCGTATGGTAGGCGTAGATTGTCGAGGGTATACTACGACATTCTTTGAATATGCGAGAGTGGTACCAACCCTGGCTTCGCCAGAACCGGTGCTTATTTCCCGTTATATTTGAGGGTTAATTGGCAAAATCCGTAACATCGTTAAAGCTGCGAGACCACGCACTATTGACGATGCTGTGGAATTAGCTAACACCCTAACTGATGAACTGGTACGCACAAGAGATGAAAACAGGAAGAAGGAATTGGCTCAGAAAATTACCCAAGGATTTCGTACGGGTAATAATAACAGCTTCAAAAGAAGATGAACAGGGCAATCTTCAACCCCGCCATTCTGCATAAATTGCAAAAGGAAACATTTTGGAAGATGCAATGCAATCTGCAATTTTTGCAAATCTGTAGGACATAGTGAAGAAAACTGCAGAAAGAAAACCATAGTCTGCTTTAACTGTGGAGAAGCATGGCATTTCAAAACAGAATGTCCTAAATTGGTTAAAACAGCAGACAACAAAGGCAAGCCAGCTGACGAAGCTACCAAGAAGAATGCAAGAGCCTTTCAATTGACTACTCAGGAAGCCGAACTAATTCCTGACGTCATAGCTGGTACGTTTTTAGTTCACGATGTTTATGCAAAAGTACTATTCGACTCTGGTGCAAACCAAAGTTTTATTAATACTTCATTTTGCCAAGCTCTTAATTTACCCTTAACCACCCTTAGGCAGATTTTTACAGTCGAAACGGCAGATGGGAATTCTGTTAACATAAATAAGGTTTTGCAAGAAGGAAAAATAGAACTTTTAGGTCATAAGTTCTCTGCAAACCTATTACCTATGAAATTAGCCGGATTCGATGTAGTGTTAGGAATGGATTGGTTAATAGCCAACCATGCTCGAATCCTTTGTGATAAGAATTCCGTAGAAATTCGTACCCCACAGGAGAAGTAATTTTAATCATAGGAGATAAACCTCGAAAGCCACTAAAATTCATTTCAGTAATGAAATTGGCTAGTTATTCAAGAAAACAAGAAGTAGTGTATATGATTTCCGTAATCATTAACACTAAAAATAAGGAACTTCAAGACATCCCTGTAGTCTCAGAATACCCAGATGTCTTTCCAGAAGAATTACCCGGGTTACCACCCGACAGGGAAGTAGAGTTTAGAATTCATCTAATTCCTGGTACTACACCAATAGCCAAGGCACCTTATCGATTAGCACCCACTGAAATGCTAGAATTGAAAAAGCAGTTAAATGAATTATTAAGCAAGGGATTTATACAACCAAGTTCCTCTCCATGGGGAGCTCCAGTGTTGTTTGTGAAAAAGAAAGACGGATCGATGCGGATGTGTAGTGATTATAGGGAACGGAATAAGGTTACAATTAAGAATCGATACCCATTACCTAGGATTGATGACCTTTTTGATCAACTCCAGGGAGCTAGGTATTTTTCTAAGATAGACTTACGCTCCGGATATCATCAGTTGAAAGTACAAGAGGAAGACATACCTAAAACTGCTTTCAGAACTAGGTATGGTCATTATGAGTTTACAGTTATGCCCTTCGGACTAACAAATGCTCCTGCAGCATTCATGGACATGATGAATCGGATTTGTAAACCATACTTGGATAAATTCGTAATTGTCTTCATTGACGATATACTTATTTATTCCAAAAGTCAGGAAGAACATTGTGAGCACCTACACGCACTCTTAACTTTGTTAAGAAAGAAAAAGCTTTACGCCAAATTTTCGAAGTGTGAATTCTGGCTGCAAGAAGTGCTATTTTTAGGTCACATGGTGAATCACGAAGGAATTTACGTAGATCCTGCTAAAATAGAAGCAATCACCAAATGGAAGGTCCCGCAAACGGCTATGGAAATTAGAAGTTTTCTAGGCTTAGCTGGATACTATAGACGATTTATTAAGGATTTTTCTAAGATAGCTGTACCCTTAACTAAGCTAACCTGTAAAGCAATTAAGTTTGAATGGGGACCTAAACAAGAAGAAGCTTTTAAGATTTTAAAGCAAAGGTTGACAAATGCTCCAATTTTAGCCTTGCCAGAAGGAACTGAAGATTTTGAAGTATATTGTGATGCTTCAAAATTAGGATTCGGATGTGTGTTGATGCAACGCAAGAGGGTAATTGTGTATGCCTCCAGGCAATTAAAGAAACACGAAGAAAATTATACGACTCATGATTTAGAATTAGGAGCCATAATTTTTACCCTTAAGATTTGGAGACATTATCTGTATGGAAGTAAATTTACTGTTTATACAAATCATAAAAGTCTAAGGTACATATTTGGGCAAAAAGAGTTAAACATGAGGCAAAGAAGATGGATGGAAATCCTAAGCGATTACGACTGTGATATTCAATATCACGAGGGAAAGGCAAACGTAGTTGCAGACGCCTTAAGTCGTAAGTATCATGAGAAGCAACGACGAGTTCGTATGCTTAGCTTAAATCTACAATTAGATTTAATGGAACAATTGAAGAAAGTTCAGGAAACAGTAATCAAGGACGATGCTGAAGGAATGAAAGGTTATATAAAAGAACTAGAGCAAGGAAATGATGGAATTTGGAGATTCCACCAGAAAAGAATTTGGGTACCTAAGCAGGGAGATTTAAGGAATAAGATTCTAGAGGAAGCCCATAAATCTAGGTATACCATGCACCAGGTAACAATAAGATGTACCAAGATTTAAGGAATAATTTTTGGTGGATAGGAATGAAAAAGGATATAGCTAAATATGTATCTAAGTGTCTTACTTGTTCACAAGTAAAAGCAGAACATCAGAAACCTTCAGGACTACTACAACAATTAGAAATGCCGGTATGGAAATGGGAACTCATAACAATGGATTTTGTTACTAAGTTACCGAAAACCAGAAAAAGTAATGATGCGATTTGGGTAATTGTGGATCGATTAACCAAATCAGCTCATTTTCTACCGATGAAGGAAACCTTTAGCATAGAAAGGTTAGCCAAATTGTATGTAGATGAAGTAGTATCCTTACACGGAGTCCCACTCTCCATCGTATCGGATAGGGATAGGCGTTTCACTTCCCATTTCTGGACTAGTTTCCAGGAAGCAATGGGAACCCGACTAAATTTAAGTACTGCATATCATCCTCAAACAGACGGACAAAGTGAAAGGACGATACAAACCATGGAAGACATGCTCCGAGCATGTGTAATTGATTTCAGTGGTAATTGGGATAACCACTTACCTTTAATTGAATTCTCCTATAATAATAGTTATCACTCAAGTATCGAAGCTGCTCCATTCGAAGCGCTGTATGGACGCAAGTGCAGAACTCCAGTTTGTTGGGCAGAAATAGGAGAAAGTCAATTATCAGGTCCTGAAATTGTGCAAGAAACCACTGACAAGATAACTCAAATCAAGGAAAGACTGAAGACAGCTGGAGATCGCCAGAAAAGCTATGCAGACAATCGCCGCAAGCCGCTCGAGTTCCAAGTCGGAGACAAAGTACTTTTAAAAGTTTCTCCATGGATAGGAGTGGTACGATTTGGTAAGAAAGGAAAGCTGAGTCCAAGATACGTAGGACCATTTCCAGTAATCCAACGAATAGGACCAGTTGCTTATCGTTTACAACTACCAGAAGAATTAGCTGGAGTACATGACGTATTTCATGTATCCAATCTCAAGAAATGTTTATCCGACGAATCCCTGGTAGTACCTCTCCAAGATGTAGAGGTAAATGAAAAGCTGAAATTTGTGGAGAAACCACTACAGATAGAAGATAGAAAGATCAAATTTCTTAAGCACAAACGACTAGTGCTAGTCAAAGTCAAATGGGATTCAAAAAGAGGACCAGAATACACTTGGGAGCTGGAATCAGAAATGAAGCGAAAGTATCCTTACCTATTCCAGTAAATCTCGAGGACGAGATTTTTCTTAAGGTGGGGAGGATGTAACAACTCTCACTAAAAACATTACTTATTATGTTAATTATCTAATAAGGAAACCCTAATTGAGAAACCCAAGTAATTCTGCATAAACCCTAAAATTTTCAGAACAATCAGAATCAGGATCAGGGCCCCTAAAACTCATGGGGGGGGGGGGTAAACCCTAGCTGACGATTATCTAAATAACTCGCTGTAGAATTAGAATTTGTTGAAACTGTCAACTCAGATAGGCTAGTTGGGGGCGTGGCTACCCTATGGAGTAGGGTGACCCCTCGCGCCACGCGACGCCCAAGGGGGTACCCCTCGCGTCACGCGAGGGGGGTCAAATTTTGTGTATAAATAGAGGGGTTTGGCAATCGAATTTTGGCACTTGAACGACGTTAATACTCAAAATAGACGCTGAGATATAGCAGAAACAGTCCTAAACACACACATAGCACGAATCGCTGCCGCAAAACAGGGTGATAACTCGATCGCTATTACGATTCAACGCCCGATCGATTGAAACTATCCAACGATTATTTGAGTGCTGCTCAAATTGGGTTTATACTTTGTTATTCATCGTGATTTCGACAGGATGTTTGAGTGCTGCCCGAACTCGGGCTATACTCTGTCATTCGTTGTGAATCCGCTGGATATTTAAGTATCACACTTTGTCAATCATTGTGAGGGTTTAATCTCGTGAATTGTCGTAAATGTTGTATTAGTTACTAACCCAGTTTGTGTGCATTGTTATTTAAAATTAGGTTAAACAAGGCTAATCATTAGGCTTATACACTGCTCGTTAAATCTGCAATGTGAGTCATTCTCTTTTTATCAACTGTTTTACAATACTCCAAATTTATTTTCAAAAGTTATAATTACAGGGATTAAGTCTTTGTAATCACCAAATTACAGCCGGTATGTGGGGTTTTGTATACATTACTTGATAATCTTCACCATTGGGGCAACCAATGGGTGATATGACTATAGTCACAGACACCATTGGACAATGAGAGGGCCAATGGGTCGAGTGACAAAATACCGTGGGTAGTTGGTTTGATATCAGAAACATTGTAATCACTCTTAATACTGTAAATTATAACAACATGTGTCGATTTCAGTAAACTGAATGATTCACTCAGTATTTCCCAGCTGACAAGGGGTGATATGACCATAGTCACAAACACCATCGGGCAAGGAGGCTACCGATGGCTGGTCGAGTGACAAATACTGTGGGTAGTTGGTTGATAAACAAAAACATTGTAATCGCTCTTAACAAAATGTGTTGTTTTAAGTAAACTGAATGATTCACTCAGTATTTCCCAGCTGACAAAACCTTTTTCAAACATGTTTCAGGTGATCTGTTGTGATCCAAGAAAAAGTGCCGTGAAGCACTACAAGCTTAGAGAAGTGGCTCAATGTAAATAAAGAAACATGTTTTGTAAAATAAAAGATTTCCCAGTGAAATCACCTTATTGTAAATTACAAGGTTTTATCCCTACGGGCAGTTTTAATATTTAAGGATCCTGTTTTAAAAGACTTCCGCTGTCGCTTAAATTAAATACCACGGGATTTCCTGCCTCGCGACTCTGGACCGGGTCAAACCGGGGCCGAGGGCCGTGACAATCATGTAGGTGCTTATGTAACTATCATCCTAATTAACCCTATTGTCTGCCACGAATTCCTTTAACCACTTAAATAACTACCATTTTAGTTGTCACATTAAATCATAAGCAAACATCAAACAAAATAACATCCTGATCATTAATGTTAAACAACAATAAGCATCATTCACATTTACATGTCACTGTTCATACATGATTGTTAAATAATAGAACATGGGTAACCCTGATCATTATCGATAAAAACCCAAAAAATGATCATGACAAAATAACCCATTTTAACCTATCGCCGGAGCAGATGACTGGACGAGTTGTTGGCGTCGGGGAGGGTTTTGAGGAGTGAGGGAAGAAAGTGATACTTGTTGGGGAAGCTTGGGGATAAAAAGGGTGTGAAAGGGTCAGGTTGGGGTGAAATGACCAAACTGCCCTTCACACCGTTATCTATTTGGACGAAGCATTAACGGTCGTTAGGGTGAGGGGTGTTATTGATCAAAATCGTCGATTTTAAATCGACAACCACAAGAACTATATTGTTCAATTTTGGTACTCAGGGACTGAAAATGCCATCGAGTGTAAACAACACGGACGAAAATTGTAGTTTACTATATTTTAATATGTGTAAGATATACGTACCATAAATTTCGAAATGTGTAGAATAAAGTTTGAAATATGTTGAATAAAATGTGTTTGCCTAATTAATAAAAAAAAAATAATTAACAAGAGAAGTTATAAACTATTTATTGTTTACCGTTATATACTTTTTTCTTTTTTTTTTTTTCTCACGTTAAGTTTTTTTTCTTAAATAGTCAATTCTCAAAAGATTAAAACATAACTATGATGCTTGTCCTATCTCTTTTATCTATTTTCTAGCCTGTTCGTATCATTTACGTGCCCTTCTCTTTTCTTTCTTCTTCTACTATTGGTATGTACTGTTTGTAACTCTTTATTTAATTTATTATTTTATTTTTATGTGTATTTTTAGCTATAATTATTCGTTTATCATGTTTCTTGTAACACCTCGGAATTTTATATCGAATCATATGGTAATACATGTCCAATCAACTCTCAAATATGCCATAATGTTGGACGAGAGGGACTAATTGTGTAAAATAGTGGAAGATTGGATGTGGAGGGACTAAATATGTCAACATGCCAAAGTTTTTTCTGAGTGACCCTTACGGACCGCAAGGCCTAAAGCCTTACGGACCGTAAGGTAAATATCTTATTATTAGTGGCAATCGGTTATGGACCGTAAAGCTTAATAGCTTACATATCGTAAGCATTTGAAAACCATGGGCGCGCACTGGGTTTACGGACCATAAGCCATAACCCCTTACGGTCCGTAAGGGGTCACAGTGTGACATTTTTGACTTTACGACCATCATACAATTACGAATCCAGTGAAATCTTGTGTTTCATTCCCGGGATTTGTATAATTACATATGACAAATACACATTTCAATCCTTGTACGATTTCGAGCTCTTGAGAAGCTTTTCTAGAAGTTATACGTAAAATGTTACGCAAACGTAATCAGTTTAACGAAACGTACACTCCGGAACAATGACATAAGCTAAACATACCCTAAATACCCTTTACATAACTTAGAAATATGTTTTGAAGGGTTCGGTAAGGCAAAAACAAGTTTATTCGATCACAGGGACTATTTGTGACAAACTGCGAAAGTCTGCAAATTCACGTATTTCTTAATGCGGACAACGTACGCACATCCAGAATTTTTTGTAATCATTAAAATATTGTATTTTAGTGATAAGAATGCAAAAATTTCATTCGTTGCGCAATTTGGGTCGTTTTCGCGTTCGTTAAAGCGTTCGTCGTAATTAACTGAAAAACACAACCGTACAACCAAACGAACCAACATCCATGATATTTTTTTTAGCATAATTCAAGTTAAATATACTTTAACTTCCTTATGGAGCTTAAAAATGGGATTAACGAGTGTCAGAAGTGTCAAAACGCGACAAAACAAGTTCAGGGACCAAAGCTATCAAAAATGAAACTTTTGCCCTTGTTGAACCTTTAGGGTCCTCAAACCAGGACCCTTGCGGTCCGTAAAGGGTCATCAGACCTGCTGTTTTGGACAACCAACTCTTTTAACTTGTTTTAACATGTGTGATGGCCAAGTTATGTGTTCCCCAAGCCTCAAACCTGATCATTACACTTGTTTTGATCCTATTAATCTTTGGAGAACACTCTTAACACATGGAATGATCTTGTGCATCCTCAAACACTATAAATAGCAAGGCTTTTCAAGCACTTCAACTTGCTCATTTCTTTCAATCTTCTCACTTCTGCTCTAAATTGGAGGCTACCATCTTTTGGAGGCTTCCTACTGAGCATTCTTGGATCCTAGAACACAAGTAAATGTTCTATCCTAGTCTTGTTCATTTCTTTTAGCTATTTTAAGCTGAAAGTCAAACAGTTTGACTATCGTTTGACTTTCAGTTATGACCATGAATTGGTCAAGTCAAAGTTCAATCAAACTTTGCAACGTGATCGTAATTACGATGGTTATAATCTCTTGCGATTATACCTACTGATTTCCATGTTTACTAGTCAAAGTGACGAGTCAAAGTTTTGGTCAAAATGCACAATTATGTGCATTTTACGACGAAACTATTTTCGGGTATGAAAACACTTTTTTATACCAAATCAATTCTTCCAACTAAGTTAAACATGTTTTGACATGTTTAACTCGTCACTTCTAGTTTAGTGCTTATATAGGGTCGTAAGTCGAGCGGTTTGACCACCGCTTTGACTTTCGAATCCGACCCGTTTGGTCGATCATTAGGATTCGAACAAACACATATTTGTGACCATAGTTGTATAAGGAATAACCTCCCGAGGTTATACCTTATGGTCACGTCGTTTGGTTAGTTATATGATAAGTCGTTATTATGCCCTTAGAAAATGACCAAAATGCCCTTTTTGCGCATAAATCCATTTTAAGCATATGTAATCAAATTTTTCACATATAAAGTGATATAATAATATTTTCAAACATGTTTGGGCATTTAAGACTTATCATATGACATGCTTAACCATCTGAACGCGTAGTTACGCAAATGATACGTTAAAGTAGCGTAAACTACCTTAACGGGTCATAACGGGTCAAAAGCACTTAGGATTCATTCCAAAAAAGAATGTAGACCTTGTTAAACCATTTCATATGAGTTCCAACACTCATTTGGTTTACAAGACCTCGTTCTATCAAATTCCCCCGATTATGTACCGTTACTTTAACATAGTTACCCGATGTTAGGACACATTAGGACACGTTCGAAGCTTTGATATTTCACTTGATTCAAGGATACTTTGCAATCCCAAGTGAGTACATAGCTCCCCTATTTTATGCTTTCAATTGTTTTGGGGTCACTCATATGTGCTAAATTGTTTTCAACTTTTCATAATCCAAGTCTATGGTTTATATAAAACACGACGATTTCAATAATGTGAACAAACTTGTTGGTGTGTTAATTCATAACACGAATGACATTCATTAGCTTTGATCAAGCCGGCCAGTAGTATGTTAAGGTACCATAGGACTGACAATCCCGTTATCGGGCTATCCACTGGATTTGGTGAATAGTTTGGGATAATGACGGAATCTGTTATTTTAACAAATCATGTGTTGATTTGTTAGTCGATTTAAAGAGGCCTTTCAGGGTCTATTAAAGATACCCCATGGGTGGTATAGACGAGTCACACAGGTTTGAATGTGTTCATTAAAGAACGACCAAAAGTTTTCACAATTAAAACACGGATGATTGACGATTGGTTTACAACACGGACGATTGACGAATGGTTTTATAACACGGACGATTGACGATTGGTTTATAACACAAACAATTGATAACACGGACGATTTGAACGATTGGTTTATAATAAGGACGAATGGTTTTTGAACAATGTCATGCAATGATTTTCACTTAAAGTTATAAACCATACAAAGTGTTCTTTCAAAGACGATTTACTACTCGATTTTACAAAACAAATGTTTTCGGTCAATATTCATGGCTAAAAGGTTTTGTTTTACTTATATCAGCTTGTAAAGTTGATAAAAACATTTTGCAATATCAAACACTTTTTGATTTCAAGATTTATACTCGTCGACTCCCGAGGTTGGACGAGGTATTGCAATATGAATTCAAGGCCATGAATTTGACGTACAAAACCTATGTACTCACCAGCTTTCTTTTCTGACTATTTTTCACATATGTTTCAGGTTCTTTTATGTGATGATTGTCAATGCTTACTTTACCTAGGATGGACGCGGGCTTTAATGACTTAAAAACTTGAAAGACAATTGTTATGCTTATTTGGTTTGTATCAAAACAATGAGTCTATTAACAAAATAAAACAAAACTTCAATTACCATGTGTTGTGAAACAATGATTCTGTGACATGACTCCCTGATGTTTCCGCCGCGGTTTGTTGTATTATGCGGTCAGGGTGTTACACACAGCTGGCAGTTTATGGCAGACTGCCATGGCAGTCTGCTGAGTTTGCCATCTAGCTCGTGAACTTGAACCATTTCTCTGCTTCCTACACGTCTTTGGACACTAATCAACTTGTGAGAAGCCCTGGTGACACATGGCTTGATCCTATGATAAAGCTTCAACTATAAATAGCACCCTTGTGCATCTCATTTACTTGCTCATTCACTTCTTCTTCTTCTGTAATCTGCTCTTGGAGTTGTTTCTTGACCAAAAGGAAGCCTCCCATTGAGTTCATATTTCTCCTAGAACACTTGTAAGTGTTCTTTCCTAGCTCTTTCCTTTTCTAGGCTAAGTAATTAGCCGAAAGTTAAGCAAATTGAATTTTGCTTTGACTTTCGGTTATGAACATTATGGTCCAGCCAATGTTCGAATCGAACATGGCTACGTGATCATAATAAGGTAGATGATAATCACCTAAGAGGGCACTTCCTGAAGATCACATTAAGTTGGTCAAATGACGGGACAAAGCCACATTAAAATAAAAGTCAAAACGCAGTTTTTCGGAAAATGTATAAAATGAACTTATAAATATCTAAACACATATTTTTGACATTATATCAGTTAGCATAACATATTAGAACTTGTGTAAGCATGTTCAACCCGTCATTGACTTCTGCTTTGACTTTTGATTCTAACCCGTTTTAGTTTAGTTACCTACTTGATCATGTTAGTGTATGGAATAACCTTGATCATAATCAGTTGTCGGGTTTTATGCAAGTTCATACATTATGCCATAAAATACCAAAAAATGCCCTTATGAGCATAAATTGGTTTTAAACCATAATAAGCATATAATTTGTAATACCTACTGATGTGGTAACATATTAAACTTGTTTTGGCATAATAAACTTGACATTGACTCATCCGATCACCCGATATCGTCTATGCGCGTAAGGTTGACGTATGTAACTTAGTTTATGTACGTTAACCAAATTGGGTCAAATCCTTCAATTTCTTTTAAAAATCCAGAATGTATTATGGTTAACCCATATTATACCAGTCGTAGTATTTGTGAGGGTTCAAACCACATTCTATCCGGTCACCGCTTAATCTAGCGAACCATACCGTTTTCTTTATATTATAGTTAACTGGTCCAAGTCATATGACTTGAATGAGACCCGTTAACATTCTAATGGATAATAATTCCATTCATTCCAGACTAAGGGCGTCCAGTAAATTGCAACCTTACTTGTTATTTTGTTTGAACGGCTGTGCTTATATTTATCTTTGGATTGTAAAGACTTAAGCCAGGTAAATACTCTTAACCTATTTTCCCTATACGGGCTTGGGATACGGTAAATTATTACCGCTTGGTCGGGTATGGGATCGATGACCTATGTGTTTGGAATTCAAATAACTCGTTTTAATTTTACCGTGTCCTGGATATCCTCGGCTCATTTAATTGCAAATGGCCACAACCTAAGCACGGGGTGTAGGCATACACCTGACAGATACTAACGCTGTGATAAAATATTTTATAACCCAATATGGGTTTACCCAATAAGGGTATTAAAGTGGTGTGTCGGTTAATCATGTTCTCAGCATGGTTTTTGGGCTCTATATGTATTGACAAGCATGTAATACTGATAACAAGAGAAATAGTTTGTTCCAAGTTATTTGTGAAAATATATGTGCCATTGGGTACATAAAATGAATTTTGAAATATTTTCAAAATGTGTTGGTTATTTGTATTTACCAGTGAAAACTGACGTATCTTCAAAAGATTAAGCGCAGGTTGCAAAGTACGTAAATAGGCTAGAAGTTGCTCGATAATTGTTTAAGTGGAATTTGCAACTCCATGCAAGAAGCCTAGTGGTTTTTATATAATCTTTTGTTATTCTATCCGCATGTGGATCTTTTATAGACTTTCGGTCTGTATATTATTTGAACTTTTGGACAGTGGTAATTTGTAATAATTATTTTATACTTTCAAGACTTCCGCTGTGTTATTGTGAATATCTATATCAATTCGTCACAAATAAACCCCAAATCCAGGCCCACCGGAAAATCAGGGTGTGACATTTTTAATAAAAGAGGCTTGTATAGTTAAGGGTCTTTTTAAGTGCAACATCTCTTTTCTTAAACATACAGCTAGGTTTGCTTTGTCTCTCTCTCTCTCCTCAGGGCTCAGACCCTATAGGACTCAGACCCTATAAGGCTCAGACCATATTTACGGGTGAGACTTTACTGGCTTTTACATTTGTTTGTTTGTAACCATGAAAGTTAAGGTAAAATAAAAAAAAAACACTATAAAGCTTAGCAATCAATGTCAAGATAAGTTTAATTTAAAAACGTTAAGAAAAAAAAAATTAATGTAAAAAAGTTTATACAAAATTATTAAAATCCTTTTTGCCACCAAACTTCAAAAAAATATTGTACCAATATTTAATATTGGTTGGTTGGAATCACTCATTTTCGTAATTGCTCTTACGAGCTATTGCAAGCAAGTAAGCAACTACTAGATAAGGTGTCATAAATTCTCAACATAAGGAAATCATAAACTCTAGTCACAATAGAGAATGTATATACGGGGTACTTAGCGCTACCGAACTGATTTTATCTTTATATACTACTACAACATCCAATATATGTATAGTCATATGTAACTAGATTTAAAAGAAAAACAACCTAGTGTATTGACTTTTTGCGTTTTATAAACAAAAAACCCGCTTTTGTGGTAATTTTTTTCCTGACTCTAAAAAGAGCGGAGCGCTGAATAAAGTAATATGACATGTTTTTGTAATAACAACCGAGCTCTATATGTTTTGCCAGACAAATAATAGAACTCGATTTAATACTAACTATCTAACTATATCCATCCCTCAAAATATATATACGGAGTAAATTACAAGTTTTGTCCTTTAAGTTTACACCAAATTACAGGCGTTGTCCTTTAACGTAAAAAGTTGACAAGACTTGTACTTAATGTTCTAAAATCTTGCATGTTATGTTCTTTAGACCTAACTCAGTTAGATTTTTTAGTTAAGTTTGGTCATATGAACCCCATATAAGGGTAATGTTGTCTTATTCACATTTTAATATAATAAATAAACCCTTTTCCTAAAAAATATATAAAAAAACCTTTCCACCCACACTATCATTTCCCTCTCTCTAAAACGCAGATATCCTCCTCCCCCTCTCTCTCTCTCTCTCAAAACCTACCATTAACACCACCAATTGAACTAGGGCTGGCAATTTTACACGATACACGAATACACGACACGAACCTACACGATCTTAACAGGTATCGTGTATGACCTTAACAGGTATCGTGTATTAAATAGGTAGACACGAAACAACCTGTTAATTTTCGTGTCGTGTTCGTGTATAGCGTTTCGTGTTTTCGTGTCTTATCGTGTATGTTCGTGTATAGCGTTAATACATGTTAACACTTAACAACGAGTGGGTAAGATACCTGTTTACCTGTTAGATACCCGTTAAGATACCTGTTTACCTGTTAGATACCCGTTAATACATGTTAATACCTGTTAGATAGTTAGATACCCGTTAATACATGTTAATACCTGTTTACCTGTTAGATACCCGTTAATACATGATTATTCTAGTGCTTGTTAACAGGTATTAACAGGTAATTTTCGTGTTTTCGTGTCGTGTTCGTGTTTGAAAAAAAGGACACGATAAGTTATCGTGTCGTGTTCGTTTATGGGATTTGCCATAAAAAGAACGATTATGGATCGTCAGATCAAAACAATCAATGGACTAGATTGCGCGGTAGCGTTCTCGTAAATAACATCAATTTTATTATGTGGGACGCACTTCATTAAGGGTAAAAGGGTCTTTTACCGCTCAAATTCAAAACGCCAACAAAAAATGATAACACGCCATTCAAAAAAATAAAACGCCATTAAATACAAAACGCCGAAAATTATTGATAAAACGCGTTGGAGATTACAGGAAGAGGAAACAACACAGTAATTAAAATTCAGTTATTAACATTTATTAGAAGAAATCCCCTCCTAAATTATGCGCCAAAAACATCATTATATAAACGACGTTAAATATCGCTTCCATAATCACTTCAATCTATCATTCTGCAAAAAACATCTTTTACCAAAAACGCCAATTTTAACCAAAACGCCAAAAATGGCAACCATCGTTTGGTGGAGATACACGCGATTCGTCCTACGTTATGATAACAGAAGGTGGGTGTATGTTAGAACGATCAAAGCAATTTTGAAGATGGAAGAAGAGGTACTGAGGGGTATCCTATCTCTTGGCATCACTCTGGATAACGAATGCCATGAAACACATAAGCTTTTGAAAATATTAACAAGGAAATTTGGACCAATCAAAGCAGATGGAAAGCCAGACCCTGTCATGACATCTTGGCGTTTTGATGATGAAACAGACTTGGTGACCGTTATATACGACAGCGGAGAGCAGGAAGACTACCTGCTCGAAAACATCATGACAAAGCAGGGGCTTGGGTTCATGGAAGAATTGCACAACTCCACTTGTTTGAACACAGACATGGACTCAAAAATGGCGTTAATGCAGGACATGTTCAAATGGAGGCTTCAGAATCTTCAGGAACAAGAAGCCGATGAAAGTGAAGGTGATGACATGGATGAAGGTCTAGATGAATACTCCAAGGAAGAAGACCACGGAAGTGATGGATACTTCTCGGATAAAGTACCTTCTGACGAAGAATTTTAATTTTTTTGTTTTTTTTGGTTAGTTTTCTTCTGTGTAATCTTTTTTTTTCTTAAGATAATTAAATGATATATTTCTCTGTTTAGTTGCAAAACGCCCAAAAAATACTACAAAAGTTATTGCTTACAAAACGCCAAAAATAATAAAAAATATATTTCCTTCTTAATATTTTCTCCGTTATTATATTTTATCATCTTGGTCTGCATAACGCCATTTAAAAAAACCCGCCAAACTTGGAAGATGGGATGTCTATCACCCTAGAACTGATAAAGTTGAACAAAGCAGTAAATACACACAGTAACTGAAAAGACAGTTACTTTATTACTATCATTTATTATAATAAAAATCCCGCCTAAATTACGCGCCAAAAAACTTCTATAAGAGATGGGTCTATACACAATGAATTGATCACACCCAGAAAAACAAACGTCATGTTCTCTAGAAACCACTCACTTTAAAACGTCAAAAAGTTAGTTAAAAAAACCACAGATGGCAAAGCTTTCACTGAATGGATTCTTGTTAGGATCTGAGGCTCTCATGATTGTGCTTGTTTGTATGAATTGAACTTTCAGTGTATATGAAATAAAGTAAAGTGCAGCGGAAATGAATACAAACTTTGTTAAACACAATCAAAGGAGAATATAGTTTGATAAACAATTGCTTTTTCATAGAGTCGAATGATTACATCAAAAGCAAAAGATTACAATACAAGCTTACAAACTAAACTCCCCCTCAGCCTGATACTCCAGAGTTGGTTGCACAAGATGAAAGGATTGAATTGAGGAGATGAACTCACTCAAAACGAATCAAATGTAAACAATTGCTTTTTCATAGAGTCGAATGATTACATCAAAAGCAAAAGATTACAATACAAGCTTACAAACTAAACTCCCCCTCACCCTGATACTCCAGAGTTGGTTGCACAAGATGAAAGGATTGAATTGAGGAGATGAACTCACTCAAAATGAATCAAATGTAACAGTACAGAGTACTGTTATATTTATAGGCAAACCAAACTACTGATGTACTTCAGCTGACGTCACCATGATAGTGACTTCTAACAGCCTAACAACCTATAGACACTGATCTATACAAAACTACTGATGTCTAACAACTGATTGTTAATATAATACAAAACAAGTCTAACACAGTTCACGTTCCATTGTTGTAGCCTAAGCACTGATTACTTGAACATTAGTGCTTTCTTCAAAAGGTGATCAGTCTTTGAATGAGCAGTGCTTGGATCTTCAGCAGTACTTAAGAGACAGCAGTAGATAGAGCTCAGCGTTTGCCTTTTAGCAGTCTTTAGTTGTTTCATCAGTGTTTGGTTCATCAGTTGTTCTTCTGAGCAGTGTTTAGAGTGTATCAGCAGATAGGTAACCACTGTCAAGGGGGGAGCTTAGTGTAAACGTCTGCTTATTGTGAATCCACTGTTGTGAACAGGTTTTGGCTTTACATTATCTGTTCCTCTGGTACGGTTCAATCCCAACAATCTCCCCCTGGAACAGATAAAGCCAAAACCTGTCATTATTCTGGATTTTTATTCCTCATCAAGAGTTCCTTAGCTTGTTTCTTAAATTCAGCTTCAAATTCCTTGGAACTCTGGTCATCCTCATCCCTACACAATGTAAGTTCAAGGAGATCCTGCAGATCTTCAACACCAAGGCCAAGTGCTTCTTTCCTTGATATGTACTTCATTTCGCCACTAGATCTGACCAAGGTCAATACGTGGGTCTTTTGATCAGACATCCACTTTAGTATTTTAAATCCTAGTGGGTTTCTTGGGAGAGATTTATTCTTTGATGAGTTGGGGGATGATGGCCTTGTAAACACTTGCAAGCTCTCAGACATTCTTTTGAAGGCTTCTTCAATGACTTTGTTTGCTGCAGCTATGTCTTCTGCAGTTTCTTGTTCAATAAGCTCTTGCCTTTCCATTTCTGACATGTCTGTTGTAGTGTCTGGTGATGCAGGTTTGTTTAACACCTTCTCAAAAAGGTTCTGAAGCTTTGTTGAGCTATCTTCTTTCAGACCCATTTTCATGATGGCGTCCTTGAAGTACTCTGCTTCTTTTTCTTTGACCTCTTCCTCAGTCAGCTGTTTACCTTCTTTTTGGTCTGACACAAGAGTAGGATTGTATGCTGACTTGAACATTGTTCTGAGGTTTTCAATCTGCTGTTCAAGTTTCATCATATGTTCTCGTTTCTTTGAAGCACTTGAAGCAGTTATCTTTCTTTTCTTTAGCCTTTTATAGGCTTCATCAGTCTGCTGCCTGGACCATTTTGATATGGCTTCAGCAGTATCCATTTTTGCATCCACCAGCTCCTTTTTCTTTCCTTTGTACTCAGCAGTGAGGTCAGCAATGAGCTTTTTGTATTTGCTCCAGTTTGGAGCATTTTTTCTTCTTTGCAGGATCATTTTTGATTCTGTCAATCCTCTCAGCTTCATGCTTTAATGCAACTAATGGCCATTCTTCAAACTGTTGTTCTTCAGCAGGATAGAATTTCTCTTTCATGATGTAGGCTAGATACTGTTTCCTTAACTTTTTCTTTTGATCAGCCTTTTCTTTGATTAGCTCTTGTGCAAATTCTTCTATCTGCTTTACTTTTGTGAAGTAGAACTCCAGTCTTTTAGCAATGCCTTCGTCGCTTAGACCTTCACTTTCACTCTCAACCTTAGCTTTTACTTTAGCTTGCCTTGCCTTGATCTTGAGGTAATCATCCATATCCTCTGGTGGCATGTAGCCTATGAGTGAGGAGAATCTTCTTTTTGAAGGATCTTCTTCTGTATAGAATTGCCTCATCTCATTTTTGAGAGCTTCAATTTCCAGTGGATACTTTGCAGCATTAGGATCATGTATTTCCTCATTGGCAGGGATTGGCTTTCTTTTTCTACTGAGGAGCTTTGGTTGTGATATAGGAAAGGTGATAGCAGTGGTGGATGATTGACTAACAGCTGCTGAAACAACTGGTGTCTCAATTGCTGTTGTCATTACAACTACTGATGTATCAGTAGATGTCTTCTGCTTTTGAGCAGGGGTTATGATGGCAGTTGTTTGAGTGGTGGTTGTTTGATTGGTGATCAGTGGTTGACTAACAGTAGTTGAAACAACTGGTGTTTCAACCACTGTTGCCATTACAATAGATGTTGTAACATCTGTTGTCTTCTGCTTTTTGGCAGGGGGTGATAGTGGTTTGGTTGTTTGTGTTGGTAATGGTGGTGGAACAGTGGTTGTGATGGTATGTGATAGAGTGGTGTGTGTTGGAGGTGTGTGTGTTGATGACGTGGCAGCTGTTTGGCTACTGGCAGCAGTTTTTGTAACTACTGATGTATCAGCTGTTTGATTTGAAGTATTTGTATCAGCTGTTTTTGTAACTACTGATGTATCTTCTGGTTCAATATACAACCCATCTTCTATTCCTTTCTTTCTTAACTTGATTTTCTCCGCCTTTTTGGCATTATCTGCAAGGGGTGTATTCATGAAGAGGATGGAAGATGGAACTTTTTCACTGTGGGCAGTCTTTTGTATGCTGGCCTTTATAGCCTTGATATCTGCTTGAGTGTCTTTAAACCTTGATTCCACCATGTTGGTCAGCATTTTTACTTGAATAGCATGCTTTTGATCAGCCATGTGTTGCTGTTTTTCAAGCATGGGTTGGAAAATATTCCAAAGCTCATTTGCAGCAAATGCATGTTGTGCAGGTGCTTGAGCAGGAACAGCAGTAGTTTGTGCTTTCTGAGCTTTTAAAATCTCTTGCACCATATCTTTAATATCAGTAACTGAATCTTCAAGTTTTTCAACTCTTTTCGTCAATTTCTGATATTTTGAATCATCACCTACATTTGTAGGATCATCTGAATCCCCACCAGTGGTGGTTGTACCAATGTGTGACTTAGGAACTGAGTCCCAAAAATCATCCATTGATGCCCCTTGTTCTTGGTACTGGGGACTTCTTTCTTCAGCACTCGATAAGCCTTTGATGGTACCGGTGGTTAGAATCAACTCACTGGTGGTTACCGATGTTGCCATGGAAGAAATTGCCTTCAAGGGAGTCTTATTAATGTAACAACTGTCCAACTGAAGATCTGTTGATCCATCAGTTGTAGTTGCTGCTCCACTTGAACTACCACCGAGAGTTACTTTTAACTCAGGGGGTGTAACCTCCTCAGCTGTTGCTGGGATAGCAGAGGTATAAGCATCAGACCCAGTCACTTGTGGAGGTATACTCTCAGTAATGGGTGATAGAGAGGAACTGGTTTGTGTCTGTGCAATATCAACTGCATGCAACAGGGGTATTATTGATTGTGGCAGTATGATTGGTGAGGGTATGGGTGTTGAAAGAGACATGTCCTTGGGATCAGGACTGTGGAAGATAGATCCGAGTGGATCCAGAGCTTCATAATTTGGTGTCCCTGTGGTTACAACCTGATCCTTTTGTGAGGATGCAGGAGGAGTTTGAGGCTGGGGTTGAGATCTTTCTTCCAACTGCTGTGAGGAAGTAGCAGCAGTGGTTGTTTGTGACTTTTGTGCTGTCACTGGCATTGTCTCTGGGATCTCATCTTCCAGAGATGCCTTTGTTTTGGGTATGGTGGGTTTTCTGGATGTTTTTCTTTTTGTCTTTTTGGTGGCAGGTGTGGGTTTCAAAGCAGCGGGTGTGCTACTTTGATCACCTGGAGCAGTGGGCTCAGCAGCAGATACCTGAGGAGCAGTTTCATCTGCTAAATTCTGCTCAGGCACCTCTGCTTTTGTTTTTATTGGTGCCAACATTCTAGAGAATGTTTCAGGTGTTAAGCAGTTTATTTTAAAAGAGGCACCTTGTTTGGGCAATTCTGCATCTTCCTTTACAAATTTTTGTTCAAAATAGTAGCTTAGAAATCGTGGAAAGAGCAGAAATGCCTTAGTATCAACGTTTTTTTTACCAAATCATCAAAAATTTCTTGGGAGTAATTAAAGTTTTGATTGTTTAAAATTGCATACCCCAGACATTGAATTTTTGTTGGTATTTCATTAAAAGACGTTGTTTTATTAGAAACACACATTAACAATGTGTGAAATAAAAATCTGGGTGCAGAAGGAAAATAGCCTTTTTATAAGGTATCCCTTTTAGGTTGCTCTGCATAGCCCCTGTTTATGAAATCCTTTTTCAACTCTTCTTTAGAAAATGAGGTTTTTCCTTTCAAATCATCGAGTTTAAAGATTTCATAAATGAATTGTGGAGAGATTTGAACCTTCTTACCCTGTATCGAGGAGTTGATGGCTGTGATGATGTCTCCTTGTTTTTCAAGGGTGGCATTCTTCCAGAACTCTCTCTGGGTTTGAAGATAAATGGGAGCGTCTGCTGTTATCAAAGTTTTGTACTTTGATGCAGATAGGGTATCCAGGATGGAGTCGAAGGTGTTGTCGGTTGTGGGTTTTGTGAGTATACCCACATAGTTGTGAGGAGATTTGTAACGAATCTCCGTAGTTTCAGCAGCCATTTGAGTGGCGTCTGATGGAGTGGAGGAAGAAGATGGTTTTGATTTTGATTTCGATTTAGGTTTCGTCATTTTTTATGAAGAAGATCGAAGAAGGTTTTTGGAGTTATGAGAGGGAAACTGCTTTGTGAAGAGAATGTTTGGAATTCAATTCGACAGTGTGAGCCCCTGTTTGGGTTTAATCAGGGTTTTATTCAGGGAAAAAGTGAATGCTGATGTGGCAGCGGTTATAATGATCTGACGGCTAAAAACTGACCACGTGCCAACCCCTGATGAAATGGTAAATAATGGAGGACAGTTGTTTTGACAACCACTGATGGATCAATCATCAGTAGTTACAACGGTAATGAAATGAAGCAGTGGGTGTATCAGTGGATGGAACAATGATTTTGAACATCAGTGTTTTTTTTTTTTTTTTGAAGAGCAGAGGTTTACTATCAGCAGTGGAGAGATTTTAGAGAACAGATGTTGAGGCACAGCAGCATTTAAGGTACAACAGTGGTAGAAAATAAAATGAAGACTTTTATTGCAACAACTGATAGTGCAGCAGTTTTAAACTTTTGACAAATAATGTTAGCATCTGCTTGTTCAGATGAAGAAATTGATTTTGTCTTGTGAAAGTACAATATCTTATCTAACATCTGTTGAGCACCAGAGATGCTATTCATAACAAAATACATTTTAGATGTATATTATCAAGATTAAATTGCCAGCAGTTATCTACAGAAATTTTGTTCAAGGTTTTGCCAAATGTCCATTACTCCAGACAGTGGTTTAGCATCCCAGATGATGAAGACATTTCTACTAGAGCTACTCATTTTGTGTCTAATTACTTGAACTAGATCATGAGTATCTCAGTAGTTCAAAATCAATTTGCAATCAATTTATGATCTGTGATAACCAAACTTGAGCTTAACATGACCCTGATGTGTGTGCCATATCCTTTTGATCAGATTTAGGATAGTAATTCCCCACAAAAAAATAAGGAAATTACATCCTGACCAGAGATGAACTTTTACTATCGAAAATAAGTAAAAGTGCAACATATATTTTACAAAATAATATATATCTGGTTTTATTAAGAAGAAAAACACCTTAGAAAAATTAATGGAAGTTTTGAAAATCAACAAAAAGGATCTGACAGCTATTTCAAATAAGTTCATGATCATATCACTCTCAAGTTATTTTGACCATTGTTTAGGGTCAATTTCTTGACAATTGATTGTAAATCCTTCTTTTAAGGACAATCACTGGGAATGTCATTGTTACCTGAACAATTCCTGTATTGATGAATGCACACAGTTGTATGATTCCATTGTTTAACCCAACTTTAACCTCAAAAGTGTTTTATGCTTATACTCTTTTCTTTTGATTCCAAAAGTTTTGAGATAGCCACACTTTGAGATTTGTTCATTTTCTTTTTCCCTTCTATACCCTTTTTATTCACATGTTCAGAGATACTCACTGGGAGATTTTATTTTGAACACGCTTAGTCCAAAATCACTTTGAAGTAATGTTTTGAGAGATCTAACCACATTTGTGCATGTTTTATTACCAGATCTCACATTACATATGATTAGGACTATTTTGACGCCTTATTTTCTTAATGTGTTTTGACAAAGTTGATTTGGTCCTTTTGAGGATTCTCAACCTGCCTTTGAACACATAAGAATTTTGACTAAAGCTTTATTTCCCTCATTCTATGTCAGCAGAACACTAGTGTTTAGATGAACATAGGTTTTGCTGATCTGAGGTGCATACTTTAGTGTAAAATATAAAAACATCACAAAAATCAAAACAACAATTGAAATCAATTTTGAAAATATCAAACGATCCCATAATTTATCAGATATTTTACAGATCTGAAAACTATGAGTGACTTGTGCATGATATCACTTGTTGCGTGAAAGTTGTGTGTCATATGACATCTTGGTTGTTTTACAGAGTTTCTGAATAACCATTTTGATCATGATTCACTCGTTACTCTGTTTTTCAACTAAATACAGCCATCCTTAGTATCAATGAATTTTGAGCCGAACTGTTATGTCAAATTGATTGTTAGATCGAATTTGACTGTCCAAGCTCTGATACCAATTGTTAGGATCTGAGGCTCTCATGATTGTGCTTGTTTGTATGAATTGAACTTCCAGTGTATATGAAATAAAGTAAAGTGCAGCGGAAATGAATACAAACTTTGTTAAACACAATCAAAGGAGAATATAGTTTGATAAACAATTGCTTTTTCATAGAGTCGAATGATTACATCAAAAGCAAAAGATTACAATACAAGCTTACAGACTAAACTCCCCCTCAGCCTGATACTCCAGAGTTGGTTGCACAAGATGAAAGGATTAAATTGAGGAGAAGAACTCACTCAAAACGAATCAAATGTAACAGTACAGAGTACTGTTATATTTATAGGCAAACCAAACTACTGATGTACTTCAGCTGATGTCACCATGATAGTGACTTCTAACAGCCTAACAACCTATAGACACTGATCTATACAAAACTACTGATGTCTAACAACTGATTGTTAATATAATACAAAACAAGTCTAACACAGTTCACGTTCCACTGTTGTAGCCTAAGCACTGATTACTTGAACATCAGTGCTTTCTTCAAAAGGTGATCAGTCTTTGAATGAGCAGTGCTTGGATCTTCAGCAGTACTTAAGAGACAGCAGTAGATAGAGCTCAGCGTTTGCCTTTTAGCAGTCTTTAGTTGTTTCATTAGTGTTTGGTTCATCAGTTGTTCTTCTGAGCAGTGTTTAGAGTGTATCAGCAGATAGGTAACCACTGTCAAGGGGAGAGCTTAGTGTAAATGTCTGCTTATTGTGTATCCACTGTTGTGAGCAGGTTTTGCCTTTACATTATCTGTTCCTCTGGTAGGGTTCAATCCCAACAATTCTTCTCTGAGGTGGTTATCTCTATAATCTTTTGCTGAATGAGATGGACAAATATTCAAGAAAAAGAGACTGCTGATAGTGATATGTCATCATGTGAGCTTTGTTCTTGATGAATATATGCATGGCATGAAGGATCAACACAAGTGTAAAATGCTATATTGGACTCTATTATTATAAATAGCATTCAAGTAAGAGTTGATCTTTAATGATATGCCACCAAACAATAATATCACACCAAAAAACAGGATGCCACTAACAAGCTTCGTCTAAAAAAGACGGGGTTTATGTAGGAAAGTTGGCATCTAGCTAAAACAAAACGCTAAAACAAATTTAAGAAGAAGATGCCGATGACAGTGATGATTTGGATGAGAATTTAGATTACAATTCTTAATTTTTTTCTTTTTCATTTTCTATTGGTTTGTTATATAATTATCTGTTGTTTGTTATCTAATTCTCTACTAATAAAATACATTATTACATAAAACGCCAAAAACTACAAACACCAAAACGCTAATAGTATGAAACTGTGAGATCGGGTGCTGGCAAAGCACCTTGTCAATGTATTAAACGCCAAAAAAATTGACTAAACGCCATAAAAAACATTTGGTCTTGTTGTAATCTTATGAAAATATTAATGAATCGTAGTGAATTATTATACAACGCCACAAACCTCCAAAACAAATTGACCAGGGAAACGCTATAACGCCAAAAAAATTATCTATGTGACGCAAAACAATTAATTCAACGTGACAGATCTAAGAAAAAAAATAAAACGCCAATTAATTAATGAATATAATTAACGCCAAAATAATCTTAGACGCCAAAAATGAAGCAGCATGTTACGCAAAATTGGGAAATAAAAGAAGATTGAAAAGACAAAAAAAACCCCTCACGCCCTGATCATATCCCACGCCACGTGTTGGGCCACGATGCGTTCTCACACTTTAGGGCGTTTTCTCCTAATCCCGTACCTATATATATGTATATATGTATATATATATATATATATATATATATATATATATATATAGGGTATGGTTCTAGAGTGAACACTAGGTTGAGAGTGAACTATCTGAACTAATCTGGGCCATTGGATTACTTCATCTAGAGATTTTTAAACAATGGCAAGATTGTAATTATAATATTGTAATTCCCCTTTAAAATAATTGATAGAAGGGTATTTGCGTCTTTTGTAAATTGAATTTATTAAACAATATAATCAAAATCCCTAAAATCTTGCTAGTTTCCATATACACAAGACACACAGTTGTTAGTGCATACACATGTGTACAATCTTGCTAGTATCAGTTTATACAAGATACACAAATGTTAGTTTATACATATGTGTACGGTCTCGCTAACTATCAGTTTATACAAGATACACAGCTGTTAGTTTATACACATGTGTTCAGTCTCGTAACTATCAGTTTATACAAGATACACATCTGTTAGTTTATACACATGTGTACCTACTTTTATACATCTTTGTATTATATTCAGAAATAGTTACATATATGTATATTAACAACATATAGTATATTATGCATGCACACGAGTAGATTCATATGAAAATTATGAATTTTATGAAAACGAAACAAGTCACATGTATGGAAAAATAAATAACTTCATCACATATTCAAAAAAAAAAAATTAATGCCCAAAAGTAGTTACAATTTCAATCTTAGAGAAATTTTTCAATATTTATTGAAAATTATAAAAAGTTAAAAACAATATATTATGATATCTATATATACGGATAATAAAAGAAAAATAATATTCAAGTTAAATTAAAACAAAATCTATGGATAAGAAATGGGTGCTATGAATATTTGGAAATTAAATAATTTGTAAACATAATATTTCCAAAAAATTTGAAAAAATAAAAGTTTTGTCTTTATCATCTTCTTGAGTGATAAGAATACCTGCAATATTCATTAACCAACTTCAACATATGAGGTAAAGATGTAAAATGATAATTTTGTAATCCATGACGGTCTATCAAAATTTAAAGGCCTTCAATATTTTATAATTAAAATAATAGAGAAATAATTAAAAATGAGAGAGAGAGAGAGAGAGAGAGAGAGTTAAGAAATGAGGAAATTAAGGGATTTTAATTAAACATACTTGCCTATTGTCAATCTTATCCTTTTAATCTAAAAACTGATCAACGGCCAAGATTAGTTCACTCAGTTCACTCTCAAGAAGTTGTTCATTCTTGAACCTAATCCTATATATAGGGGCGGGTGTGACAACTGCCAAATTTGCATGCATCCGTACAATTAATTAGACAATAATTAATGATTAATGACTGTGCTGATTTACAGTTTATGACATGAATTGCTTTCTGATTACTGCCTTATACATACATGTGCATCATATATTTCTTAAAGTCTTGTCATTATTGCATGAGAACTTTATTGACTCCAAAGATGCACGAAACACAGTTAGCACAGTTATCAGACAAATCAGAAAAATGCTGACAGAGTTCAGTAGATAGACAGACTCTGTATTGAGACACAGAATGAGCCAGAAACCAAGTCTTACACTAGTATAGTGTGTAGGAAAGTAAGGATCATAAAACTGCCTTCCTAGAGATAGTTTAAGTGCCGGAAAGTGCCTAAAACTCACATAAACTGCAGAATTCTGCAAAATTCAGCAATATACAACATTTAAACAATCTAATATCATGCAGAATTATGGTTAAATGGTCCAGAATACTTTCCTAAGTGTCGGAATCAAAACTGTCACAAAAAGTAACATAAAGAACACTAAACTGCAAAGTTTAGCACTTTAACGAACCGGTAACCAACTGAACGCTACCCGAAACACCAAATTTTCACTAGAAGCATTGTTTTAACATTACCAAGCTAGTTATGGTCCCCGAACATCATAACACACACTACCTAAATATCTTGTAACTAAATCTCTAACTAAACACTTGAATTTGGACCATAACCCTAACTTACCATTACCACCTAAGCCTAGACCCCCCCCCACCTAGTTCACGACCCATGATGTGGGTCCCACCAAAGATTTTATTTGAGTTATTAAATAGATCTTGTCCTTACTTTTAGAAACATAATATATGGAAGATCTCATATTGTTGGAAGATTATAAATGGAACCAAAGGATTATCATTCACATCTCACACATTAAACCAACACTCAAAACACCCTTCTCCTTCTTCCCTTGGTTACGGCCATGAACAACCATCACAACACCTTCATTTTTCTATCACCAACAACCATTCTAAACATATTCTAAGGTGTAAGAGGCAAAGTTAGGAAGCTTGGAGCTTTCGGAAGTTGAAGGACCTTCACCGTTTGCTTTTATCCACCTCATTTCTTCACTTGATCATCGCTAGCCTTGAGCTAGTAGTAAGATCTTCTACTCTTCATTTTACATCTATATTAGGTGGTTAAAAGATGATACAAGAAGATTATCATAAAAGAACACTAAGAAACAAGAAGATGAAACATGAACATAAGCTTAAAGTTATAAGGAATCATGAAGAAATCATGTTATTTATGTGATGTTATACTTGATGATTGTTGTTTGTTCATGTATATGATGTAGATCATCATATGATCTTGCTAGATCATGATTAAAAACATAATCTAGCAAGATGAGAAAGTAGAAATGATGAAGGATGATAGATCATCCACATAAAGATCATGAACTTGAAAGAATACTTTGATTTCTTGAAAAATAATGATCAAAGTAAGTTGTTAATCATGTAGATCTAAAGATTTATGAAGGGTTTTTCAAAGAAACCAAGTTAAAAATATAAGTTTTGCTAAAACTTGGTTCTTACATAAACAAATCTTATTTTTAGTGGTTAAACAAGTGTAGAAACACTTGTGTAACAAGAAGAATACATAAAGAAATATTTTTAAAAAATATGATTACAAGTTGTAAACATCCAAATCATTCAAGAATGATGTTTTTATATAAACAACTACACTTTAAAAGGTAACTAAACTTACTAAACACACTACCAAGTTACTACAAATTTTTACAAATATTCAAGTTCATGAAGTAGTGAAATATGCATGATTTTGGCAAGATTGGTAAGTAAAGGTTGTTTGTTGATAATTGTAAATTGATTGTGATGATTTTTACAAAAGAAAATGATATGCTTGAAAGTATGGAAACCTCCATTTTTAGGGAAAACTATGGCAAAATTTTCTAAAAACATAAACACTTAGCAAAATATTTTTAAACAAGTATTTACAAGTGTATTCAAACCATAAATTGTTACATAAACTTTGCCATAATTTTTGTTACAAAAATTATAAATATTGGAGGTTGGTTTTTACAAATAAAAGTGAAGGCACCATGTGTGTGATTATTTGTATATTATTGATGTGCACAAAATGCAACATATAAATTGCATCAATAATGGCTTAAAACTAACCATTTTTAGTACTAATGTTGGAAAAAGTGTGCTTTTGTCTTCCTTTTGTATTTTCAGGATTAAATGAGCTCAAAATAACAAAAGAAGCAAAAAGACAGCAAAATCTAACATAAATACAAGAAAAGGAACAAAAGTGATATGCCTGACCCCCCGACAGCATCCTCCCAAGCAAAACAAAGAAGACAGAAGACTGAACACGCCCCGTGCTCAGCGAGCACGGGGCCGTGCCCAAGAAGCAGCAAAAAAGACAAACCTATAGAAGCTTCTACTGCCCACCATGGGGCCGTGCCCAACGGACACGGGGGCGTGGTCAACTTGCTGCAGGCGCATTTATTGTAATTGCAAATTACAATTATTGAAGAGAGAGAGTGTCAGATGGACACGGGGCTGTGTCCAGCAGGCACAGGGCCGTGCCCGAGCTTCTGTTTAGCCTATAAATAGGAGTGTTTGGAGCTCTTGCAACTCATCCCTTGGCACACCACCTCTCTCACACTTCACCCACCACCCACCACCCACCACCATCACAACACCATCATCCACCACCATCATCCATTGTCCATCATAGAGTGTGTGAGTCGTCTCGGGATCCAAGATTGATCGTAAGAGTTCTTGACAATCAAAGGCCATGTTTGCCTAAGTCTCTTACATCACTTGGTGAAGACAAGTGTTTAGTGTAATACTTTTTATTTTTAATATTTTGCACTTTTTAATTGGTTTTGTATTAATGACTTTAATTACTAGTTTCTTATTTTAAAGGTGATTCTTCCTTATCGTTTGTCCGTGGTGTCTTGGCCTTATTTTACGGTCTATATAAAATAAAAGATTTTCACCATTCATATCTCCACGGTCTATATGGAGGTATGTTGGCTACCTGGTCGGGGGTTAAGGGAACAGTTTGGTAAGATTCTTGCCATTGTTTAGTGTATAGATCCTGCAAAGGACCTGGGTCAAATTTAGTAGGACCTCCTTCAATACCCAAAGGTATTGGATGGCGGGGGTCCAAACTCTTTGATCCCCTCATAAGTTAAACTACTATTAAAACTTTAACCCAACTACTTAGGACTGTATCCCTGCTGACTCAGAATACTTAGCTGAGGGTAACGTCGCCTTCAAAAGAGGGGCCTACCACATTATGCATTAATAACTAATTAATTATCTTTCAATAATCCGACCCTTTAGGATTGTATCCTTGCTGACTCAAACTACTGGGTTGAGGGTAACGTCGCCTTCAAAAGAGGGGCCTACTACAATAACTAACAAGTGCAAAAGTGCCAAAATAATCAAAGGTTACACTACACACGAGTCGGATCCAAGTGATTCATCTTGTCTATCTGTTTTATTTTTATTTTATTTTTCAGCATTTTAGTTGGTTTTATTTTCTTAGTTTAAAAATCTTTTTCTAACATTTTGATTTGATTAGACGTTGAGGATAAACCGGTACTAAAAGCTCTTGTGTCCTTGGACGACCTCGGTATCTTACCAGCACTATACTACGTCCACGATGGGTGCACTTGCCCATATGTGTGTTTAGTGTTAGTAAATATCGTGTTTTATAAATTTAAAACTTGGCTAAAAGTGTAAAAAGGGCTTAAAATATACATCTAAAACGTATACACACTCACACGCATCAAGTTTTTGGCATCGTTGCCGGGGACAAGGATTATAAGAAAGTTAGAAATTAACGACCTAATCATTTTTTCTATTTTCTTTTTTTAGGATTTTCTTAATTTTTCAGCTTCTGCAGAACTCAGCACGGGCCGTGCCTGCTGAACACGCCCCTGTGCCCAATCATTGGAACTGGCAATCCTGTTTTAAGTCAGAGAGTAAGCTGAACACGCGGCCGTGCCCACCCAACACGCCCCCGTGCCTAAGATTCAGTTACTGAAAACAGAACAGTAAGATCCCGACGGTTGGTAATTTCTGACACAAAAATGAGTGATAATGATTTTTTTTACTTTCGGCACTCTTATGGTACGTGGTGTCAATTATGTGGAGGCGGTCATAAAGAATTAGAATGTTATTTTCTAAATTATAAGCCCCACTATATAGACACATCGTTTGCCTGTATCTTTAAGAGGGGCGAAAGTAAAAATAATCCTTATCTCTCCCTCGAAGGCGCCCAACCAGATATTCTAGGAGAAATGCTTCTTGATGAACTATTTCAACTAGAAGATCTAATTCTTAATTGGATAAACGAACTTAAGATGGATTTCCTTGATTCATCTCAAGACGATTACCAAGAAGAAGTGTTGGGGTCGCATTCAAACAACCTCGCTGCTCCCGATAATACCTTAAACTCTAGCGAAGACTTGGACGATAGTCGTCCCTGTGCCGATTGTGCCGTGAAGGACTCCCCATCGACTTCGTTCGGTGGATACATAGACCTGAGCGATTCGGCATACACCTTCTTTAATGAGAGCCCGGGAAAGGGTTGGACTTGTCCACCTACATTTAGCATAGGAATCACCCTCACCGACAACCTCTTGCGTTCTCGTCTTAACCTAGATCAATTGAGGTATCTTAGGCACTTTGGGGTTGTTCCATCCAGTAAGGAACCGCCCGATCCAGCTTAGTTCCTTGAAAATAGACAAACTTCCTAATCAGCTCTTCGACACGGGGCCGTGCCCAGCCAACACGCCCCCGTGTCCACCAAAAGATTCCTTTCTGACCTTACGTCAGAATACGGACAAACTGTGTCAGAATCTTGCCTGCACACGGGGCCGTGTCCAGCCGACACGAGGCCGTGTCCAGCATGCTGTCGTTTTCTATAAATGCAGCCAAGAATCCTGCACATTTGGACCATCCAGGGACAGAGATTTGAAGGGATCTTCTCTCCTACCATCCTAGGTATGTTCTAAAAGAAGGTTCCAACAACCATCTTGTCCTTTCCTCTTTTATCCATTTCCTTCTTCTTCATCTTTCTCCAAAAACCTCCATTAAAGTTTGAAGTTTCAAGCTTTATTGAGTTTTGTTCAAAGAATCTTGTTAAAAATAAGTTGTATAACATTGTTTTAAGTTACTATTGTTCAAAAAGGCTTCACAAGTTAGAAAAATAACTTAGAACTTCAAGATTCCTTGTTTCAAAATTCTGCAGAAAGGTGAACACGGGACCGTGCTCATTAAGCACGGGGCCGTGTCCAAAGAACTATTTCATTAAAATAAACTGCTTTCGGTTATTTTCGTAGAATGTCAAGTGAAAACAGTGGCACATCGTCAGCGCATTCAAGAAACAGTAGAAGTGGAAGAAGGCCTTCCATTGAAGCTACCCTTGTACACTATGTCATGGCGCTACTGGAAGCTCTCGATGAAATGACTTCGGTAGAGGAGGTCCTAATAGACCGTATAAACTATCTTACGGTGGGGCTGGAAAATAGTTTTCAAGAAATTAACCTCTTGCACCAGAGGTTAAATATTCTTGTAACACCTCCCATGGAACCCGTCCTCCCTCAAGAGGATTGGAACCTAGCACTTGGAGTCAACAACCCTACCGGATGGGATGACATTGCAGCGGAGCCTCCTCTTGAAAATCTGCAAGAAGTCCCGGTGGAAGTTGCACCTCCTCAAACCGACGCCAACGAGCCCTCCTTTCTCCTCCCGAAGGAGATAGAGGAGTGGCTCGCCGACATATGAGGAATCCATACCCGGAGTAAGGAGTTCTATGAAGCCGCATCTAACCGAAACTACTCTCTTCTCGGAAATTTTGCTAATTAGAATAACTTGGAGGATAGAACTCCTTGGTTTAAGCTTCTTGTGCTTACTTATCTAACTTACTAGTATTCTAGGACTATGTCATTCTCTCTATGATGATTTTTAATCAAATGATGGTTTAGATGATGTTGTGATAAATAAAACACACTAAGGATGGTCAAGGATGACAAGGGAAACGAGAAACATAGCCCCATGCATGAAAACAGGGCCATCCGACAACAATTTCTTCATCATAGTAAGCTCAGCACGGGCCGTGTCCGCCCAACACAGCCCCGTGCTGCACACTCTGCAGAAAATTGCCCAGTCCAGGTAACTGGACACGGGCCGTGTTCGCTGAACACGCCCCCGTGTCCAGGCTTCTGTTTCTTTTCTTTAATTTTTGTCGCTGGCACCTGAACACGGGGCCGTGCCCGGTCCCCACGGGGCCGTGTCCAGGATGCCAGTAACATAAAATTTTGCTTTTAATGACCATTTTACACATTCAATCAACTTAAAAACTTATTTTTGGGACACATTGAGGACAATGTGTAACTTAAGTGTGGGGGGATGCTAAAACCTTGAATCTTGCAAGTCCTAATAACAAGCCTTACACAAAACTCTATTGGAACCGCTGATCACCCCAATTTTTTTTTCAAAAATTTTCATTTTTTTTACTTGTCTAAGTTTAAGTTGGGAATTCAAGTTCTAACAAGGTTATATTTTTACAAGTTTACAACCGATAGCGTCGTGATAAAAAGAACCAACATAAGAAAATTACGAAAAGACATGACAAACTTAGTTAAAATTTGATTATATATACTTGATCACATAAAAAAAACCCTTTCCTAGAAAAGTGAGTTTTGAGCCTTTAATGAGCATACAAATACATATATTTACACTAAATGCTCATTTTTCGTTTCTTGTGTGAATAGCCGCTTGGTTCGTACGACTCTAGAACTTGCCACAACAATACATTCCCGGTCCTTACCAACTTAAACCCGAGTAAGTAAATGATGGAGGCATTAGGACTAACCCTTTTTCTTTCTACACCATTATTTTTCATTTTTTTACCACCTACCCAAAATCCCCCTAGTTAACCCCTTTGAGCCTAAACCTTTTTCATTTCTTAACCCAAAACCATCACCCTTTTTTTTACCCACCTAAACCTTTTTATTTTTAACCCTTTATTTTAGTAACAACATTCGGTTTTCTAATGACTCTTCCTAAAAATAATAATAATAATAATAATAATAATAATAATAATCATAATATATATATATATATATATATATATATATATATATATATATATATATATATATATATTTTGATGAAGCCAAACAAACAAACAAGTTCATCAAAAATAACTTTGTTTGAAACAATTGGTTCATCAAAATAAAATGAAAAAAATGCAAAAAAAAAAATAAAAAAATAAAAAGTCTTTCGAAAAAACCGATGTTCGTTACGCTTTTCGCCATTTTTACTAACCACTAACCCAACCACCCACCTTTAGCCCAAGCCTAACCCTTCACCCAAAAAGTCCTCTTGATATTTACAAAGGTATAAAGTTAAAAAGGAGGAGGATTGATTGCTTGGTAAGCTTATGGTAGGAGTAAGCTCCATGCCGCTCTCGAGTGATTCACTAAAAATACACCTTCGGCCGAGTGTTGAGTGATTCCCCCGTGAGGTATGTGAACTTCTATATAAATGGAATTTTAAAAAGGTATGCTATGCCTAATAAATAATTTATCTTATGAAACGTTTTTGATAAATCATGACGAATAGGATTGTAAATAAATAAAAATAAAACCTAAATAATCTTGGAATTCCCGACACTCTATGACAAGCCCGAAAACCTTCTCTTCTACCCTTTCCATTTGGGAGTGAATAAAGCCACATTATAAAGAGTTTTGCTTGAGGACAAGCAAAGATTCAAGTGTGGGGGTATTTGATGTGCACAAAATGCAACATATAAATTACATCAATAATGGCTTAAAACTAACCCTTTTTAGTACTAATGTTGGAAAAAGTGTGCTTTTGCCTTCCTTTTGTATTTTCAGGATTAAATGAGCTCAAAATAACAAAAGAAGCAAAAAGAAAGCAAAATCTAACATAAATACAAGAAAAGGAACAAAAGTGATATGCCCGACCCCCCGACAGCATCCTCCCAAGCAAAACAAAGAAGACTGAAGACTGAACACGCCTCGTGCTCAGCGAGCACGGGGCTGTGCTCAAGAAGCAGTAGAAAAGACAAACCTATAGAAGCTTCTACTGCTCACCACGGGGTCGTGCCCAGCGGACACGGGGGCGTGGTCAACTTGCTGCAGGCGCATTTATTGTAATTGCGAATTGCAATTAATCAAGAGAGAGAGTGTCAGATGGACACGGGGCCGTGCCCAGCGGGCACGAGGCCGTGCCCGAGCTTCTGTTCAACATATAAATAAGAGTGTTTGGAGCTCTTGCAACTCATCCCTTGGCACACCACCTCTCTCACACTTCACCCACCACCCACCACCATCACAACACCATCATCCACCACCATTATCCATTGTCCATCATAGAGTGTGTGAGTCGTCTCGGGATCCAAGATTGATCGTAAGAGTTCTTGACAATCAAAGGCCATGTTTGCCTAAGTCTCTTACATCACTTGGTGAAGACAAGTGTTTAGTGTAATACTTTTTATTATTAATCTTTTTCACTTTTTAATTGGTTTTGTATTAATGACTTTAATTCCTAGTTTCTTATGTTGAAGGTGATTCTTCCTTATCATTTGTCCGTGGTGTCTTGGCATTATTTTACGGTCTATATAAAATAAAAGATTTTCATCATTCATATCTCCACGGTCTATATGGAGGTATGTTGGCTACCTGGTCGGGGGTTAAGGGAACGGTTTGGTAAGAGTCTTGCCATTGTTCAGTGTATAGATCTTGCAAAGGACCTGGGTCAAATTTAGTAGGACCTCCTTCAATACCCAAAGGTATTGGATGGCGGGGGTCCAAACTCTTTGATCCCCTCATAAGTTAAACTACTATTAAAACTTTAACCCAGCTACTTAGGACTGTATCCCTGTTGACTCAGACTAATTAGCTGAGGGTAACGTCGCCTTCAAAAGAGGGGCCTACTACATTATGCATTAATAACTTAATTAATTATCTTTCAATAATCCGACCCTTTAGGATTGTATCCTTGCTGACTCAAACTACTGGGTTGAGGGTAATGACGCCTTCAAAAGAGGGGCCTACTACAATAACTAACAAGTGCAAAAGTGCGAAAATAATCAAAGGTTACACTAGTGATTCATCTTGTCTATCTGTTTTATTTTTATTTTATTTTTCAGCATTTTAGTTAGTTTTATTTTCTTAGTTTAAAAATCTTTTTCTAACATTTTGATTTGATTAGACGTTGAGGATAAACCGGTACTAAAAGCTCTTGTATCCTTGGACGAACTCGGTATCTTACCAACACTTTACTACGTCCACGATGGGTGCACTTGCCCATATGTGTGTTTGTGTTAGTAAATATCGTGTTTTATAAATTTAAAACTTGGCTAAAAGTGTAAAAAGGGCTTAAAATATACATCTAAAACATATACACACTAACACGCATCAATTATGTGTATTAGTTATTTTATTTTAGGATTTGAAATAATATAACTCATCAAAATACCAAGAACTTACAATCCAAAATATTACCAAAATCCTAAGAATATGAATATACAAGATTACACAAAATACCTTTAAAACCGAACAAAGGAATATAACTTGCAAATATTCAGGAAATATTATTCATATGTATATTTTGGTAAATAATATTTTCGACACCAAGTGAATGAAAATATGATTTTCACAAGTATTACAAAGTTATATCATATTTTTGACAAGAAGAAAATATATTATTTTTGGTGGACAAAAATATATTCTCTTGGAATCAATAGAAGATATATTATTTTTGTAAGAAATACATATTTTCTCAAATGAACATGAAATATATGATTTTTGGGAGAAAAATAAGTTTGTATATATTTTCCAAGATAGACTTGAAAATATAGTATTTTTGGAACTTATACGAAAATACGAATACTTTTGCCAAGAGAGAATTATAAATAATTTTCTAAGTAACATACCTCGGAATATATATTTTGGAAATATATATTAAAGTATCTTACTAAAAATATTATTCCGGAAAAGTTGATATAAAATTAAGTATATGAATACTTAATGAATACAATAAAAATACGTATTCTCGTACGTATAAATACACACTGGAATACGACACCAGTACATGGCAAAAATATACAAGTATAAGATACCCCATCCTTGGGAACGAAATACAAGTATAAATACTTGGGAAGTATTAAGTTAATACATATTGTTTTAACAATTATTCCAAAATCTAATAAATATAATTTGAGTTAAAATATTAATTATTTTAACAAATAATTATACACTTGGAATAATAATGAAGACACTATGAAACGTAACTCAAAGACACTAATCAATACTAAGTCAAGGCACGACCCGCTCGTCTAATGGACCATAGTACGCATGTGGGTAGTCATGCGTTCTAGAGGAAGCTTTGAGTTACATCAGATACAAGGAACACAAAACTGTGAGTTCATGTTTCCCCCTTTTCTCTTAACTGTTTTCAGTTTTATAACTTCGGGGGTGAAGTACATGTTACAACTGTTTACAAACATTATTATTTGGTATGGTTAGCTAAGAAGGGTACACTTAGATCATGTGAGTGGTGGCATAACACTTAAGGCCATTAATCCTCGTTGTAGGACCGAGGGACATGAGTAATAGATCTATTCGGGTATAGCGAGTCCCACCCATGCGAAGTTTGCTAGGTTTGAGTTCCCTGCATCACGTCACAAATATTAATGTATTAGCTACACATTAATTGATCTGTTTCCTTATTGCTTTCATACCGGGTTTTTCAGTACATCCAAACATGCTTACAAATGTTTCAAAGGATTATTCACAAACACACACACGAACTCGCTCAACTTCTGTTGATGTTTTCAAACTACATGTATTTCAGGAAACTAAGTATGGATCTGGTGGGCATTAAAGTTTCAAGTGATGTCTGGAATAAAAGATGTCATCCGGTGTCGAATGGTTTAGAGTGTGTATCCTATCCTGGATAGGATACATGTTTCAAAGCTTGGTTATCATTAGTGTCTTTTGAAAAGTCCTTATGGAACTTAAAACCTGTTGGTGTTGTATTCTGAATACGAAGTCTGTGTTTTTGGGTTAAATCAATGTTGTTGTAATGTTACAAAACTTAATCAATGGATGAACATCTTGGATTTATCATATAGTTGTTTGTTATGGTTGAATGCAATGATATTAAGCAAGTCACACCTAATCACACTTCCGCAAAAGTCAGGGTGTGACATCGGGATTTAGAGAAAACGCTCAAAAGTGTGAGAACGGAGAGAACGCTTATGAATCGTCAGATCAAAACAATCTATGGACTAGATGACGCGTTGGCATTTTCGTAAATAAAATCACTTTTATTAATCTGGCGCGCTTCATTAAGGGTAAAAGGGTCTTTTGACTTAACATAAAACGCCAAACTCACGCTATTAAAATCCGCCTCAACACACATAGCACACTTCATCATAATATAACGCCATAGATATAAAACGCCAAACTTTGTTTTTAACCGATAAAGCTGAACAAACAGTACTAAAACGACGTAACTTTATTACTAGCATTTACTGCAATAAAAATCGCGCCTAAAAAACGCGCCAAAAACTTCCTATATAAACAAACTCTCAGAATTACTAAAATCCAAACCAAAACCATAAAAACCTATATTTTCCTCTACACCATTCATCTTATATGTAACAACCCGCACGTTCGTGCGTTGT
The DNA here is from genome assembly GCF_002127325.2 of Helianthus annuus. NCBI lineage: Eukaryota > Viridiplantae > Streptophyta > Magnoliopsida > Asterales > Asteraceae > Helianthus > Helianthus annuus. The sequence continues at coordinate 35,543,047 of NC_035447.2, read as the reverse complement.
TACTACTCGTTATACTCGTTACGCCTTGCACTAGAGATTCAGATCGTAATGTAGCTATATCGTATACATCGCTACTTCGCAGTATTTTCGCATATTACGCATACATTATTGCTAAAACACATCGCAACACACGCACTAACGCTCACGATGATGTTGAGTGAGGACCTATTCTACCCTCCTCGATAGTTGTGATGCGTCGCAAAGAACGCATATTCAAAACGAAACCCGGATTATTATATCGCAACTTTGAAACATGGATATTTATACGACCCTATGTGACTAATTATAATAATATATGAATATGGGTATGAAAATGTGTAACCAACTATCGCAACGCTTAACGATCGAAATGAAACGTAAAAACTCAACTCGCCGGAGGCATTTGATCGAATGACAATTCGAACGAATGGCCATCCGATCGGAGTGCCAGCCGATCGGACAGCCATCCGATCGGACAACCATCCGATCGGACAGCCATCCGATCCGAATCACTGCACCACCTTCTCTCCTCTCTTGCCTATAATTACCCCCACTCTCACATCATTTTCCCTGATGTGGAGCTCTCACTCGACCAACACGCTTTGGGGCTATTTTCTCTCGATTTGTCGCGATTCTTGTAAGTTTTCAACCTAAATCTTGTACTTCTATGATCTACGCACACTTCTTCATCTTTTTCACCTTTGAATCTTAACTTTTAACCGTGAAATCAGTGGATTTGGGGTGTTCTAGGATGATGTCATCATTGAGTTCTTATGAACTTCAAGCTTTGGCCTCATTCCACCAAGAACAACTCAGATCTGAAGGATTTCCAGAAGATTAAACAATATTTTCGCATAAATCTACACCCATTCACGGATAAAAGGATTGAAAGGTGGTTTTCCAACTTTCTTTCAACTTTTTTACACTCAATGCTTTCAAGACCGATAGAATCAGAGCTTGTACCGGCCTTCTACTCATTCTTAGTGTCGTGTTGGTTCAGGATCTGGTTTTTAACAAAGAGATGGCCGATTATGGGTTAACCAAGAACGACCGTCACGAACTAGTAAACCGGTTAGATTTGGGTGATTCCTGTCCGATCGGGTCCCTTGGTTCGAGATGGGGTTTCTGTTGTTTAGCACGCCACAACACCGTCTCGATCAAAACCGCCAAAAACCCTCAAAATAGTCAAGTACCACGTACGACTAAATCGTTTGGACGGATTGCGTCCGATCGGACAGCCATCCGAACGGACGAGACAGTCATCTGATCGGATAAGGCAGTCATCCGATCGGACTGCCATCCGATCGGATTGCACCTTGGGTCTCACACATGACTTGATTTCAACGATTTGGAGTTTGAACATTGAAAGGACTACCCCCCGACCAGGTGGTGTTTAGACTTCATCACTTAAACAATTTTCAACATATTCAATACAAACAGATTGTCACCCGATCGGACTACACTCCGATCGAGTGACAAACTGCTGTGAACTTGTTCTCACTAAAGTGTCCCCCAATCGGGTTATCGCCCGATCGAACAGCCGTTCGATCGACCGACCGAAAGGTAGAGATACTTCTCTATTTTCAAAATGCTCCAACGAAAACTTCAAAAGGCAAACCATTATACACAAACACATCTTTCATCCAATTGACCGACCACTCGATCGGATTGCCATCCGATCAGAGTACTGTCCGATCCATTGACACCTTGCCCCGTTTAACGCACTATTCAACGCTCACGCTATCGATCTGTAATAAGGGTAATCTCAGATGCGCTCCCTTCAATCCAACCAAGTTGTGGTTGCTTGCCGAACACCGATTGTGAGTATATTTGAACCCTTTTTGCTTTTGCACTTTTGGGTGCAACATACGTTGCTATCAAATCGAATTACATCAAATGCTTAAACTATTTATCACTTGCGAATGACTTACGTGCATAGTTATACGTGATGCTAGTTACATATGTGCTAGGACTTATACTCGCGACGTCCCACCATGACTAGTATAGTACTATTGCGCCCGACGGGGTCTAGTTTAGCAATCGCAATCGCAGCTCGAGGACTTAGCTCGTAGTATCACTTTTGTGAGTATATATGTCGTGTATTACGTTTATGTATGTGGAAATTCGCAGCTTTTATCTATTACACTATTACATATCAAACCTGTATGCTCGCCAATACCTTGCATTGACAATATTTTAACGTATGTTGCAGGTTTAGTCGCAATCTACATCAAATCAAGCTAGGAAGTCTAGAAACTCACCTAAAATCTATGTTGTCGGATTTGTATTGTTCGATAGGACAAGAAAGTCTGTGATGACTTATGTGATTGCATTATTTATTAGTATGGGATAACAAGTATAATAAATACTGTCGCAGTTAGTTGTTATGGATTCTCTTGAGCAATCTGATTCGCCTAGTGCCGCGCCCCGATGATTCCGCCATCGGTTGGGGTGTGACAGATTGGTATCAGAGCCATAACTATAGGGAATTAGGTCAGACTCGACCTAGTCCAGGTCGATGTCTTAGAAACAACCTAGTCTATAGTCTAAGTACCAACAGGCCGACTCGTGTGAGCCCAATAGGGAATTGCTCGGGCCTACTTGATACTCTCGTTCGAATTCGCTAAAAGCTACTACTTCGTGCGAACACCGCATACTACAATTTCACACGAAGAGCCTTTCCTAAGGCTGGAATGTTACTTAGCCTTTCCTAAGGCCAATACAATATACACATTTTCGAAATTATTCGCATAACACAACCGAGTGGTCCAGTCGAGATCAGGTGTGAAAACCGAAAACTTTTGATAAGATCGCTCACTCAGCGCATTTTTCTAGCACGAGAACTTTTCTTCGAGATAGGAGTGACATCCATAACTCAACGAAAGTCTCCATTTCAAAATCTAGTGGAACTCCTGAATTTATTCGAAGAGCACAACCACAGTTAGGAGCGAAGTTATTAAGTCAGGGGTGAAACCCGTATCTTAATAAACCGTTCCACTCTCTATTAAATGGTTTTCAAAAAGCTCTCACCAAGGACTCGGCTATAACGATAACTCGAGCCACGCGATGACCAGGAAGACGAATGCCATGACCTGCATCCCAGTGGAAGCATATGCCTTCTAGGGCAACGTGCGTGCATGAACTTGTTGGGTATAGTTGGGTTACCTTGGGCAGTCGACGCCTAAACACTCGAGGCACTCTATCGATTTTTCTAGCATACAACCCACCGATTTTACGCTTGTTGGAACTTACTTACGCTTATGTGTTTACAATTTAAAACTTTACGCTTTATCGATTCTTCGATTTTCGCTCCTTGCTTTATAAATGCACAACTCGGACAGCCATCGCAATCTAAAACGAAAACCGAATGTTCGCAACAAAACTAACGCCCAATTACTCGCTTTCGCTCTCGCTCTCGCTCTCTCCCTCTTCATCGCGTCCTCGCGCATTCTACCTGACATGTATGTGTGTAAGTATAAAACTACAACTAACTATATGTACAAAACGAATTAACTATTTGTATAAAACGAATCAATTGTGTGAGAACTTAGGAATCTCGTGTCTCCTATGTGGCTCCTACGTGATATCTATTATACTACTTGCTACAAGTTTTGATTACGCTCAATCGCATCGCAAACTCAAAAATCATTATGACCGAATCTCACTCCAAATCTCTCTCTATCTAGATGCCTTCCCGTGACTCTACCTCGAGACAAACAACTAGGAGAAGTGCCAAACGAAGCACCGAAAAGAGGATTGCCTCGCTTGTGGCCAAGGAAGTGACCAAGGTCATTCCCCAAATTGTCGCTCAAGTGCACTCTCTCAGCAACTCTCGAACCTCGGAAGACATTAAGATGGAAGCGCTGCAATCTGCCTTCCTCTACAAACACTTCAAAGCATGTGGTCCGATGGAATTCACGGGTGAAGGAGGTGTCTCCCAGCTACTCTAGTGGTTCGATTCTGTCGAAGTTAACCTTCGTCAGAGTGGGTGTCCCGATGGATTTCATACTACTTGCGCTACCGGAGTATTTCAATCGTGAGCACTCGACTGGTGGACCGCCGAACGTAACAAACGTGGGATCTCCACAGCTTACGCTCTCTTTTGGGATGAGCTGAAAGAGTTCATAAAGAAAGAGTACTGCCCTCCCCACGAAATCCAGAAGCTAGAAAACGAATTTTGGGAAATCAAACAAGTCGAAGATGACAATGCTGGCTACACCGCAAGGTTCAAACAACTTAGCATAATCTGCCCAAGTCAAGTCAACACTTCTGAGAAAGCCATCACGAAGTACATTCGCAGCTTGCCTGAGTGTGTGGGCGACTTTGTCGAAGCTGCAAGACCTGCTACCATCGAAGAAACCTACCGCTTGGCCGCAGAAATCAACAGCAAACGAGTCTTAGACGGATTTTTCTCCAAGAATCCTGTCAAACAAGCTCAACAAGCAATCGTCATCGATTCATCTGACGATTCTTCCAATGACTCTACCAACGATTCTTCTGAAGATTCCTCCGACGATGTCTCCAGCGAATCATCAGACGAATCCTCCAACAACAACGGCACCTCATCTCAGGATCGCAACAAGCTCAGCCATAAGCGAAAGGAACCAAGCGTGGATGAAATTCCAAACCCCACCCCGCTACGATTTGCTCCCGTTCTTGTGAAGTGCGCCTACACCGGAAGTCGTCCCCTGTGCCTCGTGTGTACGTATCATCACCCACCAGGAACTAACTGTCGTTATTACGACAATTGCAACTGGTATGGTCATTTTACCCAGAACTGCCTCACATGACCACAACCTTGAGGAATTTCAGCAACAACCGCAGTCTCAGCAGAAGTGCTCCACAGCAACGTTATTTTGCTTCTAATATTGTTGTAATAACACGACTTATCGCCATCAATTTCTTTTATGTGTGGAAACTTATTTTATCTTTCGATGTATGTGGATTCTATTTCTCTCTTATACTCGCACACAATCTAATGCTAGCACTATGTACTATATAATGTATTTTACCCCTACTATGCGTTCTTGAGATAAGGTACGATAAACGTGCAAGAATCAAATTAATCACGGGTGCACACGGGATTATTTTGGTTAGTGCACGGACATCGTAGTGAGTTTCAATGATGCCTCAACGTTCAGGGCATGGTTAAGCGTGGTGGATAAGCAGCTGGTACTTCCTATATATAAGTGTCTTGACCATGTCTGACAAAGTGTGACACCTATTCACGGAGTGGAGGCGCATGGGTGAAACATGACGGTGTTTCGCCATGCCAACCGAAGTTTTGTGAAGAAAGTGCCATGTGGAGTTGGAACGTAGACCTATTATGCTATTATAGTTATTTTTGACACACTAAACTATACATCGCAAGGCGTAACAATCTCAATCTCAACTCAAAGCATGTAATCGTAAGACTTTTCGTAAGTCAACACGCTCGCAATCGCATCATCGTTGGAATCTATCTCGCAATCTCAATCGCTTATTATGTGTATCGCTCTATCGCTTATTGTGTGTACTGCTCTATCGCTTTGTGTATTGCTCTATTAATCATCGCGTATCGCTTAACGTTTATCGCTATCGCTATCGCTTACTGTTATTTATGTTATCTGAGTTATGCACACATGACCTCGCTTCACGAGACGAAACTGATAGGGTTAAAACATGGTGGATACGCCGCTGGTACTTCCTATATATAAGTGTTTTAGCCATACCAGCAGGCTTTCGTGGAAAAGGGCCATGTGGGGCTTAATGTTAGTTAAATTTCGTGGTGTTGAATCTAATCCAATCGCAAATTCCCATAGCTTGTAATGCGTCGATCGTCACCTATCGCTCGACGGTTGTCGCTATCGCTCGTCGCTCATCGCTTACCGCGTTACGCTTATCACTGCCGTCTTCACTTATTATGTTTGTGTTGTGCTATCGAATTTTCGCCTATCGCACTCACTCGTGTCGCTAAAATGAGTTTGAAAACGACTTCATCACTCAGTTCGCCTTTCAAGACTTGATTCAACCCTTTCTTATTTGGATCGAGTCATCGCAAATCTGTCTGCGCTATGTTGGCACGTATAACACTACCTCACGAGACGGAAGCCATATGGTTAAAATGTGGTGGATACGCCGCTGGTACTTCCTATATATAAGCGTTTTAACCATATTGTCGAACTTTCGTGGGAAAGTGCCATGCGGGGCCGACCTTAAAAATTAAATTTTTGGTATTTAAAAAGCTTTGTTTACCCAAAGTTTAAACCGACCCTTTTCCTACAAAACTTTTTCTAAAATTTGATCAAAACCTTTGTACAAAACAAGATTTTCTGGTAACGATGGAGTGACAATCGACTCAAGTTACTGCCGCGTGACGAGAAGATTTCGTGAAACAAGTTTTAAACACCCTAAACTCTTTAGTACCCTAATAAAACCCCACTCATAGCGCTGGCATGAACATCGAAACAGTTTGAGGCCACACTGTGGGAAGATTTTGCATAAACAAGTTTCTTCAAACCTTTTCGAATTAATCAACTTTTTGAGAATCAAAACACTTTTGGATCGCTTTTGTGTGTTGCTGTCGTTTGTATACGAGTCGTCTTACTCGCCGTCTTTCGCCTAGTCTTCGCAACGCTCTTGCTCGTCGAACATCAATCAATCGCTCGATTATTCTTGACGCTTTTAATCTTTACTCCCACTCGCATCGATCCTCGCAACCCTTCTTATGGATTAATTTCGGGACGAAATTTCCTAAAGTAGGGGAGACTGTAACAATCCGCACGTTCGTGTGTTGTTACTACTCGTTATACTCGTTACGCCTAGCACCAGAGATTCGGATCGTAATGTAGCTATATCGCATACATCGCTACTTCGCAGTATTTTCGCATATTACGCATACATTATTGCTAAAACACATTGCAACACACGCACTAACGCTCACGATGATGTTGAGTGAGGACCTATTCTACCCTCCTCGATAGTTGTGATGTGTCGCAAAGAACACATATTCAAAATGAAACCCGGATTATTATATCGCAACTTTGAAACATGGATATTTATACGACCCTATATGACTAATTATAATAAATATATGAATATGGGTATGAAAATGTGTAACCAACTATCGCAACGCTTAACGATCGAAATGAAACGCAAAAACTCAACTCGCCGGAGGCATTTGATCGAATGGCAATTCGAACGAATGGCCATCCGATCGGACTGCCCTCCGATCGGACAGCCATCCGATCGGACAACCATCCGATCGGACATCCATCCGATCGGACAGCCATCCGATCGGACATCCATCCGATCCGAATCACTGCACCACCTTCTCTCCTCTCTTACCTATAAATACCCCCACTCTCCCATCATTTTCCCTGATGTGGAGCTCTCACTCGACCAACACGCTTTGGGGCTATTTTCTCTCGATTTCTCGCGATTCTTGTAAGTTTTCAACCTAAATCTTGTACTTCTATGATCTACGCACACTTCTTCATCTTTTTCACCTTTGAATCTTAACTTTTAACCGTGAAATCAGTGGATTTGGGGTGTTCTAGGATGATGTCATCATGGAGTTCTTATGAACTTCAAGCTTTGGCCTCATTCCACCAAGAACAACTCAGATCTGAAGGATTTCCACAAGATTAAACAATATTTTCGCATAAATCTACACCCATTCACGGATAAAAGGATTGAAAGGTGGTTTTCCAACTTTCTTTCAACTCTTTTACACTCAATGCACTCAAGACCGATAGGAGCTTGTACCGGCCCTCTACTCATTCTTAGTGTCGTGTTGGTTCAAGATCTGGTTTCTAACAAAGAACGACCGATTACGGGTTAACCAAGAACGACCGTCACGAACCAGTATACCAGTTAGATTTGGGTGATTCCTGTCCGATCGGGTCCCTTGGTTCGAGATGGGGTTTCTGTTGTTTAGCACGTCACAACACCGTCTCGATCAAAACCGCCAAAAACCCTCAAAATAGTCCAGTACCAAGGACGACTAAATCGTTTGGACGGAGAGCCGTCCGATCGGAAAGCCATCCGAACAGACGAGACAGTCATCCGATCGGACAGGGCAGTCATCCGATCGGATTGTACCTTGGGTCTCACACTTGACTTGATTTCAATGATTTGGAGTTTGAACATTGAACGACTACCCCCCGACCATGTGGTGTTTAGACTTCAACACTTAAACAATTTTCAACGTATTCAATACAAATGGATTGTCACCCGATCGGACTACACTCCGATCGAGTGACAAACTGCTGTGAACTTGTTCTCACTAAAGTGTCCACCAATCGAGTTATCGCCCGATCGAACGGCCGTTCGATCGACCGACCGAAAGGTAGAGATACTTCTCTGTTTTCAAAATGCTCCAACGAAAACTTCAAAAGGCAAACCATTATACACAAACACATCTTTCATCCAATCGACCGACCACTCGATCAGATTGCCATCCGATCGGAGTACTGTCCGATCCATTGACACCTTGCCCCGTTTAACGCACTATTCAACGCTCACGCTATCGATCTGTAATCAGGGTAATCTCAGACGCGCTCCCTTCAATCAAACCAAGTTGTGTTTGCTTGTCGAACACCGATTGTGAGTATACTTGAACCCTTTTTGCTTTTGCACTTTTGGGTGTAACATACGTTGCTATCAAATCGAATTACATCAAATGCTTAAAGTATTTATCACTTGCGAATGACTTACGTGCATAGTTATACGTGATGCTAGTTACATATGTGCTAGGACTTATACTCGCGACGTCCCACCATGACTAGTATAGTACTATTACGCCCGACGGGGTCTAGTTTAGCAATCGCAATCGCAGCTTGTGGACTTAGCTGGTAGTATTAGTTTTGTGAGTATATATGTCGTGTATTACGTTTATGTATGTGGAAATTCGCAGCTTTTATCTATTACACTATTACATATCAAACCTGTATGCTCGCCAATACCTTGTATTGACAATATTTTAACGTATGTTGCAGGTTTAGTCGCAGTCTACATCAAATCAAGCTAGGAAGTCTAGAAACTCACCTAAAATCTATGTTGTCGGATTTGTATTGTTCGAGAGGACAAGAAATCTGTGATGACTTATCTGATTGTATTATTTGTTAGTATGGGATAACAAGTGTAATAAATACTGTCGCAATTAGTTGTTATGGATTCTCTTGAGCAATCTGATTCGCCTAGTGCCGCGCCCCGATGATTCCGCCATCGGTTGGGGTGTGACATTATAAACGCCAAAAATATTAAAGATTCAAGTCCATGTTTCTTTGATATACAAAATTTTCTCAATAAACTTTCACTCTATGCAATGAGCAAGATCCTCAATATGAACGCCAAAATATACAAAAACCACAAAACTTCAAAAAAAGCCATTCATTGAGATTCTGTTTTTGTTCTCTATAAAGTTTAGCTAAACGGGATGGATAACATTGTTACACATCTTTCTTGACTGAGGATTAACAATGTTATCCATTTCGTTCAGCAAAACATTATTAAGTTTAGCACGACCAAAAAATAGAAGTTTATGGAAGTTTTATTTAGTGGCGTTATTGTTTTTTTTGGCGTTTGATTTCCTTGCCCAATCTTATATTGTTTGTTATTTAACTTTGAAGTAGCATGTTATGAACAAAGAGATAGAAAAAAGAAAAAGATGCAAAAAAAAAGCCAAACTGAGAAATGTCTGTGTTCTATAGCATTGAAATAAAAAAACGCCAAAGTCCTCTAAAATGTCCCAAAGACAACTGTATGTGATTTGTAAGAATGACAAATACAAAACGCCAAACTACTCTTCATTGGCTCTCGAAGACCTTGTCGATCTTCTTTTAATTACAGCTTGTTTGCATGTTGATGCGTAGTGTCCATAGGCTTTGCAGTTCTGACACTGTCTTTCTTTGGCCCCGGGTTTCGACTTTGATTTCTTTTTGTCAACTGCTATCTCCAGTTTAAATTTCAGGCGCTTTCGAGAACCAGAACCTTTGGATTTATAACCTACAGGGACTCTTATCGGATTCTTGTCATTTTTATATTGACCAGTTATCTAGGCAAATCTATCCCTAGAACTAGCGGGAGGAGCAAGAATATGCATATCTTGAACCTTCTTCATATAAGATTGAACATGATCCTTGTATAAGGATAGCTCCTCTTTATTACCAGATAAACGGTTCAAAGTGTATTCGGTTGAATAAATAACATCTCGCATCATACTGTGCACATCAGGATCAAGCTCGGTCATATATTCACGACTAATTGAGAATTCAGAGTAGTTTGGGGAGGCCTCTTTGCGCCATCTATTCAGAATGTATTGTTTTGGAAATTCCCTAATGTCCATAAGTCTCAAAACATAGAATATATGTCTACATAGCAAACCAAACTGTTCAAAACGTCAGTATGAGCAACAGCATTTGCAATCAAACTTACGGAACAATACCTGAAAAACACCAAAAACAATATCTCTATAACGCCATGCATAGAATGTTTGTCTAAAAAACTAAAAAAGAAAAGAACACGTTGCATATAATAAAACGCCATTAACAGAAAACGCCATAAAAACCAAAACGCCATTATTTACCTCAAATAAGGATGTACAAAGCTGTTGGAAGTCATTTACATTAAACTTAACAAACCCATCAGGCTGATCTTCGTAACGTTGATTTATGAAATGCACAACTCCAATAAGCTCAGCTTGAACGTCACAAAAAATACTTTTTGTATATATATCAACAGCTTGCCCTTCCAACACTTTGTAACTACTCTTCAGCTGGGGTCTTTTGTATCGAGATTCATGATCATTTTTACGATGTGTGTGACGTTGTGCTTCTATTGCAGTCTCATAATGCGTCATGAACTCAACAAGAGTAGCTTTCGAATTGCACACTTGACCAAAAAAATGATTCTCACACTCCGACCTGGATGTCGTTCGCATAAGACCAGACATTGGCTCCATTCTATAGTATGCAGGGATCCAAGATTCCCTAAGTGCAAAAATATCAGATAGCCAGTCATTATCTTCTAAATTGAATTCTACAATAACCATTTCCCATTCTAATTCAAACTCTTCAGGTGCGAGAATATCCGTCCACACAACACCACAGATACGTTCTTTAAAATTGGTGGAATTGCATAGCCTAACACCAACCTATAAATAACACGAAAACGCCACACATATATAAAAAAACAAAAGACAAAACTTAATTAAAAAAACAATAACAAGGTACAAAACGCCATGTATCTTAAAACACATTGTATACTAAAACGCCAAAGGTAAAAAAAGCATAACAACCTTCAGAGAAAGTTTATGAATCACATGCCACATGCATAACCGATGTCTCGTGTCAACAAATACAGCAGAAATAGCCTTCTTCATCGCTGGATCTTGGTCAGTGACAACAAATTTTGGCTGAGAACCAACAGCTTTAAGAAAAACTCTTAACAACCAAGTATACGTATCAGCAGTTTCCGACGCCAACAATGCTGCACCAAATGTAACATTGCAGTGATGATTGTCAATACCAGTTAATGGTACAAACACCATAGAGTATCTGCATATGGAAACGCCATGATAAATGAAACAATAATAAAACGCCATTGAATGTAAACTAGTAAAACGCCATTGCATGTAAGCTAAAAAAACGCCATTGCATGTAAAATAAAAAACGCCATGAATGTAAAATTGATAAAACGCCAAAAAACAAAGAAGTTGAATTATAAAAAATTACTTGTTGGAACGATACGTGGCGTCAAAGAAATCACATCACCAAACACGTGGTAATTATGTTTGTCTTGATCATCACACCAAAAAAGACCCTTCAAACGATTGTCTTCGTCTGTGATGTAATCATTCGAGAAATTAGGCTGGGAATGTTTTTTTCATTCAAATGTTTCATAACCATATCAGCGTCATATTCCCCTATGAACAAGTTTATTTGCCTCTTATAGTTCTTATATTCAACTTTGCTTGCACCCACATCTTCAGAACCACCAAAACAAGTCTTCATAACATTAAACGCCTTGACAGGACCCAAATTCAGCTTAGACATGCTGTGTATAACATGCTTATGGAGCTGAGTGAGGTGCTGTTCAGTTGGAAGAAAATGCTTATCAGGACGTTTAGATGAAAAACGCCAATGATCGTAAAAACATAACAAATACACAAAAACGTAAACGAAAATTAAAATTAATACCGAAAACTCCAATTGCAGTTATGAATAATAGATTAAATATCAATTAAAACGCGATTAAACTGCATAATTGAATAACGCTATGGAAAATCATACAACACATTATAAATTAATAATACAAAAAACGCCATAGAACAATGATAAAAGAACAAAACGCCATATCTGTTGCATGATTTGCTGAAACGAAAATAGAAAACTGTCACACCCCCAAAATACCACCTAGGGAATGTCCCTACTAGGCGTGTGACGTACCAACAACGAGCCAGTATTCACATTGAACTCATTCAAGTTTATAAATAAAATCCTCAAATGTTAATGAAAAATATCATTAACGAGTTTAAATGAAAACCAACATGTTCAGCGGAAGCAAATGATAAACCAAAGTTAAATAGTTTCAAAACCAATGTATAGTATCAGGAAATCAATCACATAAATCCTTCCAGTCGACCCATGACCACTCCAGCTACTCCAGACAGCAAGTTCCAATGCAAGACATCTAACGACCTACAAGCATGCAAACAAGTGTGTCAGACGACGCTGGTGAGTTCAAAGTTTTGTTAACACGTTTAGTTACCAGATGTGTGTATAAATAGTTCAACGATTTGATTTGATGCTGTTATTAACTCGGTTACCGCAATGGCTACAAGATGTATTTGCCCAACCCCAATGTCTCTATCAAAACATTGGTCATGCTTTAAGGAAATTAGTTCACGCCCGTCCTCCCCGGTACGGTGTGAGGGTGCCAAACCTAATAGCGCTATCAACTAATGACCTCGTTGCCTCCCCGGCAACTATCGGTAGATGTAAGGGGTCTTATATGATAGAAACTGAGTAAAATAACAAACAACCCAAAAACCTGACATTCCTCCCCGGAACATTACCCGATATCCCTCCCCGGGATGCATGCTTGGAAAAAGAGTAGTGAACTCACCTTGGTTTGCTCGGTAAGATTAGTTACTCGTTTAACAAAAGTGGTTAATTAGTCCCTATTATGATTCCAATAACAATCAGTTTCACAGTTTCACATGCACATAATTCACACATCCCATGCATAATCAATTCACGTTCACATTGTAAGTATATCACACATTTATTGTACTTGTAGCATGTAGTTCGAGTCATATAGTCACTCTATCAACGCATCAGTAGGTGAATCAAATTAGCAAGCCTCTTAAGATTTTGTGTGACCCAACCTATATTATATACTGAAGGAGTTGGCTGGCCCATCTGGCCCAGCCCACCCAAGTCGGTTTCGCGGCCCACTAGCTTATTAAGTCCGATTTGTTTGTGTTTGTAGGATGTGTTTTGTTTTAACATACGACCCAATCATAAATTATAAATCCATCTTAATGCTAGTGTTAGCCTACACATTAGGATTATAACATAACAGTCACTCAAGCTCCGGCCCATTAATGTTCAGCCCACAAAACAGAATAAAACACATTGTTCACTATTCGGAAGTGAAGCCCATATCGAAAGTAATCCCACTTGTGAATTCACAACAATTCCTATGATATGCAAATATCCCAATGGTCCCTTACTGTTTAATAACCATAATAATCTACTTCATGCAAATCAATCCATATATGAACATCATAATCGTCCATCATTCAATGTCATATAATATTAATATCCCTGACAACACTATTAATATGTTCACATGGTATGATTTATGATTTGATAAAAGCTACAATACACATGGGCCGCCACTTTCTAATCTAAGTTATCAACCACCTATCTCAAATTCTATTGGGCCTTTGCCTACTGTTACATCAAGAGTTATTAGGAGTCCTTTATTTGTTGCATGCACAAGTCAATAACAAACACACCTAATTATCCAAGCACTGATAATTCGGTCCATATACATAACAGCCAAGATGATGATAACACTTTCAATATCATATAGCACTTTCGATATCATATAGCACTTTTGCTAATTAAAATCACATAACGACAATAAAATAAAGATTAACGTGAATATAGATAACTAACCGAAGAAACAAGATGCTTGGCACGAAGAACAGGAAGGGGGGTCTCCTACATCCGTCACAAATCAGGGAAGAGATAGAATTTATGAGTTTGTTATTTTCTTTTGAGATTGAGAGGAATATAAGGGGATTACGTACACTTAATGTTGAGCCGGTTACCTAAAACAAGTGGGCCGATCCACTAGATTTCTCTATTACCTCCTTGGGCCATAAATTGCTTTTAAATCACACAACAAGTCTATTGGGCAGTGGGTGATACCTATGGGCCGGTGATCACTCACTTGGACTGAAATCAGTATTAACATGCACAAAATGTGTATTGGGCCGAGATCAAATTAAAACAAGTGTGTAGCGGGCTCAGATGGCCCATGCTGTGAGCTGATACATCGTCGGGTTCTAACGTGTGAAAATGCGGCCCAGTTGATGTGCGGCCCAAATGTCAAAACATTACTTAATAAGTTATTATACCAATCAGTTTAACAAAGTTATACGAAAGTTATACGAACAGAACGTTTCAACATATTAGAGAAAGATAACGAGAACTAAAGATCAAAAGATGGAACGTTACCGACCTTGGAAGTTTGGATTGTCACATCATCCCCAACTTGAAAGAAATTTCGTCCCGAAATTTGACAAGTAAGCATAGAGGAATGAAGTGATAACTCAAGATTGTTGCAGATTTTCCTGAGGTGCCACATCATCCCCAACTTGAAGAGGAATTTCGTCCCGAAATTCACCAGTTTTACCAGAATTAGATTGGTCATCAGGAAAAAGTTGAGGATACTTGAGTTTCATCTGATCCTCGCTCTCCCACGTGAACTCCGGTCCACGTCTTGAGTTCCAACGAACTCTCACAATCGACATATGACTTATGCTAACGAACCTTGTCCTCTTGGCCATGTTTCGATAGATTCCCTGGTAAATACAACTGTTCCGATAACCTCATACTCTGGTAAAAGTATCGCAAGTGCTTCATCGGACAACCACTGCCTTATTTCGAGGTATAATTATCATCGTGAACGTTATTCCATTTCGTTAGTTAACTCAAGTTTGTGAGCCATGTTACCTATTCGTTCCAGAGGTCCGGATGTCCCAATGCATAGAAAACTAAGTTTGCCACGTTGTCTATAGCGTATCACGCCCTCCCAGGATGGGACTTTCGATTATGACACGCTCGCCTACAGCGAACTCCCAGTGTTTCCTAAGCTTATCAACTTTCGTGACAGTCTCGCGTTGCCGTCAAACAATTTCCGATCCCAGCAATCTTTAAGAGTTTCGAGTACAAGTCCTGGATCTATGATTAGGTTGTCACCCACTCTAGTCCAACAAGGAGATCGGCATTATCGTCCATACAATGCCTCAAACAGAGCTGTCTGATTACTAGAATGGTAACTGTTGTGGTAGAACTTAACCAAATTTAAGTATCCCTCCAATTCTTACTAAAATCGATCACACACATGCTCGCAGCATGTCCTCGAGTGTCTGGATGGTTCGTTTACCTTGACCATTTGTCCAATGCTCATGTCTAGATGTGAGTCAAGGGTGTTGTCTGTTGTCTGTCATAAATCAAACATAGATCAAAATCAGAGGTAACAGGAATTGGCATCTCGTGCCTAAAAGCCGCCTCTCTCAGAGGAACATTCACAGCTGTGAAGACTCTTCATTTTCCTTCATTGCAAGAAAGTGTGCCGGTTACGTGAGACAATCAACGATCGCCCAAGTGATATTGTTTCCGTTTCGAGTTGTAAGCAGACTAGCGATGGAATCCATAACAGTCTGCTCTCATCTTCCATATGGGTGTTGTTGGTTGCTGATACTCCACCTTGACTTTCCCACAAGTCAAACATCATTCACATACATAGCTAGGTGGGCCTTCATGCCCGGTCACCAGTACAAGATCCTCCGATCCTAACATATTCCATCGAATCCAGATGACCAGCATATCGAGGCTGGTGTGCTTCGCTCAACACAAGTTCCCTCGGATGGCTGCACAGTAGAATCCATATTTGTTGCATAAAGTAGCGAGTACCGTCCGACCTGCCATGGTTGCTTCCCCATGCCCCACATGGGTTCAACTTGGAATTTCTCTCTCTTCAGTTCTCTAGTTTGGTCAAAGCAACTCTGATCAGGTAGGTTAGAGTTGGTAGTGAGCTGCAAAGCTCGTGTACATTCAAGTTTCACAGTCGTAACCGTCCAAAATTCCATCCAGCGATGCCATTAACTGAGTTAGCTTTTCTGAATCGCAAGTACACGGGAGACTCTTGTGATCGGTCTAAGCAGTGCATCTGGTACCGTCCAAGTAATGCCTCCAACTTAAATCCAAAGACCAGAGCTTCTACTGCAGGTTGTGAGTCATGCAATTCCTCTGGTTATGCCACCACGTAAACCATCACCTTCTCGTGTTGCATCGGCGTGTAACTGGTACTCTGATTCAGACCATCATGGTATACCACTAGATCACCCATACCCTCGGGTAAAGACGATGCTCAGGGCATTGCAGCGTTGAGGTTCAAAAGCTGAAAGGACATCCTCCTGTTTTGTCTTCCACGGACACAGCACCTTGTTGTGCTAAAGAGATTTAAGTTGCGCGATCTTCGAGAATCCTGTGATGAATCTGCGATAGCATCTAGTGAGACCCAGAAATTGCTGCATCCTCGAAGGGATCTCTGGTGTTGATCAGTTTCTAACCAAAACGGGTCTTAGCGAGATCCACGTGTATTCCCACTTCGTTGATTATATGACCAAAAAGGTATCCCTCGCATCCAGAAGTTACATTTATCAAGACTTCGCGCGGTGTGGCTCCCCCTTCAGGAGCTCTCAAATAAGATACAAAGCTGCACATGATGTTCCTTTCTCCTGGAAATGATTCAACATGTCGTCAATAAGCATGGTCGATTCATGTGATCCATACAACTGCTGGTGTGATGATTAGCTTGGAAGTCTTGGAATACAATGTCGAAATGGCCGCACTGCGCTTGGTATGCCGTTGCAGGCACATTCTCCCCTTAGACTACCTTCTGACAATAGCTCGTTTGTTATTCAATCCTCGAATGGAAGCTCGACCCCCGCAACTGGTCGTCAGGTTGTCAATACATGGTCGTGGCAAATGGTTCTCAACTGTCACCTTATTGAGTTCTTGAAAATCAGTACACATACGAAAGGCTTATCTTTACGGATATAACTGGGGCTCCCCAAAGCGAAAAGCTAGGTCCGACAAAACTCTTGTCCAAAGTTCCTACAGTTGATTAGACAGCTCTTGCAACCCTCCTGGTGCAAGACGGTAAGAGTGCGTGTAGTCAGGGCTGCCTCTGGCACGAGATCAGACTGAGATTTCGCCTAACAGTTGTGGAAGTAAGCCCGAAAGTTCCTTGGGTAGCACACCGAAAGGAATAACGAATGATTGGTGGATCCTCGATCATCTGTTTCCTTAGCCCTAACATCAGTAACGGTTGCTAGTATAGCGGAGTAATCCCTCCGTAGACACTTCTGGCCTTCATAGCTGAAATGGCGCTAACCTTTGAACCACTCTGATGCTTTAGAACAAATAACGATTTTCCACACAAACTTTTCTCCTCACAAGAGTATCTGCGCGATCTCTGGATAACCAATCCACACTAACTACTGTATTGCAACCATCAAGGGTAGTGGAAGGAAGGTCGATGTCGAACACCTGTCCCACAAGGTCGAGTTTGCATCCTAACGAACATATGAAGTTTCAATTGACTTGCCACCAGCCGATTCCACAATAGGTTCGGTTTCAAGAAGCATCAGGGTTAAATAGAACAGAGACGAAGCGAATAGCTACCCATCCAAGCTATCGTGTTGCTATTACGCCTGGTATAGCCTATGCCAATACTAAATGTCCTTCCATGAGCTTCATTTCCAGTGTTGTTTTCGTCACGAGAATTTCCAGTACTGCCGTCGTTCCCTTGGTTATCGTCACCTTGACTTAAAACAATCAATCCTTGTCGAGGTCACCTTCATTTCCATACTGTAAGCTACGATCACGAGTACCTTGATGTTGCCGAGACTGTTGCCTCTAATATTGTTGCCTGTAACGGTGTCCTGCGTCCTTTCACCAACAAGGTCCATCTTTTCACATTCCGTGCCACGTCCTAAGGCACTACTCATGGTGCGGGCGGTTACACAGTCCACTCTACAGTCAATCGTCATCGATTTTGTCCCGATTGGTTCGTAAAGGTTGACTCCCATCAGTCGCTGACTAGGGTTGGAGATTCGATTGTAGTCACTTTGCTGGTGTTCGTTGCCGTTAATTAGGGTTGTCCAATTACTGAGGTTGGTAAAATACAACGCTCACCCTTTTGTCCATCGATCAAGCAAGTCGATTGAGTAATACGCGGTATGCTGCGAGAGTGTTGCAGAAGTGATCACACTTCGGAGTCTAAGACGTCAATACATAGAGTTCCATCAAATGAAGAGAAGCGAGAAAGGTATAAACCAACTCAAGGACGTTTGTGCAAGCACCTAACATTCTACACGTTTTGCTAGGCGTTCAGATGTATGTTCAAGTGATACTCGATAGTATCGAGATTCGTAAGGATTCAGAAAGGGGTGAAAAGATCATGTTCAAGTAGGAGACAATCACTGCTATGACTCCTATAGACTGCTGAGTTCTATCATAACTTCAATTAACAGAGCGGAACCCCTCTCACACTCGTTAAGCCTTACTGCAACTCGCATGCACCCCACATTATTATTATGTGTGCACCCATAATAATAAGTCAATTTGCATGCTCATCTCAGTGCCTCTTAACTCGCGCTAAAAGGTTCCCCGAATTCGAGCAATAAGGCAGATGACACCACAACATAGATCATGAAAGTTCAAGAAGAGTCGCACTCTTAAAACACGTAACATGGGTTGGTAACATAGAAGTTCATACTACAGTGCTAAGTGTGCATTCACGTGTGATGTGATTCATAAGCAAACACTAGATATACTATGCAATAGTAAATGAGAAACGAACCTTGCAGTCTGGAGCTGAGTGTCATGGTCGATTTCAGAACTGTTCGGTTATAGTCTGGTTTTATGAAAACGTTTTAAAGCCAAGTTCACTATAACCAGTGCTCTGATACCAAACTGTCACACCCCCAAAATACCACCTAGGGAATGTCCCTAATAGGCGTGTGACGTACCAACAACGAGCCACTATTCACATTGAACTCATTCAAGTTTATAAATAAAATCCTTAAATGTTAATGAAAAATATCATTAACGAGTTTAAATGAAAACCAACATGTTCAGCGGAAGCAAATGATAAACCAAAGTTAAACAGTTTCAAAACCAATGTATAGTATCAGGAAATCAATCACATAAATCCTTCCAGTCGAACCATGACCACTCCAGCTACTCCAGACAGCAAGTTCCAATGCAAGACATCTAATGACCTACAAGCGTGCAAACAAGTGTGTCAGACGACGCTGGTGAGTTCAAAGTTTTGTTAACACGTTTAGTTACCAGATGTGTGTATAAAACAGTTCAACGATTTGATTTGATGTTGTTATTAACTCGATTACCGCAATGGCTACAAGATGTATTTGCCCAACCCCAATGTCTCTATCAAAACATTGGTCATGCTTTAAGGAAATTAGTTCACGTCCGTCCTCCCCGGTATGGTGTGAGGGTGCCAAACCTAATAGCGCTATCAACTAATGACCTCGTTGCCTCCCCGGCAACTATCGGTAGATGTAAGGGGTCTTATATGATAGAAACTGAGTAAAATAACAAACAACCCAAAAACCTGACATTCCTCCCCGGAACATTACCCGATTTCCCTCCCCGGGATGCATGCTTGGAAAAAGAGCAGTGAACTCACCTTGGTTTGCTCGGTAAGATTAGTTACTCGTTTAACAAAAGTGGTCAATTAGTCCCTATTGTGATTACCAACAACAATCAGTTTCACATGCACATAATTCACACATCCCATGCATAATTAATTCACGTTCACATTGTATGTATATCACACATTTATTGTACTTGTAGCATGTAGTTGGAGTCATATAGTCACTCTATCAACGCATCAGTAGGTGAATCAAATTAGCAAGCCTCTTAAGATTTTGTGTGACCCAACCTATATTATATACTGAAGGAGTTGGCTGGCCCATCTGGCCCAGCCCACTCGGTTGCATTGCTCAGTTTCCCAAGTCGGTTTCGCGGCCCACTAGCTTATTAAGTCCGATTTGTTTGTGTTTGTAGGATGTGTTTTGTTTTAACATATGGCCCAATCATAAATTATAAATCCATCTTAATGCTAGTGTTAGCCTACACATTAGGATTATAACATAACAGTCACTCAAGGGCCTGCCCATTAATGTTCGGCCCACAAAACAGAATAAAACACATTGTTCACTATTCGGAAGTGAAGCCCATATCGAAAGTAGTCCCACTTGTGAATTCACAACAATTCTTATGATATGCAAATATCCCAATGGTCCCTTACTGTTTAATAACCATAATAATCTACTTCATGCAAATCAATCCATATATGAACATCATAATCGTCCATCATTCAATGTCATATAATATTAATATCCCTGACAACACTATTAATATGTTCACATGGTATGATTTACGATTTGATAAAAGCTACAATACACATGGGCCGCCACTTTCTAATCTAAGTTTTCAACCACCTATCTCAAATTCTATTGGGCCTTTGCCTACTGTTACATCAAGAGTTATTAGGAGTCCTTTATTTGTTGCATGCACAAGTCAATAACAAACACACCTAATTATCCAAGCATTGATAATTCGGTCCGTATACATGACAGCCAAGATGATGATAACACTTTCAATATCATATAGCACTTTCGATATCATATAGCACTTTTGCTAATTAAAATCACATAACGACAATCAAATAAAGATTAACGTGAATATAGATAACTAACCGAAGAAACAAGATGCTTGGCACGAAGAACAGGAAGGGGGGGTCTCCTACATCCGTCGCAAATCAGGGAAGAGATAGAATTTATGAGTTTGTTATTTTCTTTTGAGATTGAGAGGAATATAAGGGGATTACGTACACTTAATGTTGAGCCGGTTACCTAAAACAAATGGGCCGATCCACCAGACTTCTCTATTACCTCCTTGGGCCATAAATTGCTTTTAAATCACACAAGTCTATTGGGCAGTGGGTGATACCTATGGGCCGGTGATCACTCACTTGGACTGAAATCAGTATTAACATGCAAAAAATGTGTATTGGGCCGAGATCAAATTAAAACAAGTGTGTAGCGGGCTCAGATGGCCCATGCTGTACATCGTCGGGTTCTAACGTGTGAAGATGCGGCCCAGTTGATGTGCGGCCCAAATGTCAAAACATTACTTAATAAGTTATTGTACCAATCAGTTTAACAAAGTTATACAAACAGAACGTTTCAACATATTAGAGAAAGATAACGAGAAGTAAAGATCAAAAGATGGAACGTTACCGACCTTGGAAGTTCGGGTTGTCACAAAAACGCCAACGAATTTTACTTTGTCGAACAGAATCGACGTTAAACGCCATAGATCGGAGAAAGCTTGCAAAGCATGTAACAGCTAACAATAAATCTTTGGAGCTTTAATTTGAAAGAGATTTATAACGCGAATAAGGAGGGAACGTATAAAAGGACAATCGTACCCCCGCATAAAAATTAGGGCCCCCTGCCACGTGTTGGGCCAGGATCCGTTCTCACCGTTCTCACACTTTTCACCGTTCTCTCCTGAACCTGTTTATATATATATATATATATATATATATTCAGTTTTGTAGATACAGTCCATCAATAATAAGTGTTTACAAAATAACCACTAGGAAGGTGAAATGACAAGTATGCCCTCATATGCAAGACTAATGACCATACTTAACCAAAAAATCTAACTAGGTTAGGACAAAATGTCATAATGTGCATGATTTTGAAACATTAAGTACACAACTTGTCAACATTTGCGCCAAAGAACAACGCCAGCAATTTGGCATAAACATAAAAGACAAAACTTGTAATTTACTCTACATATATGTGATAACATAGTTTTAGTAGACTGTAATTTACTCTATATGTATGTGATAACATGGTTTTAGTAGACAACTGGGTGTGATAACATGGTTTTAGTAGACAACTGGGTTCTGTTCCCTGCCAACAGAAATTGATGTGTTGATAAGTATTTAGAATGTTGTGAAAAAAGTATTGTTGCTTAATTTAAACCCTAAATTTATAACTATGGCACTCCCCCATTCTCTACTTCTTTTATTCAATGCATAACAATGTATGGTATGCTAATAAATACAAATATCAAGCAAACTAGCTTTTTTACCCGTCGCGTGTTACGGCGACACTGTACGCGACATGATAAATTGTAGACGGCAATCAACCCAACTTATTTCCGAACTAAATTTATGTTGAAACTTAGAGTAATCTAAATTCAGAACGTTTAATGAAAATGTATTATATTTAACCTGACTTGTTTCCAAACAAAAATTACATCTAAACGAAGATCAACTCAAACCGTACATAAAAAAAACACGTATGTACGGGTCACATGCGGTGTGATAAAGTATAGACTACAATCGACCCGACCCGACCCGACTCGTTTCCGAACCAAATTTACGTCAAAACGTATAATAACTCAAATTTATATCGTCGAATGAAAACATATTATATTTGGCCTGATTTGTTTCCAAACAAAATTTACATCAAAACGTACATAAAAACAATACATGATATAATTGACTAGGCTCGTTTCCAAACCAAAATTACGTTAAAGCGTAGACGAGCTCGAATTTATACCAAAACCTACATAAAAATAAAAATGTAAAAAAATGAATTTGTGGATAGAATGGGAATTATAAATTATAAATTAAGCAAAACACTAAAAAACGCTACACGAATTACCAAAATGCCACAAATCACAATTCATTTGCTTCTCCATTTAATAGTATACAAAGTATACAATTGTTTGACATGTCTTCTTTTTATAACATATATACACTATTATGAAAAGAGGGAGATGTAGTAAATTGAAAGTGTAAGTGTTACATGGATTTTTTTTTGTCTGAATTACAAGAAACGATAAAACTGGTTGTGATTGTTTATGTAAGACTTTAGGCACCACTGGGGATGGGAGAACAAGAAACGATAAAACTGGTTGTGATTGTTTATGTAAGACTTTAGGCACCACTGGGGATGGGAGAAGTTTCATATCAGTTATCGATACTGTACCGATTTATATTTTCTAATGGTACCACACCAATCGAACATATATTATATGATATTCGGTTTTAAATTTAGCTAAATGTTGGTATCAGTTTATGTAGTACGGTATCGGTTTGGTACGATCTCATCCCTAGGCACCACTATGGGTTCAAATGAGTTTGATTTTCATGGGAGTCTATTTCTTGTTGCAATAACAAATTCCCTGGCCATAGATAGAATTTATGTGTCCGAGATGAAAAGCAACTTCATGTGAAAAGAGAATTGATTAAATATGTTATAACCTTTAATGTGTGATTAAATATGTTATAACCTTTAATGTGTTTGGGAAGCAACATAACCTAATAAATGTTAAGAGTAAACTATCATTTTCGATCGTGTGGTTTGTTCAATTATGTTAGCTCAGACTAAATTTTTAATTTGTACCATTTTCGTCCCTGACATTCTTTAAGTGTAAGGGTACCATTTCTGTCCCTGATTTACTTAACCCACCATCAACCCACCATCATCCACTATCATCGACCACCAACCACCATCAAAGACACCAACCACCACCATCCCCACCCGATCACCACCTGCAATCCACCTCTACTACTGCCCTCCATCCCCACCCGACCACCAAACACCATCAACCGCCCCCCACCTCTACCACTGCCCTCCATTTCACCCGACCACTAAACACCATCAACCGTCCCCCACCTCCACCACAATTCCCAGTCGTTAGACCACCGCCTTTTGCCACCATCAACCTCCGACCGGCGACCGCCACTACCTTCACTCCCTACCACCGATTGCCCACTTCCCATCAGCTTTGTTACCACCAACAACCTACCCCTTTAACTACCACCATCTCCACCACATAACCTGCACCACCATCGTCGACCCCTGATACACACTCAACCACCGGCCACCTTCTTCGTTCACTACTGACCATCATCTTCCACCATCGAACCCCTAGATCTGTGTGAGTGTGGCGGTTGTGTGATTAAACGCACATGTGTAGCCGGAAAATCGAACCCTAAACATGTGACCACAGGGATGAAATTGGCATAATTGGACAACGCACAGGGACGAAAATTGCAGTAAACTCAAATAAAAATGTACAATGACATTTTTACCCCACTTTAAACAGACAACTAATGGACGTTAACTTTATCAACTGAAGTAGTACGTTTTAAGAATGTCAGGGACGGAAATGGTACAAATTTAAAATTTGGTCTGGATTGACATAATTGAACAAACCACATTAACGAAAATGGCACTTCACTATAAATGTTAATTCTCATCCATTATTTTTCTAACCCTTCTTAACATTACCAATGATTCTATCCTAAGTGACTATTTCAAAAGTCCCCTTACACTTCTCATTTTTCCTATACTTCAATCTTACACGTTGTTTGAAAAAAAAACAAAGAAAACAAACAAAATGAGTCAAACATGATGATAGTTTTATACATTCAAACAATTAAAGCCTTCTATATTAATTATCTCTAAAAATAATAAAACTGAATTTAATATACTAGAATGAGAAGTTGCATGTACAGCACCATTTTTCTTTTGTCTTTTTGTCGTTTTTGGTATAGTTACCTTCAATTTTAAGCATTCACATTTATGATCCCTCAACTTTAAAGGATTTTATAATTGAGTTTTAGGTACATATCGGTTAAATTTAAGTTGGTTTACATTTCCACACAACTTTTTTTGAAAGTGAGTTGGATAAATATAATATGTTTCCATGCTTATTTTTATGTACGTTTTCAGTTGTTCTACATTTTAACATAAATTTTGTTTGAGAATGAATCGGGTAAAATATAATACGTTTTCATTAGACGGTACAAATTCGAGTTACTTTACGTTTCGCTACCACCGCAACGTGTCGTACTATTCTTTAACTTAGATAAACATTATTTTCTTACGTGCTTATTTTTTATGTATGTAACGGTAAAAATAAAGTTGGTTTACGTCTTGACATAAATTTCTTTCACAAATAAGTTGGGTCAAATATAAGACATTTTCGTTCTTATTTTTATGTACGTTTTCAGTCGGTCTACTTTTTTATGTAATTTTGTTCGAAAACAGGTTAGGTCAAATAAAATATGTTTTCATTTATTATATATGTTGCTTTGCCGTAGTAACGATGACCAATATAAAGTTAAGAGTCGATCTACTCTTAACTTCGGCAACACGTAGGAAAATTTACTTGTAAGTTATATATATTGACGGACCATCGCGTGACAAATCAAACAAGTTTGAACTTTTATTGGATATTCTGTCTCATATTATTATTAATGTATGGGTCACATATTATATATCTTGCTTTGCCGTAGTAACGAAGCCAGGGGTGTGTTCAAATATCCTTCATTCAATATTTATTATGTGTGTCACTTTTTTTTTTTCACCCGGGATGTTAATTTTGCTTTTTACATGCCACATACAGGTAGGGTGTGTATTGTTTGGTTATTAGCTTTAATTAAAACCAAAGTTATCGGTTAATCAATTTTATCAACCAGCTGATTTTTGGTTAATCAGTTTGGTTTATTCGGTTAGTTTATCGGTTTTCGGTTTGATTAGGTTAATAACCAAAATCAAACTTGTGGTAACAATTTTTCTTGTAATGAAATACCGGAAATGTAGGTATAAATACATGAAATAGATGTATAAATACATGAAATAGGGGTATAAATATATGACATGAATGCATAAAACATGCAATGGAGGTATAAAAGCTAGAAAAATATGAAAGGTTCGGTTAATTTCGGTTAACCCAGAGTACAAACAAAATAAAAAATAAAAACCGATAAAAGATTTTTAGTTAATTTAGTTTTTAATTAATTCGGCTTAGGTTAATTTCGGTTCATTTTCTACAGTTTTTTATCTGGTTTCGATTAATGATTCGGTTATTATACACCCCTACCAACAGGATTCCGCACATATATATAAAATCAAAAAAATTTAGCTGAATCAAATAATTAAAAAAAAAAACCCGAACACCTAGTTTACAGTGAATAGGTAAATTATATCAAAACCCTAAACACAGTTTGAAAAGTTATTTTAACACAGGCCACTAGAAATAAAATATACTAAGAACAAAAGTTGTATTGGGCTATATGTAATGGTAAGTTTTGAGGCCACAATCTAGCCCACTAAGTGAACTAATCATGAACACAGTTCAAGTATTTGGGGCTGCCTCAAAACTCAAATTTTTGAACGGTAAATTTCTTTATTATTTTTGTTCGATATGGAATTTGAATTCAAGACCCCCTCTTTTAAATCTATGTGTTTTTTTAACGGTAAATTTCTTTATAATTTTTATTGTCTATGGAACTTGAATTCAAAACCCTCTCTTAAATCTATGTGTTCTAAAATCTATGTGTTCGGTAAATTTCTTTATAATTTTTGTTGCCAATGGACCAATGGAACTTGAATCCCTTAAGTATTGATGCATCCCACCTTTTGAGTGTCAACTACATGAACAATGCAACCATTAAAAATAATTTAAAAAGGGTAAGTTTTAAATAAATTGTTTTAATATTAGAAATTCCCAGTGATTCATCTAACAAAAATAGAACCGCTAAAATGATTCATTAAGTTGAGTGTCAGTGTGTCGTCTATAGTTCCTCTACCATTTACTCACTAGCCCATGGCATTATAGTCTAGTGGCAATTTGAGGGGTGAGATAAGGTTTTGGAACCATTAGGTTCTAGGTTCGATTCTCACAAGAGGGTTTTCCTAGATTTATAGGGTTTCATACTGAATTTGTATATAGGCATTCTTGCCTAGTGGAGATAGATGTGATCGAGTGGTTCCGCTGGTGGCACAAAGATACTCAAGTGGTCTGTCAATGATCCAAATTTGTCATTAAAAAAAAGATCAGGGCGGGTTCCTGAAACAAGTTTTAAAGATGAATAAAATAAATAGTTATCATCCCAAATCAAGTAAAATCAGAAAAATCAAGTAAAACCATGTTATAACAGAAAACGTTCATTAAGTTATTAATCCATTATTTTCATATGTTTACGAGTTATGATTAGTTGAAAAGCTTAGTACTAAAGTCGAGAACGAGAGGATTGAGAATGTTTTTCTTGTATTTACAAATGATTCAATAGCACCAATTTATATAAGTATGTGGTGCTCTAACGAAGGTAAATACCAATCTAATTGATTTTTTTGATGACACATTATTACGGCTAATTTGCTCTAACGAGAGGATTGAGAATGTTTTTCTTGTCTTCTTTCAACACTGCCCCTCAAGTTGGTAATGTGATCCCGCGTACCAACCTTGCTTAGAGAATTGTGAAACATCTTCCCGCATACTGCTTTAGTTAACACACCGGCCGATTGGTCTTCGGATCGAATAAATGGTAGGGTAATAATTTCCTAAGTCAAGTTTCTCATTTATGAATGTCGGTCCACCTCAACGTGTTTTATTCTGTAGTGTTGAACTGAATTTTGCGATATACTTATTGTAGCTGTATCATCACAAAATAGTTGAAATGCTTCATTTGATGGAAAACCTATCTTTGCCATCAATTTTTTTTATCCATAGGAGCTCAACTACTCCTTTTGCTGTGCCCTAGAATTCAGCTTCAGCACTTGATAATGCCACAACCTTTTGTTTTTTTTTTGCTTCTCCCAGTTACTAGGTTTCCTCATACAAAAGTGAAGTACCCTGATGTGGATCTCGAGCGATGTGTTTTCCCACCCAATCTGCATGTGTGTATGCCCACACATCTAGATGTCCATTTCGACTAAACAGAATACCTTTACCACGACTTGACTTCAAGTATCTAACAACGCGTGGGGTTGCGTCCATATGATCTTTACTAGGTTTGTGCATAACTAGCTCACGATTTCTACCGCATACGTTATGTCTGGTCTTGTATGATCTAGGTATATTAGTTTTCCTACTAGCCTTTGATATATGTCTTTGTCAGTTGTATCTATCTCGATGTTGTTGTGAAAATCATGGTTCATAATCAACGGGGTTTCTACTGGTTTTCAATCCATAAGTTCTATGTCGGCTAGAAGATCCAAGATGTACTTCCTTTGTGAGATAAAGATTCCCTTGGTAGAGCGCATGACTTCAATTCTGAGAATTACTTTAAAGAGCCAAAATCTTTCATCTCGAATTCGGAGAATAAGTTCTTTTGAAGATGCTCCATTTCTTTTATGTCCCTGCAATGATCATGTCATCTACATAGATGATCAAACAAGTTACTTTTTCTCCATTCCTTTTTAAGAAGAGTGTGTGATCCGAGTTACTTTATGTGCACCCATATCTTTTCATAGTAATAGTGAATCGGCCAAACCATGCTCTAGGGGACTGTTTAAGATCATATAGTTCTTTCTTTAGTCTGCATACTTCTCCTTTCTTGAAACTTTCTCAAAATCCTGGTGGTGCTTCCATGTAGACTTTTTCCTTCAAATCTCCATGTAAAAATGCATTCTTCACATCATATTGGTGAATCGGCTAGTCTTGATTTACTGCCACAGAGAAAAGACACGAATAGTATCAAGTTTAGCTACGGTTGAGAAGGTTTCTTAGTAGTATATATCCCATAGGTTTGAGTATATCCTTTAGCAATGTAAGACCCTGATTTACAAAACTGAGAATTTATAAAAACTTTTGCATTTTTATATAAGTAATGCAATTAAGCTTTCATACAATATTTTGGATTTAATAGAAGTTCATAAGTATTTAAACACTTTATCACTTTAGCAAGTTAACACATTAATAAAACATAAAACACTTATAAAGTTCATAAGTGTTTCGGTTCGTAAAATAACGAAACTAAGCGGAAGCTTGAACTTCGGTTGTGTTCCTAAGAACAATATCTCCCATTTCAATTATTAGTCATACATCACTTTAGGTAATCCATTGTCCACCCATGACTCGTTTAACTCTCCTCGGTCCTAAGACCTCATTGAGAGTTTGACTCATTACACATACCTGGCTCGAGTCAAAGCATTGACCCGTTTAATACCTTGCCTCATTAGTTGTTAATTAATAGCAACGCAATTCCATACGCTATTCACTAGGGCTGTAAACGAACCGAACGTTCAGCGAACAGTTCGTGAACCGTTTGGCGGGAAGTTCGTTTATGTTCGTTCGTTTAATAAACGAACGAACATGAACAAGAAATTTCGTTCGATTAGTTAAATGAACGAACATGAACAGAGGTCTCATTCGTTCGATTGTGTTCGTGAACGTTCGGTACGGTGTTCGTGAACGTGTTCGTGAACATTCGTTGATTTGCGTTCGTTTATGTTTGTATGTTTGTGTTTTAATTGAAGATCTTTGTACTTTCTTATATTTTATTTGTACTTTATATATTATTAAAGTTTTATTTATTTTATTACCCTAACAATTAAACTAGGAAACCCACTTTCACCTTGTTTATGCATCATTTCCCGTTCATTTCTTATTATTTACATCGGCGAATACGATCAACCTCCGTTCCACAATAAGGGATTCAAGTTCGAGTGCTACTCTCTGGGCCATCTATCTTTATCCCATGGTTGCAAAAGTCGCTAGGCACTCCCTAGTCGGTCGACTGGGGAGTTGAGAGTACTCGGCTTATGCGGAGAGTACACGGGGAGTACTCGGACATGCCAAATTATAAAGAAATTAGTTTTCGGAAATTAAATATATGTCAAATAACATAAATTTACTAATATTTATAACAAAATACGTGAAATTGATATTCATTCTTTAATATGATAGACATAGAAATTATATTTTATTTTATTTTAAGTCAAACTCGGCCCGAGTTGACCTACGAGATCCGATTTTGGCTGATGTTGACCGCGTTTGATCGATTCCGAGTAATTAGTCGGAGTTGAAGAAAGTCGCCTCGGCAACCTACCTTGTAGCGACTACTCGGGGAATACTCGGCCTTGGAGACCTTGTTTTACAACCATGCTTTATCCTTCGTCGCTTTCGCCAAATTTATTTGTGTTCGTGAACCATTCGCGAACACGCTCATTTCCTTAATGAACGAACATGAACATAAAATCTCGTTCGGTAAGTGTTCATGAACCGTTCGTGAACACATTTATTTCCTTAACGAACGAACACGAACAAGACCTTATTCGTGTTCGTTCGGTTCGTTTACAGCCCTACTATTCACAATGAGCATAAGACTCGACAAGCAAACATTAGTCATTATTGTCAAATGGTGATATCATCAGCATTTGACCCGTTCTGCCTAAACGACCAATCGTTATATATATATATATATATATATATATATATATATATATATAGGGAGAAGATCATGCGAGAACCACCTCTTATTGTGAGAATCGCGAGAACCAATGTGAACACACCAAAAATGCCTAAAAATAGCTAAAAATCACACAAAAATTTTTTTTTTGAATTTTTTAATATTTTTTATAAAAAAATCGCTACTTTTCGAAGCCAAAAAAAAAAAAAAAATTTTTTGGCTTCTAAAAGTAGCGATTTTAACATAAAAATATTAAAAAATTCAAAAAAAAATTTTTAGATTTTTTTTAGATTTTTTTAGATTTTTTTTAGATTTTTTTAGGTTTTTTGGGGGTTTAGTTTTTAGCATTTTAGCTTGGGGTGGGGGGGGGGGTTTAGGTTTTTGGGGGGTGGGGGAAGGGGGTTTAGGTTTTTTTTGGGGGGGGGGGGGGGGGTGGTGTTAGATTTTTTTTAGGTTTTTTTAGCATTTAGCTTGGGGGGGGGGGTTTGGGTTTTTTTTTGAGGGGGGGGGGAGGCTAGGTTTTTTTTTGGGGGGGGGGGGGGGGTTTAGGTTTTTTTTGGGGGGGGGGTGGGGGTGGGGGTTAGGTTTTTTTAGGTTTTTTAAGGTTTTTTTTAGGTATTTTAGGTTGTGTTCACATTGGTTCTCAAGGTTCTCACAATAAGGGTGGTTCTCGCATGAGCCCCTCCCTATATATATATATATATATATATATATATATATATATATATATATATATATATATATATATATATATAACGGTGAAAAGTGTGAGAACGTTTATGGATCGTCCGATCAAAACAATCCATGGACTGGATTGCGCGGTGGTGTTTTCGTAAATAACATCAGTTTTATTATGTGGGACGCGCTTCATTAAGGGTAAAAGGGTCTTTTACCGCTCATATTCAAAACGCCATCAAATGAAAAAAACGCCATAAAAAAAAACGCCATTAAAAAACAAAACGCCAAAAATTAGTAATAAAACGCGTTGAATATTACATCAAGATGAAACAACACAGTAACTGAATTTCAGTTATTAACATTTATTAGAAGAAATTCCCTCCTAAATTACGCGCCAAAAACATCATTATATAAAAAAGGTAAAACATAGCTTCCATAATCACTTCAATCTATCCATTTTCTGTAAAAAAAAACATCTTTAACCAAAAACGCCAACTTAACCAAAATGCCAAAAATGGCAACAATAGTTTCGTGGAGATACACTTTGGGAATCAGGCGATACGTCCTCCTTTTGACAACAGAAGGAGGGTGTATATTAAGATGGTCAGGGCAATTCTGAAGATGGAAGAAGAGATACAGAGGCGAATCTTATCCATTTGCATCGCTCTAGACAACGAATGCCATGAAACGCATATGCTTATGAAAGCATTAACCAGCAAATTTGGACCAATCAAAGCAGATGTGAAGCCAGACCCTGTCATGACATCATGGCGTTTTGATGATGAAACAGACATGGTGACGGTTACATACGACAGCGGAGAGCAGGAAGTGTACTGGCTAGAGAACATCATGACAAAGCAGCGTCTGGGTTTCATGGAAGAATTACATAACGCCACTTGTACCAACACAGAAATAGACTCAAAATTGGAGTTAAAGCAAGACATGTTCAGGTGGAGGCTTTAGAATCTTCAGGAACAAAAAGTTGATGAAGGTGAATGTGATGACATGGATGAAGATCCAGATGAAGACTCCGAGGAGGAAGAAGATGACGCAAGTGATGGATACTTTTCGGATAAAGTACCTTCTGACGAAGGCTTTTAATTTTTTTTCCTCTTTTTTTTCTTCTATATAATCTTTTTTTAAGATAATTAAATGATATATTTTTATCTTTATTAGCAAAACGCCAAAAAAAAAATACTAAAAATGGTTAACCCTTACGAAACTCCAAAAATCACAAAAAATATTTTTACTGCTTAATATTTTATTTACTCCGTTATTCTATTTTGTCATCTTGGTCTGCATAACGCCATTTAAAAAAACGCCAAACTTGGAAGATGAGACGTCTATAATCTATAAAACTGATAAAAGCTGATCAACACAGTAAATACAAAAACAGTAACTGAAAAGACAGTTACTTTATTACTATCATTTATTACAATAAAAAGTCCCGCCTAAACTACGCGCCAAAAAACTCCTATAAGAGAGGGGTCTATACACAATGAAATTAATCACATCCACAAAACACAAAACGCCATATCCTCTAGAAACCACTCCCTTTAAAACGCCACAGATGGCAAAGCTTTCACTGAAATGGGTCATTTTTCTGAGGGGGTTAACTCAATAATATTTTGCTGAGTGAGATGGACAAATATTCAAGAAAAAGAGACCGATGACAGTGATATGCCATCTTGTGAGCTTTGTTCTTGATGATTATATGCATGGAATAAAGGGATCAACACAAGTTTAAAAATACTATTTTGGACTCCATTGTTACAAATAGCATCAAGCAAGAGTTGATCTTTAATGACATGCCACCAAACAAGAATATCACACCAAAAAACAGGATGCCACTAAGTAGCTTCTTCTGAAAAAGACGGGGTTTATGAAGGAAAGTTGGCATCTAGCTAAAGTATTCAAAAAAGGTTCAAAACGCCAAAAACAAATTCAAGAAGGAAGAGGCTGATGACATTGAAGATTTGAAAGAAAAATTAGATTACCATTTTTTATTATTTTTGTTTTCATTTTATATTGTTTTGATATCAAGTTATATGTTGTTTTGTTATCTAATTCTCTATAAATAAAATAGATTATTATATAAAACTCTAAAAACTACAAACACCAAAATGCTAGTAGAATGAAAACTGGGAGAACAGCTGCTGGAAAAGCACCTTGTAAAGGGTATTAAACGCCAAAAAATCCACTAAACGCCAAAAAAAATTGGTTTTATGGTAATCTTATGCAAATATTAATGACTCGTAGTGAATTATTATACAAAACACCACAAACGCCAAAAAAGTTAACCAGAAAATGCTATAACGCCAAAAAATTATATATGTGACACAAAAACAATTAGTTCAACGCCAAAGAGTTTAATAAATACAATTAACGCCAAAAAAAAACTTAGACGCCAGAATATATTATACGGCGTTGTGAAAATAAAAGAAGAATGAAAAGACAAAAAAGTACCACCGCCCTTCTCTATGTCGTGGGACACGTGTTGGGCCAGGATGCGTTCTCACCATTCTCACACTTTTGAGCGTTTTCTCCTGATCCCGTTTCTATATACATATATACATACATACATATATATATATATATATATATATATATATATATATATATATATATATATATATATATTACGAGATGGTATTTATTTACCATTTCACGCATTCGACCCATTACGGCTTTTTCACCATAGGGTCTAAATTCTTAGATGTCGTACCTTTACTCGTTCAACCCATCATGGCTTACGCCATACGGTATCTGATTAGAACTTATCATTTATTCGTCAACACGTGACTAATTTACCATTTTACCCTTTTTACTCATTTTGTATGGTTTCCTTACCATGCTTATTCGTTTCGACCCGTATCGTTTCGCGTCGCGTCGGAACATCATATTTCAAGTAGTCATTTCAAATGTTAAATCATTTTGTCCTCAACCAATGTTGTCACACCCCAACCGATGGCGGAAACATCGGGTGTAACACCACGTAAAAACGTGTCCAATTACACATAGACACGTGTCGTAAACTCTGATTATGCAAAAGATTGAGTTTAAGGGACTAAAGTTGACAACGAGTGAAAATATGCAAACGAAAGGACTAAAAGTGTCAACATGCCAAACTTGGGCCTATGAATGACCACACGTGAAGAAAATATTCTTAAATGGGTGATCGATTGGATGTAAGAAGCCGTTTGTGAAAATAATCAAGAGATTATAAATTACAAGGTTTGAAAGTGTCAATATGTCAATTCTGACCTCTGAATGACCTTTTAACAAAACCGAGGCTTCGAAATATTCAAATATGCTCCCGAGAATATGTGGTGAAAATTTCACGTGATTCCGAGATAGTTAAGCATGTTTTTCAAACTTTGGGTTAAAAGCGTCAACTTGATGAAACTTGCTTTCATGAAGAAGTTTAATGAACCCAAGCCTAACGAAGTTAGTTTATTCATCATGGAGCCTTAATATACTGACTATAAGGGCCTCACATGTCAACAACAAAGTTAAAAGGGGTTAAAAAGCATCAAGGACTAAAGTTGCTAACATTTAAACTCGTTTTACCAGTTAAACCGGTCCACGCGGCCCGCGTAAGACACCCCTTAAGTCTTACGCGGCCCGCCAGAGAGCGCCAGTAATAGAAATCCTTTGCCAGGTGCGGGTTTGGCCTGTTCCACCGCCGTTACCTAGTTTGTGACGACCCTTGGAGCTATATGTCGGTTATTTGCACTAGCTAGGACACCTGGGATGATCCCAGGGCCTCCAATTACACCTGGAAGTGATCAAAATTCATGGAATTCACTATATAAGAAAGCTTAGTTCTTGAGTTTTAATCACACTTGCAACAAATTCACTATGGGACTTGCTCTGGAGCTCTCATCAGTAAGAAGTGGATAATCAAGTGTAGAAAAGATTGCTAGGACCTTAAGTAAGCTTCAAATTACTTGTTTAGTTATTTAATTTAGCTTAATTACTATAAAGTCAAACTTTTTATAAATTCAGTTTGACTTCAATTTTAATTACATGTGGCTTAACCACTGATCAAATTGAAAGTGGTTATAAAACCACATTAGTATAGGTGATTAACCCTTAAAAGGGTGTCTCCTAATTATCTCGTTTGACCAGTTAATTGTCGGGTCAAAGTAGTTTGACAAAAGTCAAACTAGACCGAAATTGCAAATTTGATTAAAATTAATAAACCAGAGGTTCTAAATTATATTATAACATTCTAATGACTTGGTAATTAATATTTAATCATGTTTTATAGCTTTTAGATCCGTAAGGTTTCCTTCGGGCTAGCAGGTCTAAGTCCTTGACTTAATTAAAGACCCATTAGGATCCTAATAGGCTAATTAAACCTTCTATACAGATTAATAGCTTCTGGTAAAAAGTGCCTTTCAAGAACCTTAGGAATTTACTGCCACCACCAGGTAAATACTTTTAACTTATTTTCCCTATACGGGCTTGGGATACGGTATATTAATACCGCTTGGTCGGGTATGGGATTATTTTGTCGGATTGTGATTTAATAAATCCGCCTAACCCGTTTTAATATGTATTATTTGATAACATAAACATTTGGGGGTTAACAACCGTGTCCTGGATATCCTCGGCTCATTTAAGTTATTAATGGCCACGACCTATGCACGGGGTGCATGCATGCACCTGACAGATGCAAATGCTAAATATTAAATTACCCACAAGTTGGGGATAACTCCTTTGTGGGTTCTATAAGTGGTGAGTCATTTAATCATGTCCGGTTTCCAAACCGGCCCCACATGTATGACAAATATGTAAAGTTGTATACAAGATCTTAATAAAGATTGTCCCAAGTTATCAATGATTTGTGCCTTGTGCACCTAAATCAAATTTTCATAAACATTTTCAAAACGAGTTAGTTAAATTGTATTTACCAGTGTAAACTGACGTATTTTCCTAAAGATTGATTGACAGGTACTTCACGAAATAGGCTGGAGCTATAGGGTGTTATAGAGGATCTTGCAAATCCAATAGATACCTGGAGTCTGTAGTTTTTGTTTCTTTGTTCATTATGATCCGCCTGTGGATCTTATTACATTCCAGTCTGTATTATTCATGTACTCGAACAGCGACAGACAGTATGGTTTGTAATAGTTTATTTATCCAGCGTTCCGCTGTGCTATATTATTGTGTGTGTGTGACAATGATGATATCAACTACGTCACGATACTCCCCGTCGGGCCCACCGGTAATACGTGGAATATTGGGGTGTGACAGGTTGGTATCAGAGCCAACATTGAGTGAATTAAACACTAACCTTTTGTGTTTAATCTCAATGACACAATAAGCACATTCCTTAGACTCTCGAGTCTAGGCAAATGACCTAGGATGCATCTTTACTTTTCCTTTGCTGTTATTATGTTTTGTTTTATTTTTGTTTTCTTGTTTCAACAGGAAATTTACCAACATGCCTCCAAGAGTAAAAGGACGAGGCAAGGGTCCCATGCGTGGAGGACCTCATCAGCTGGACCATCACGCAGACGCACTCCATCGGCGTCCCTATCCTCCTCCAACTCTCACGATATGTGGGGTCAACCTTACGAGTCGGCAAGACACTCAGTCTCGCTAAGCTCTTTGCTTTCTTTTCATCCGTCTTTCGGGCCGTTTGCTCCAGACGAGCCCGAACACTCTCACTACTCTCAACAATCTCACCGTTCGCATGAGTCTTACCTATCTCATAACTCTTTGCATTCCCATTCGTTTCATCATTCTGACTCCCTCTACTCCCTGGGACAGTACAACCCAGACGATTACGTCAACAACTTTCTGGGCTACAACCCATTGGGCCCTGAGGACCATTTCTCTCAGGAGATGGAAATGGATGACGACCCTGACCCGGAGATGCAAACAGGAACCCCGGGCCACCCAATCAGCATATCTAGTGGGTCTCCGTTCCAGGGATCCCCTTATCGTGGGCCCGATTCCTTCCAGGAGAAAATGGCCACATATGATTGGTTCTTTACCCCATCCTACCATAACTCTCCAGCCCAACCACCTTTGGAAGAACCTCAACTCCAAGCTGTCTCACCACCACCACTCCCAATAGAGGAGCCACCGCAGCAGCCACCGCAGCCACCTCCCGAGCCTCCGAGGCGAAGGAGGAACGCACGCATGTCCATGAGAGGAGGACCCCGTTTTAGTTCTCCTCATGGTTCGAGTTCCTATCCCCCTATTCCAGAGGACCCCCAGATGGGTGGGCCCTCAAACGCGGCACCGGAGGCTAATCCTCCGCAAGCTTCTTATGCACCACCTCAGCCGCCTGTGGGTTTTGATAACCCAATCCCGACGTACCCAGGTCCTTCCGGGTACAATCCTTATGAGAACCCATTAGGGTACCCCTCGGACTATGTATCTCAAGACCCGTACCTTACGGCTGCGCAGTATCACCACCTCTATCCTTCTACTTACCCTCCTATGCATCTAGCTGGATACCCAGTTCAGGGTTATCAGTACCCGCCGTACCAGCCACCTCCTCCTCCCCAGCAGCTGCAGCAACAACAACAAACTCAAGAAATTCTGGAGAGGCTAGATAAGTTTGAGAACAAGGCTAGGAAGAACAAGGAAAGGCATACTAGCTTCATGAAAGGTCTTGCGAACCTTATCAAAGGGAAGAAGAAGTAGAGGATTGTTTTGTTTTCTTGTTTGTTGTAATCGTGTCCCTGCGTGGACATTTGTTTAAGCTTTGTATCAAGTCCCTGTGTGGACTTATTTTCCTTTCTGTATGCCCCTGCGCGGGTAGTTTGTCT
Organism: Helianthus annuus; assembly: GCF_002127325.2. Classification (NCBI taxonomy): domain Eukaryota; kingdom Viridiplantae; phylum Streptophyta; class Magnoliopsida; order Asterales; family Asteraceae; genus Helianthus; species Helianthus annuus. The sequence continues at coordinate 35,504,996 of NC_035447.2, read as the reverse complement.
TTTTCTAAGTCCCGTTTAGGGCAGTTGTATTGGTTTTCAATTTAATGAAGTTTTACTCTGGCTTTTAATTGTGTATTTTATCACATCCTGTTATCTCTTTTCAATTTATAATTGATCTACCAAAGAAACTCTTAGAGGTATAACCTAGCCAAAGTATTAATTGGCTATGATGGTACAACCTTTTTAAGATAACAAATCCTTGTTAACATCTGAAAACATGTTAACATTCCCAGCTGTGCGGTATGAGAAACCACACAAGCTTCCAAAAAGGTACTTGGATCCTTCCAAGTCACTTATAGCCTAAATGATCAATGCGAATCATGGCTAGTAAACATCAATATGATGTATACACCAAGACATCCATTTGAGATGCATGCTTTTAAGCAAAGGTGTAAAAATGACAATGAAAGTACAATCTATAAACTTCTTGTCAAAAAGGCGATGAACTTCGTTCAAACATTAAAAGATCACTGATCTTTAAGATCGTTAGTTAGATCTTAACTCGTTCTTGTGACAAGCTTTCTAAGCTATTTTAATGTCCTACGAAACGAGTTTAATGATAAAAATGTCTTTTATGACATTGGCAGTTGTGAAAATTCTATTTTTCCCTTGCCTAAAAATGTATAGAATAATGTATTCTATTAACTTTTAATTATGACTTGAAATGGTCTAAATGGTGTAATAATACCATGACCATTGGATCATCAATGCAATGAATCTATATGTAATTTAAAATATTATTATTGTCTATATTATAGCATTCAGAAATGGCTGGCTCAGACGAAGCAAACAGTCATCCAGTAGAAGGCAACACCAGAATCAATATTACTGGTGCCGAACTTCAAGCTCTAATCACCGCGGCAGTTTCTCAAGTGGTAGAGGCTAAGTTTAAAGAGCCGAGTGTTGTTCGGTCTCAAACTCTTTCGAAAACCCATTCTCAACCACATACTCACAGGAAAAGTGAGTCTCTGCACTCGTCTAACCAGGGTAGTGTACCCAAAAAGCAGGTAGTTCTTGAGCCTACCCCTAGGCACGCCAAGGGTTGTACCTACAAGTATTTTGTATCCTGTAAGCCAAGAGACTTTACAGGAGAAAAATGGGCGATAGACTGTATGAAGTGGTTAGATGAGATGGAAACGGTGATAGATATTAGTGGTTGCGCTAAAGAGGATGTGGTTATGTTTGTCTCCCAATCTTTTAAGGGCGATGCCCTTACATGGTGGAAAGCGCTTGTACAAAACATTGGGAAAGTGCATTTGTATAATCTCTCATGGGAGAAGTTTGTTGATCTGGTTAAGGACACTTATTGTCCTCAGCATGAAGTAGAGCGCATAGAGATTGATTTTCTTACCCTCTTGATGAAGGATCTAGACTGTAGATCCTATGTGACTAGTTTCAATTCCATGTCGAGACTTGTACCGTATCTAGTCACACCTAAGCCCAAACGCATTGCGCGTTTTATTGGTGGTCTGGCCCCTGAAGTTAAGGGGAATGTTAAGGCTTCAAAGCCAACCACCTATAGATCCGCTGTGGATCTATCTTTATCCCTCACCTTGGATATTGTGAGGAGTAGGGCGAAGAAGACTTCTGAAGAAGGGAAGAGGAAGAGAGAGGATGATCAGTCCTCTCAGTCGAACAAGAAAGGAAAAGGGAACTCTGGTTCCAAGAAAGGGCAAACAGGTGATAGGCCCAGTTGCAAGACTTGCCACAAAAGGCATTTTGGCAAATGCAACCGAGACCCACAGGCCAAACCGTGTGGGATCCCCAAGAAGAAGGGGCACAAATCTGTCGAGTGCCGGAACATTAAGGATGCAACCTGTTACGGTTGCAATGAAAAGGGGCACATCAAGACCAATTGCCCCAAGAATGCGAAGAAGCTTGAGGAGGCTAAGAAGAGCAATGCCAGGGTGTTTCAGATGCAGGCAGGGGAAGCGGTGACTGATGATAATGTCATAACAGGTACCTTCCTCATCAATAATATTTATGCTAGAGTCTTATTTGATTCCGGTGCTGATAAGTCTTTTGTAGATCGTAAGTTTTGTAAGTTGTTGAATTTGCCTATTAAGACTCTAGACACAAAGTATGAGGTAGAACTTGCTGATGGTACCTTAGAATCAGCTTCAACCCTTCTTGATGGATGTTCCATATCCATTAAGAACCATTCTATCCCGCTGTCCCTCCTGCCAATGAAATTGGCTGGTTTTGATATAGTTTTAGGCATGGATTGGTTGTCGCACAACCAAGCCCAAATTGCATGTGATAAAAATCTTATCATTATCAAAACCCCCTCCGGTGAATCAGTCACTATCCAAGGAGACACACAGTACGGGTTGCCCAGCAATGTGTCTATTCTTAAGGTATCCCAGTGTTTCAAGGACGGATGTGTCATTTACATGGCACAAGTGACTGTCAATGACCCGAAGCCGAAGATTGAAGATATTCCAATCATTTCAGAGTATCCAGATGTCTTTCCTGACGAATTACCTGGATTACCTCCTGAGAGGCAAGTAGAATTCAGGATAGACATCCTCCCTGGATCTGCGCCTATTGCACGAGCTCCGTACCATCTAGCGCCTACCGAAATGAAAGAGCTCAGAACTCAACTGGATGATTTGTTGGAAAAGGGTTTCATTCAGCCCAACTCTTCGCCTTGGGGAGCTCCAATCTTGTTTGTGAAAAAGAAGGACGGATCAATGCGCCTATGCATTGATTACCGTGAACTGAATAAGGTAACGATCAAGAATCGTTATCCTTTACCCAGGATCGATGACTTGTTTGATCAACTCCAAGGAGCGAGTTATTTCTCAAAAATTGATTTGAGATCTTGGTATCATCAACTCAAGGTTCGAATTGAAGATGTTCCGAAGACAGCATTTAGAACGAGGTATGGACATTTCGAGTTCTTAGTGATGCCTTTTGGGCTCACTAATGCGCCTGCAGCATTCATGGATCTCATGAATAGAGTCCGCAAGCCGTATTTGGATAAGTTTGTCATTGTCTTTATAGACGACATACTTATTTACTCCCGTAGCCAAGTGGAACATGAAAAGCACCTTCGGCGTATCTTAGGACTACTTCGACAAGAGAAGTTGTATGCCAAATTCTCTAAGTGGGAATTTTGGCTGCTTAAGGTCCAGTTTCTTGGACATGTTGTCAGTGAACAAGGTATCCAAGTAGATCCTGCCAAAGTAGAAGCTGTTATGAATTGGGAAATACCTAAGACACCTACAGAAATTCGCAGCTTTCTGGGTTTAGCAGGATATTATAGAAGGTTCATTGAGAACTTCTCAAGAATAGCTGCACCGTTAACCTCCTTGACCCGTAAGAATGTAAAGTTTGACTGGGGTCCAAAGCAGCAGGAATCTTTTGAGATCCTGAAGCAAAGGTTTAGCAATGCTCCGGTACTGTCTCTACCAGAAGGAGTTGAAGATTTTGTTGTTTACTGCGATGCTTCACACACCGGCATGGGGTGTGTGCTTATGCAGCGGGGTAATGTAATTGCCTATGCATCTCGACAGTTTAAGGTGCATGAAAAAAACTACACCACCCATGATTTAGAATTGGGCGCTGTAGTATTCGCACTAAAGTTGTGGAGACATTATTTATATGGAACTAAATGTGTGATCTATTTGGATCACAAAAGTCTCCAACATCTGTTCAATCAGAAAGAACTCAATATGAGACAACGCTGTTGGATGTAAACTTTAAATGATTATGATTGCGAGATTCGCTACCATCCAGGTAAGGAAAACGTGGTTGCGGATGCTCTAAGCCGGAAGGAAAGAGTTAAACCAATTAGAATCAGTGCCAAGAGTATTGAATTAAAGAATAGTCTGAATGAAAGGCTATTAGCTGCACAGAAAGATGTTATTTTGGAAGCTAATCTTCCAAATGAAAAGCTAGGTGTAACTGCGGAACAGTTAACGCCTGGAAAGGATGGAATTCTTAGAATGAATGGTAGAATTTGGGTTCCTATTCAAGGAGGACTTCGGGATGTGATCCTTCAGGAAGCCCACAATTCTAAATATTCGGTTCACCCGGGAGGTGACAAGATGTATCAAGACTTAAAGGCAAATTATTGGTGGATAGGTTTGAAGAAATCTATTGCCATCCATGTAGCTAAGTGCCTGACATGTGCCCAGATTAAGGCTGAACATCAAAAGCCGTCAGGTCTTCTACAACAGCCGGAACTTCCCACTTGGAAATGGGAAATGGTAACCATGGATTTATAACCAAGTTACCTAAAACAAGGCACGGAAATGACACTATATGGGTTATAGTTGATAGACTGACGAAGTCAGCTCATTTCTTACCCATCAAGGAGACTCATAGCTCCGATAAGTTAGCCCAGTTGTATGTTGATAAGATTGTAGCTCTTCATGGAGTACCGGTGGCTATTATCTCTGATAGAGATACTAGATACACCTCTCATTTTTGGAGAAGTTTCCAACAATCTTTGGGCACACGTTTAAATTTTAGTACTGCTTACCATCCTCAGACTGATGGTCAGAGTAAGCGTACTATTCAAACTTTGGAAGACATGCTTCATGCATGTGTTATTGATTTGGGTGGTAGTTGGGATGACCACCTGCCATTGATTGAGTTCTCCTATAACAATAGTTATCATACCAGCATTCAGGTTGCGCCTTTTGAGGCATTATATGGTTGGAAATGCAGAACGCCTGTCTGTTGGGTAGAAGTGGGAGAAGCTCAGATATCAGGACCTGATATAGTCCTTGAGACTACGGACAAGATTGTCCAGATTCGTGATCGCCTAAAAGCTGCCAGGGACAGGCAGAAAAGTTATGCTGATAAGAGGCAGAAACCTCGAAAGTTTGAAGTAGGCGATAAAGTTCTATTGAAAGTGTCACCCTGAAAAGGTGTGATGCGTTTTGGTAAAAAGGGGAAGTTGAGCCCTAGATATATTGGACCATTCGAGATCATCGAATGTGTAGGCAGTGTAGCTTATAAGCTAAACTTGCCAGAGGAGCTGAGTGGAATTCATGATGTGTTCCACATTTGTAACTCAAGAAATGCTTAGCTGATGAATCGCTAGCTATGTCTCATAAAGACGTACAAGTTGATAAAAGCTTGAGGTTCATTGAGAAACCTATATCGATAGAAGATCGTCAAGTCAAAAAGCTTCGAAGGAAGTATGTACCTATAATAAAGGTTAAATGGGACGCTCGTAGAGGTCCCGAGTATACGTGTGAAGTTGAGTCCACTATGAGACAGAAGTACCCTCACTTATTCCAGTAAATCTTGGGGTCGAGATTTCTTTTAAGGGGGTGAGGATATAACGCCACGTAAAAACGTGTCCAATTATACATAGACACGTGTCCTAAACTCTGATTATGCAAAAGATTGAGTTTAAGGGACTAAAGTTGACAACGAGTGAAAATATGCAAATGAAAGGACTAAAAGTGTCAACATGCCAAACTTGGGCCTCTGAATGACCACACGTGAAGAAAATATTCTTAAAGGGGTGATCGATTGGATATAAGAAGCCGTTTGTGAAAATAATCAAGAGATTATAAATTACAAGGGTTGAAAGTGTCAATATGTCAATTCTGACCTGAGTGACCTTTTAACGAAACTGAGGCTTCGAAATATTCAAATATGCTCCCGAGAATATGTGGTAAAAATTTCACGTGATTCCGAGATCGTTAAGCATATTTTTCAAACTTTGGGTTAAAAGCGTCAACTTGATGAAACTTGCTTTCAAGAAGAAATTTAACGAACCCAAGCTGAACGAAGTTAGTTTATTCATCATGGAGCCTTAATATACTGACTACAAGGACCTCTCATGTCAACAACAAAGTTAAAAGGGGTTAAAAAGCATCAGGGACTAAAGCTGCCAACATTTAAACTCGTTTTACCAATTAAACCGGTCCACGCGGCCCGCGTAAGACACCCCTTAAGTCTTACGCGGCCCGCCAGAGAGCGCCAGTAACAGAAATCCTTTGCCAGGTGCGGGTTTGGCCTGTTCCACCGCCTTTACCTAGTTTGTGACGACCCTTGGAGCTATATGTCGGTTATTTGCACTAGTTAGGACACCTAGGATGATCCTAGGGCCTCCAATTACACCTGGAAGTGATCAAAATTCATGGAATTCACTATATAAGAAAGCTTAATTCTTGAGTTTTAATCACACTTGCAACAAATTCACTAAGGGACTTGCTCTGGAGCTCTCATCAGTAAGAAGTGGATAATCAAGTGTAGAAAAGATTGCTAGGACCTTAAGTAAGCTTCTAATTACTTGTTTAGTTATTTAATTTAGCTTAATTACTATAAAGTCAAACTTTTTATAAATTCAGTTTGACTTTCATTTTAATTACATGTGGCTTAACCACTGATCAAATTGAAAGTGGTTATAAAACCACATTAGTATAGGTGATTAACCCTTAAAAGGGTGTCTCCTAATTATCTCGTTTGACCAGTTAATTGTCGGGTCAAAGTAGTTTGACAAAAGTCAAACTGGACTGAAATTGCAAATTTGATTAAAATTACTAAACCAGAGGTTCTAAATTATATTATAACATTCTAATGACTTGGTATTAATATTTAATCATGTTTTATCAGTCCTAATCCGACAATTAATAGTCTAAGGGCTGTTTATAACCGAAAGACGCAAAAGCTTGACTTTTGCTTTGACTTTCAGTTCTGACCCGTTCAAGCTTAATTCTTCCATGTTTTAAGCTTCCATTAGGACCATATTACTTAGTAGTATAACCCTCTGGAGTTATATTGCATGGTGCCTAATAGTTTGAAATATATGCTCTTGATCGTAATTATGCTCATTAGTGCCTAAAACGCCCTTTTTGCATAAAACCGAGATTTTTAGCAATGTGAATTAACTAAAACCTTTGCTACTGATATTTAGACATGTCTCGAAAATTTGACATCAGTTTGAAGTCTAGAATGGGAGTTATGCTCAATAGCGTAATTAAGGAACTTTTTAGTATTTAAAAGGCGTAATTAGCATAAAGCCTATCTAAACCCGATTTTTGACACCAAACTTTTTACCTACTGATGTTAAATAATATTTTGGGATTTTTGAAGATTTTTATTTATTTTTAGGCTGAGCATAACATAAGATTATAGCCTAATTTCGGTAATTGCCGGTTTTACCCTTTTCAAGCATAAAATGAGTTTTACATAACTTTTTAATGTCAAACTTTTAGCTACTGATTCTATATGATAAATATAATATTTTGAACCTTGTAAACTGATCAAAAACTCAGATTTCCTATTTTTACCCAAATAGCCCTTTAAATCGAATTTTAAGCGTTTTTAGCACCTAGTATGGGTCAAAACTATGTTTGGCATATAAAACTCATTACTTACTGATGTTTTAAACTAATTTATACAATATTACAGTAAGTTAAAGTTTTTAAACTCATAAACCGATTTTAACCTTTTAAAGCCTATGTAAAATTACCAAATTGCCCCTTCGATGCATAGTTGGTTATAAAAGGTATATTTTTCATATATTAAGTATCCTACTGATGTAACTCATTAAAATACATGTTTTTACTAATTTAATCAGACCTGGAACTCAGTTTTATAAATAAACCCTTTTATGAACATCAAAATTATCGAAATGCCCTTGTGGGACTTATTTTGGTTTAAATTGCTTTTTGGGCATAAATGTTAATATATTACTGATATATTAGCATATTTTGAGCATAATAATGATTAAGACCTGTATGTAGTTTAATTGGTTACCCGTTACGCGTTTACGCATTCGGATCGGCTTACGTGACTAGTTTACGTAAAATAGCCGAAACGGGCTTAACCATATCATTAAATCCTCATTTTACAGAATGTGTTTAGTTTACCCATATTACACAAGTATCCAAGCTTGTCGGGTCTAAATCACATTCTATCCCGGTCTCCGCTTAATCTAGTGTTTAGATCCGTAAGGTTTCCTTCGGGCTAGCCGGTCTAAGTCCTTGACTTAATTAAAGACCCGTTGGCATCCTAATAGGCTAATTAAACCTTCTATATAGATTAATAGCTTCCGGTAAAAAGTGCCTTTCAAGAACCTTAGGAATTTACTGCTACCACCAGGTAAATACTTTTAACTTATTTTCCCTATACGGGCTTGGGATACGGTATATTAATAGCGCTTGGTCGGGTATGGGATTATTTTGTCGGATTGTGATTTAATAAATCCGCATAACCCGTTTTAATCTGTATTATTTGATAACATAAACATTTGGGGGTTAACGACCGTGTCCTGGATATCCTCGACTCATTTAAATTATTAATGGCCACGACCTATGCACGGGGTGCATGCATGCACCTGACAGATGCAAATGCTAAATATTAAATTACCCACAAGTTGGGGATAACTCCTTTGTGGGTTCTATAAGTGGTGAGTCATTTAATCATGTCCGGTTTCCAAACCGGCCCCACATGTATGACAAATATGTAAAGCTGTATATAAGATCTTAATAAAGATTGTCCCAAGTTATCAATGATTTGTGCCTTGTGCACCTAAATCAAATTTTCATAAACATTTTCAAAACGAGTCAGTTAAATTGTATTTACCAGTGTAAACTGACGTATTTTCCTAAGGATTGATTGACAGGTACTTCACGAAATAGGCTGGAGCTATAGGGTGTTATAGAGGATCTTGCAAATCCAATAGATACCCGGAGTCTGTAGTTTTTGTTTCTTTGTTCATTATGATCCGCCTGTGGATCTTATTACATTCCAGTCTGTATTATTCATGTACTCGAACAGCGACAGACAGTATGGTTTGTAATAGTTTATTTATCCAGCCTTCCACTGTGCTATATTATTGTGTGTGTGTCAATGATGATATCAACTACGTCACGATACTCCCCGCCGGGCCCACCGGTAATACGTGGAATATTGGGGTGTGACATCGGTGCGTGGCACTGAACGAAACAGATTGTCCAGAAGTTTCCATAACAACTATAATTACCAATTATTTAAAGCATCACGTCCCATACCATGACATAAAACGTAATATAATTATTACAGACAAAATCTAGTCAAATTGTTCTGTTCCGACAACTCAGATTTCAAATACGGACAATTCGTTTATTTGTTTCTAGACCTTTCCTAGCCTTGATTTCACAGCAAGCCAAGCATCTAAACATCTTAAGCACCTGCCACATACGTTAAAGTAAAAGTCAATACACATAGTGTAAAGGTGAGCATACAAGTTTAATAAATATAATAGAGTTCGAAATCGATTACGCATAACCAGCACGTACACAGTGTGAAATGAAGCATGTTGGTTATTGACATGAACCTATCGATACCAATGACTGCGGGTTGACTGCCCAATGGAGTTCGTAATACACACTCACCACTGTGATCCATGTAACAAATTGTCCTTAACAACCCCTGAGTGGACAGGTGCTGAGTCCAAACTATAGTACTATCGTTGCTAAGGCAGGTAGACACCATTCCATGTGTAAACATAACAAACAAGCATTCATTAAGTCACGTATAACATGCGGTAACGGTTAGCGTTAAAATATTGCATACTGTGTTCGATGTGATTTAGAATAAGTAACGTATGTAACACCGAAAAGTGCGTAAAGCAAAAAGGGTTCTAGTATACTCACAGCGATGATGGATTGAAGGGAGCACTAGAGTGAGATTAGCCTGATCAGAACGATAGCACAAACGATAAGCAGCGCGTAAAACGGTGTGAAGCGTCAGTGGATCGGACGGTAATCCGATCGGGTGACAATCCGATTGGTAGAACACTTGAGAACAAGTTCATAGCAGTTTGTCACTCGATCGGATTGCAATCCGATCAGGTGGCAATCCGTATTGAACATGTTGAAAATTGTTTAAGTGTTGAAGTCTAAACATCACATGGTCGGATGGTAATCCGATCGGGTGGTAATCCAATCGGACAGCAATCCGTTCGATGTTAAATGTCACACCCCAACCGGTGGCGGAAACATCGGGATGAGACGTACAAATTGCTCAAAACAACATAACACTAAATGTGACAATAATTTATTTAATTCATTTTATAAACTCTAAAGTGAAATACATAGTTTCAAACAATACAACATATTGTTCAACAATAATTCAAATGTTATGTGAGTTTCTAGAGTTCATCCTAGATATGAAATACGTGAACGTCTTAGTTACATAACGAACTCGTTAACACTCGTAGGTTAAATATAATTTCTAACATTTAGAGTCTACAAATTAATAAATTTTATTTCGTTCAAGATATAAAAGAGTTTAAAAGAAATAAATTGGTTGGTTATTACGTTATTATTAAATTATGAGTTTTTTTTATTGTCACGAATAAAAGTCACTAAAATAAATAAAAATGTAAATAGGAACTTTTAAGGTTTCCTTAAAAGTAAAAAAAAAATAAAATAAATAAATAAATAAATAAAATACTCAAAGAAGGATTTATTAGTAAATATATTATTATTTTTTTTAAAGGGGTTTAATGGTTTTAAAAGAAAAGATAAATTATCAATTTATTTTAGTTATATGAAATATCTTACTGTTTTAATAAAAACAAATTCAATTGAAAAGAAGTTGAGTAATAAACACCAGAACCTAGTGGCATGAATCAAAACTAACCGATACTCTTTTTGCAAATATTTCTATCTATTGTCTTGTGGTGAAGGTTACTAAAGATTTAAGAGCTGATGTATAATTTTGTTTCTTGAGAGAAATAAGAGAAAGGACAGAACAAGTGAAACATCATCGTCATCTTCTTAGTTTACAAGTCAGTCCAACAAAAAGGAACCCCCTGTTAGTAATTTTATTTGACTAAACACCACTTTGATAAAACGTATGATTTGATGATTTTGCAATATGGCGTATTATAATTACGTGTAATGTAATATAACGAATAGAAGTAAAAGACGTATTAAACATATACCGAAACGTAAAAGATTGCGGGTTTCCGACTTGCGTTCAAAGGCTCCCACGATGCTCCAGTCTTCCGGTGGATATGCAGCGGCGAAACGATGACGACGAAAGAGGTCGCGGTTGTCTTCTCCGGTTCCGGCAACTCCCGCAAAAGCTCCGTTATTTCCGGCGAAGTGCAACTATGTTCGAAGGGTACTGTGGTGTCGAGACAAAGGTAGGTGATGGTATATATAGGGGGTTACGTAGAGGTGATAAATATCATTAATTTGGAGTAAAACGCGTCCTTTGATTCTTGCTATGGAAGGTGTTAACGTTTCCGAAAAATTCAGCGATAGCTCAAAAGGAAACAATGGGAACTAAACAAAAGGGAGGTGGTTAGCTGTTTCTTCGCAGTGATCGACTTTGGTTGCATAGGGTCATGATCATTTCCAAGTTCTTGAATTATTTCAAAATGGAAATATTCAATCACAAAGAAATGGCAACATGACAGTAGGAAAACGATCAAAAGTGATTTTCAATAAGTTGAAAATTTTCAATCTATACCCTTATGTATTACATAATTTATCAAACGAACCTTTCATTTTAGTTTTAATTTTAAACAACCTTAAACTATTGTTGTAACTAAAAAAAACTATTATATTTTCAGGATTTACAATAACGGACCCCGAAGTTTAACTAACTGAACTAACTATGTTGTTAACTTAGATTAACTTAAAAAAAACTACATTTAACTTAACAAACTGACTGAATTTAAGAAAATTGCAATACTAAAAAAAATAACTAACACTAAATTGATAACTGAATTAGGATAAATCCTTCAACGGTTGTTTATTTCGCGAAAAAATTTCTAAGGTTTCAATGGTTAAGATCCGTCTTTTCAAAACGGGTCGGGTTTTGGAAACCCGATTTGACGGATGTTACATTAAAACCTCAAAAGTTTGAAATAAAAGTTAAGTGTGGGACCCAGGGTGCAAACCGATCGGGTGGCTGTCCGGTCGGGTGGCAATCCGTCCCAGACGACCTGATCGTCTTCTTCACCTGGTTGTTTTAATAGTTTGTAGTTTGATGGAGGCGATAGGATACGTGCTAAGCAACAGAACCTCGTCAAGCCCCAAGTAACCCGATCGGTCATGAATCACCCTAGTCCAGTCAGTCTGTGATTCGAGCCGATGGCTCATGCTTAACCCGAAATCCGTAGTCTCTTGGATAGAATTCAGATCCGGAACTAACACCCAACTAAGAATGAGCAGGAGATCAGTACAAGCTTTGATTCTATCGATTTTGAGTGCGTTGAGTGTAAAAGAGTTGAAAGAAAGTTGGAAAAGCATCTTTCAATCCTTTTCACCATGAATATATTCAGGTCTATGAAAGATCTTTGTTTATTTATGTGGAAATCGTCCAGATCTAAGTTGTTTTTTGTGGATTGAAGCCAAAACATGAAGTTCATAAGAACACCATGATGACATCATCCTAGAACACCTCAAATCTAGTGATTTCACGGTTAAAAGTTAAGATTCAAAAGATAGAAAGGTGTAGGAGTGCGTATAGATCAAGAAAGTACAAGATTTAGGTGGAAAACTTACAAGAATCACGAGAAATCTGAATAAATAGCGGCTGGAGCGAGTTGAGAGGGAGAGAGCTGTCAACATCAAGAGATGTTGACATATGAGGGTATTTATAGGGTTTCCATAAATGGAAATGGGAAAAGTGGTTGGTCGATCGAGTGGCAGCTCGGTCGGTTAGCCACTCGATTTGAGTGCTCGGCGTGGCGAGTTGTGCGGTTTCGATTTGCGTGTTGAGCGTTGTGATGCGATAGAGTTTCCCATTCAAATTACTTTTAATCCCAACTACTATATCTAACATACAATCATCCTAAATAACTTGCGTTTAGCGTTTGCGATTCGATTGCGATTGAGTGGCGATTGCGTTTCGATTAATCACCACAACATAACGTAAATAAACATGCACAAGTAACACATAAGGAACACACACACATAAATAATATCTAGTATGCATAATTCGAGTTGCGAGTGTGATTGCGATGCGATAAGCGATAAAGCGATAAAACATGCGATAAACATCGATAAATAGCGATAAAACTTCGATTAATAATAACTACTTCACATAATACAACTAACGTAAAAGCATAAATAGACTACCTACAGTCAAAGAAGTCAAAACAGTAATTGAGCAAGGAGTGACAGATCGCAATTAGCAATCTTTTCTTTCTTTGACTTCAATCTTGACTTTGACTTTAACTTTCCAAACACGGGGTGTTACAGCCTCCCCCTGTTTAGGGAATTTCGTCCTGAAATTAGGCTTCAGCCGTAACAAACAACTGCGGGTACTTCGCCTTCATGTCGCTTTCAAGTTCCCAAGTAAACTCTGCGCCTCGTTTGCCTTCCCAGCGAACCTTCACAATGGGAATGCGCGAGCGTCTGAGCTGCTTGGTTTGGCGATCCATGATCTCGACAGGCTTCTCCACGAAGTGCAGTGTTTCGGTTACTTGAAGATCATTAAGAGGTACGAAAAAATCGTGCTCAACTAGGCACTTTCTGAGGTTAGACACATTGAAAGTCGGGTGAATGTTGCTAAGTTCCTCCGGTAGTTCGAGTCAGTAGGCCACTTTTCCGATCCTTTCCAGATTCTTAAAGGGTCCAACATATCGAGGCGCGAGCTTTTCTTTCTTTCCAAATCTGACCACACCCTTCCAAGGTGATACCTTTAGGAGTACATGGTCGCCAACGTCAAATTGAAGGGGCTTGCGTCGTCTATCGGTGTAACTTTTCTGACGACTCCGAGCTTTCAGTAGATTGTCTCAAATTTGGAGGATTTTTTCAGTCGTTTCTTGCAATAGCCCAGGACCAGTTAATTGCGAGTGCCCGATCTCGTGGCATACAATAGGCGATCGACATTTTCGTCCGTATAATGCCTCAAACGGTGCCATTTGAATGCTGGAATGATAACTGATATTATACGAGAATTCGACTAACGGCAGGTAAGCGTCCCAATTACCGCTGAAATCTATGACACACGAACGGAGCATGTCTTCAAGGGTACGGATCGTTCTCTCAGTCTGACCGTCGGTCTGGGGATGAAAGGCGGTACTTAGATTAAGCGTAGTACCGAGAGCCGTTTGAAACGTTTCCCATAGACGCGAGGTAAACCGAGCATCACGGTCAGAGATGATGTCGCGAGGCGTCCCATGTCGACAAATGATCTCATCGGTGTAGATCCGGGCTAATCTTTCTACCTTGTAGTCTTCTCGGATGGGCAGAAAATGAGCAGATTTGGTCAAACGGTCAACGATAACCCAGATGTTGTCGTGATTTGAAGGCGTACGCGGAAGTTTCATTATGAAGTCCATAGCTATGCTCTCCCACTTCCACATAGGGATCGGGGGCTGTTCAAGCAAGCCAGAGGGTCTTTGGTGCTCAGCCTTGACTTTCGAGCAAGTCAGGAACTTCCCAACGTAGAGAGCGATATCTCTCTTCATGCCCGGCCACCAGTACTTGTAGCGAAGGTCCTGGTACATTTTGTCGGCACCGGGATGAATAGAATATCGAGATTTGTGGGCTTCGTTCATCAAAATCTGTCGTAAATCGATCCGCTTAGGGATCCAAATTCGGTCCAGATAATGGAATATCCCATTCGACTTATTCACAAGCTGGGCTCCATCGTGATAGATCCTTTCCTTCTTCAAAGTGCGCTTGGTAAAACAAGCATGTTGGGCTTCGCAGATGAGGGTTTCGAGATGATGTTGGGCTTGAACATTATGGGTGCTATGCAGATAGCTTCGTCTGCTGAGAGCATCGGCAACGACATTTGCTTTGCCTGGGTGATAACGAATCTCACAGTCGTAGTCGTTGAGAAGTTTCACCCATCGGCGTTGACGCATATTAAGTTCTTTCTGGCTAAAGATGTGTTGTAGGCTCCTGTGGTCAGTGAAGACCGTACACTTTGTACCATAAAGGTAGTGTCGCCAAATCTTCAACGCAAAAACAACTGCGCCTAGCTCGAGGTCATGGGTTGTATAGTTCTTCTCGTGGATCTTGAGCTGACGAGACGCGTAAGCGATAACCTTGTCCCGTTGCATAAGAACACAACCAAGACCAAGGTTTGAGGCATCGCAATAAACTACGAAGTATCGTTTCCGTCGGGTAAAGCAAGGACGGGAGCATTGCAAAGCATATGCTTGAGGGTTTGGAAAGCAGACTCTAGTTCAGTTCCCCAAACAAAGGATCTGTCTTTATGCGTGAGAGTAGTAAGCGGCATGACGATTTTTGAGAACCCTTCGATAAATCGACGATAATAGCCCGCTAGTCCGAGAAAAGAACGGACTTCAGACGGGTTCTTCGGTGTAACCCAAATCTTAACAGCTTCTATCTTCGCGGGATCGACATGAATTCCTTGACTATTGACAATATGACCGAGGAATTGAACCTCCTCCAGCCAAAATTCACACTTGGAGAACTTGGCATAGAGTCGATTCCCCTGGAGTAGCTCGAGAACCAAACGTAGATGCTGCACGTGTTCGACTTTCGACTTGGAATAGATCAGGATATCATCGATGAACACGATGACGAAGCGGTCTAGAAATGGTTTACACACGCGATTCATCAGATCCATGAAAACCGCGGGTGCGTTGGTTAAACCAAAAGCCATAACAACGAACTTATAGTGGCCGTATCGAGTGCGAAAAGCGGTTTTGGGTATATCCTCCTCTTGAATACGTAGCTGGTGATAGCCTGAGCGTAGATCGATCTTCGAGAAACACGTAGCACCTTGTAACTGATCAAACAAATCATCGATTCGAGGCAGGGGATAGCAGTTCTTGATGGTTAGCTTATTCAATTCCCTGTAGTCGATGCACATCCGGAACGACCCATCCTTCTTTTTGACGAAAAGGACTGGTGCGCCCTACGAAGAGGTGCTCGGGCGAACAAAGCCTTTATCAAGTAATTCCTGGAGCTGGCTCGAGAGTTCACGCATTTCGGACGGAGCTAGTCGATAAGGAGCTTTAGCAACAGGGTTGGCTCCAGGAATGAGGTCGATACGAAAGTCGATATCACGACTTGGAGGTAGCCCTGGGAGATCATCAGGGAATACGAGAGGGAATTCACAAACAACTGGTACCTGGTTTACTTCCTTAATTCCTTTCTTTTCCTTCTCCGCTACTACAATGTTATCCAAGAATGCTCAGTATTCCTTGTGGAGATACTTGCTTGCTTGGACATATGACATGAGCTTGAGACCTTTTGAAGGAGTTTCACCATAAACACACAGTTGGTCACCATTCGTGAGCGAGAATTGAATCGTCTTATCAAAGCACACAACTTCAGCATGGTTTTCACGAAGAAAGTCCATGCCTACTATGATGTCGAAACTTCCGAGCTGCATCAGAATGAGATCAATAGGGATGATGTGATTGTTGAGCTCAAGAGTACAATCACGAAGAACAGAATTGACAGTGACGGTTCTTCCGGTGGCGACTTCAACATCGAACGTTGAGGGGAGATGGGAGCGCTTACGATTAAGGAGCTTTTCGAACTCAAACGATACAAAACAGTTATCGGCTCCAGTATCAAACAAACACAAAGCATAAATACCGTTCACGAGAAACGTACCATTGACCACATTGTTATCGGCCTGGGCTTGGCGCAAATTGATGTTGAAAGTTCTGGCGCGGGCGGCTTGTTGCTGTTGCTGCTGAGGTTGTTGCTGCTGCTGTTGTTGTTGCTGTTGTTGAGGCTGCTGCTGCTGGGGCTCTTGTTTCACAACCCTGTTCGGGCACATGTTTGCAAAATGGTTGGGATCACGACACACGAAGCAGACTTTAGCGTTGATCGCGGGTGCCTGAGCCGCTTGTTGGCCTTGAGGAGCTGGAAGCAGAGCTTGATGAGTAGTAGCTTGAGCTGGTGCTTGTCGGGGACCTGTACGGCAGTTGGCGGTGAAGTGGCCGTACATGTTGCAATGCACACAGAATCGGCAGGCGATACCCACCGGATGATGGTAGCTACATGTCGGGCAAGTAGGGTGAGGACCAGTGTAAGCACGCTTTGCAGGCGGTGCTTAGGTAACTGGTGCTGGAGCTGATCGGTGCTGAGATTGCTGCTGAGCTGGTACAGCTTGGAGCGGGGCAGCAGTAGTGACAACACAGTTCTTGTTGCCGGAGTTGCTGTTGTTGTTCTTCCTCTTGCGACGAGAGGACTTTGATGACTATGGAGCGGCGGCGGCGGGTTCAGCGGTTGGTGCGGTGGTAGCTTGGTGCAGGTTCTTTGAAGCTTTATCTCAAAAACCAGCTTTGACTCGCTTGTCGTTGATTTCGGCGGCAAGCAGGTAAGTCTCTTCGATTGTTGTTGGCTTTGAAGCATGCACAAAATCTGCAACACAATCCGGCAGAGCTTGAATATACTTCTTGATCGTCATGTCAGCTGTCTTGACTTGATCAGGACAGATAATACTGAGCTGCTTGAAGCGAGCAGTTAGAGCAGCGTTGTCACCATCCTTCTACTTAATGTGCTAGAATTCGTCCTCCAACTTTTGGCGCTCATGGGGAGGGCAAAACTCTTCCAACATGACGTTCTTCAACTCATCCCATGTCAGACCATAAGCTGCATCATTTTCGCGTTTGTTCCTCTCGGCCGTCCACCAGTCTAAAGCGCGGGACTGGAAGACGCCGGTAGCATTCAGTGTGCGGAGATTGTCAGGACATCCACTCTGACACAAGGTGACCTCGATCGAATCGAACCTTTGAAACAAAGCCGTAGGGCCATCTTCTCCAGTGAATTCTTTCGGTCCGCAAGCTTTAAACTGCTTGAAGCTGAAAACAGCTTTTGGGGTTTCAATCCTGGACTCCTCAGACGATTTGCTCACATTCTCGTATAGTTCACTCACGATCTGAGGAACTACCTTTGCCATTTGCTTGGCGACGAGAGCAGCAAGACGTTTGTCTTTCTGGCTCTGGCGAGCAGCGCGCGAGTGACGGGATCCAGATGATGACATTGTCTGCAACAGACATCGCCATAGGACTCAGACACAATATAATCGAATCTCACCTCACACGCCTAATACTACTAAAGCTCAGGAACACTATCACGTATCACACAAACACATAGGCATAAAATCACAGATTCACATAAGCACAGAAGCATATAAGCACGTAAGGCATAGAAGCACAAAGCACAGAGGCATATAAGCACAGGAGGCAGTCAGTATATAGAAACCTATCATTCAAAGTCCGCGAGCGTTCGGGTATGGCGATTGCGATTAGCGAATACATAGCGAGCAACATAGCGTACGGTGGTTCCATAAATAGTAGCGATTTGTCAGCATTTTGAGGTAGAGGTGCAGTACGAGTCGTGTGTGTCGATCAAAGCGAAGGCGTAAAGCGAATAAATCACCAAAAATCGTAACACATAAACAGATAAAATCACATAAAACACATAAAAATCCACATAAAACGGCAAATATCAGAGTCGGCAGTAGCGAGCTCAGAATCGAAACACATAAAAATCGAGAAATAGATTGTTTGCGGCTATTAGATGTCGACTATCCAAAGTGGTTCGACTATTTACAAAGACTCTTGGTACAAACTTTAACCATCGGGACTGTGCTCTCGCCTCGAATTTGGGCGAATGGCACGCATCCTTTCAGTTATAGTGCGACTTCAAGTCGTTTGGAGTCCGTCGAGACTTTGGTGATAGTTTTGTAAAACAAAATAGGGCGGAATAAGTCGTCAAGGTTCGGGTTTCACCCCTGTCTTAACAACTTCGTTCCTATTTTAATTAAATAAGGAAGAATTATGCGTCAAAGTATGGATTTCACTCCTGATTCAACGCAAATTCTCGTGTTTACAGGTAAAAATGCGAGTCGAACAAGCAATTTAGTCGAGAGTTTGCGGTTTTCACACCTAATCTTGACCTAATCGCTTGTTCATTTTCGAAAATTAGAGTGCAGTGATAGTGTAGCGTAGGCGAGAATAGCGAGAAACAGCAAGTAAGCTCGTACAAAGCCCCTAAGGGTATGCATAAGTCGGCCTGTTGGTACCTAATGTAACACCTCGAAAATTTACGTCCAATGATGTATTGACACGTGTCATAGACTTTGCATATGCAAAAACAAACTTTAGAGGGACTAAAGTTGACAAACGGTGGAAACTATGGAACATAAGGGTCCAAAGTGTCAACAATGGCTAAATAGACTCCATAATAACCCTACATAATGTTTATAACCTTAAACGGATGGATCATGGATCATACGAAGCGGAAATTGCACAAAAGTGAGGAATTACAAACTATAGGGGCTAAAAGTGTCAACATGTTGAATTTATACCTCTGAGTGAACTTTTGGCAGACCCGAAGCTTTGTAATGCTAAAATATACTCACTAGAATATGTGGTAAAAATTTCACGTAGTTTCGTTACCGTATGAGAAAGTTATGGCCAAAACCGTACTTGAGGGGCTAAAAGTGTCAACATGTTGAATTTATACCTCTGAGTGAACTTTTGGCAGACCCGAAGCTTTGTAATGCTAAAATATACTCACTAGAATATGTGGTAAAAATTTCGTGAAGTTTCGTTACCGTATGAGAAAGTTATGGCCAAAACCGTACTTGAGGGGTTAAAAGCGTCAACGTCGAATTTCATGACTTTTCGGGTGAGCGCAAAGTTATCCGAGGACATTACCATGTTGGTAAATGTCCCAAGGTTCTTAAAAACCAGATTTGAGGGTTTACGAGTCAAGATTCATAGCCAAAACCTCGCGTGCAAGGACAGGGACCAAAACTGCCAATAATTAACAAAGTTTGGAGCTGCCAATAAACCCAGGTGCAGCTTTTTGCGATCAGCTGCTGTTTTGGTCCGAAATTTGAGTGCATAACAGCTAATATCACCTCCTAAGTGCACCAATGGATGGACATGCAAGTATAGACACCTAGAGACCTCTCACAACATCTGATTTCCCTTATAAATCTGATCAATTCATCACTTTTTGAGGCACTTGTGATAGTAACATGAACACCCACAACTTGCAAGAACTCTCAAAGCATTTCCAGGAGCAATCTGATCGTCAAGGCAGCCTCCAAGTGTTTTCTAGGCTTCATTAGGACCTTTGTAAGCATTCATATCATCCTCAAATCCGTTCTAGCATAGATTATTAGTTAAGAGTCAAACCGTTGTTCATAAAGTTTGACTTTTCGATTAAACGAAATTGGCTCTGTCATTTCTCAAATTGAAACCACTTATAAGTTGGTATTTATGTGGGGAACAAAACCTCAAAAGGGTATTCTCTGATTCCCACTCTAAGCATGCTATTTGTCGAGTCAAAGTTATTTCTAAAAAGTCAACAGAAATCGTTTTTGCGAAATATAGCATAAATAGTAGTGTAGATGACATGCAATCAGTTTGATCATCAAAAATAACTTATAATGAATATAAGAATGTGTTTTACCATAATCAACTCGACAATCTTTAGTATAAACTCGGATCGGAACCGAAAGTCTTATAAAACGACTTTTTCGTTGACTCTCGATTCGGATCCATGCATGCATGTTTGAGATCTGTATTAGAGTTTATTTTTGACCATTTTCATTTAAGTTTAACTCTCTGGAATTTTTACATCTTGAGTCTATGCTTAACCGATTCATATGCATGTTTCCGATTTATGCTTAAAGTTGACTATTTTGCCCTTTTTGATATAAAACGTGATTTTTGGAAAAGTGAAAGAGTAGAAATCTTTATTATTAATTTATAAACTTGCACCGAAAATTTGAGATCAGTTGGTGGTCCAGATTTTGAGTTATGGCCGATAGCGTAAAACTATATCTTTATGTTAAATAAACGGCGCATTTAGCGTATAGCCTATTTAAGGCCACTTTCTGATATGAAACTTTTTACCCACTGATGTTATATAATATTTTGGGATTTTTGAAGATTTTTATTTAATTTTTGGCTGATCGTTTCATAGATCGCTAAGTCGATTCGGTTAATGCCGGTGTTGACCGTTTAAGCCATAAAATGAGTTTTATAAATCCTTTTGACCCCAAACCTTTTTCTACTGATTTTATTTGTTAAATAAATTATTTTGAACCCTCTGGAAATATAAAAATCTCAGCTTTCTTTTAAAAACCCGGAAACGGCTCTAAATCGCATTTTTAGCGTTTTTAGCGCATAGTAAGCGTTATACTCATATTAAACATATAAGACTCATACCTACTGATGTATTTAGCATATTTTCATATAATAACAGTAAGTATAAGTCTTTGAACTCAGATTTCCAGTTTTGACATTTTTAGCCCTTGCGAAATTACTAAAATACCCCTACGGTGCATAGTTTGATTTTAAATAATGAGTTTTGTATACGGGTCATACCCTACTGTTATAATATGTCGAATTAAACATATTTACTGTATAAATCAGACCCGTAACTCAGATTACCAAATTGACTCTTTCATAATCTTTTAAATGACCAAAATGCCCTTATGAGGCGTAAATTGAGTTTAAATACATTCGGGGCATAATAGGACATAACTTGCTGATATTATATCATATTTAAAGCATATTATCTCAAGGAACTTGCATATGACTCTTTTGGTTACCCGTAACGCCCTTTTTGCGTTCGGTTCGGTTTACGTAACTAGTTTGCGTAAATTAACCGAAACGGGTCAAACGTTATCATTTTTATCTCAAAATCCAGAATGTATTTAGTATACCCACATTATACAAGTATTCAAACTTGTCGGGTCTAAATCACGTTCTATCCGGTCTTCGCTTAATCATCCGCTTGAACCGTATATTTCCTTAAAACTAACCGGTCTAAGCTTAGGCTTAATTAAAGACCCGTTAATATTCTAATTGGTTATTTATACCATCGTTCCAGACTAGAGCCTTCCGGTAAATCGTACCTACGCTTACTTAAGTGAATACGGCTGAGTTATTATAATTCTTGCTATTTAAGACAGGAGCTAGCTCAGGTAAATACTCTTAACTTATTTTCCCTATTACGGGCTTGGGATACGGTAATATAAATACCGCATGGTCAGGTATGGGATTCGAAGACCAATGTGTCGGGAAATTCAAATAACCTGTTTTAATTCGTATTGCTTGACTGAAACATTGGGGGTTAATGCGACCGTGTCCTGGATATCCTTGACTCATTAAATGAAATGGCCACGACCTAAGCACGGGGTGTAGGCATACACCTGACAGATGCTTTATGCTTATTAATTGATTATACCCATTAAGGGATTCCCAATAAGGGAATAGTGGTGTGTCGGTTAATCTTGAACCGGCATAGTACCGGGCCCCGCATGTAGAGCAAGTTATGTAAAACTGATAACATGAGATATAGTTTGTCCCAAGTATAAAAGATTAATCTTGCCTTGTGCATCTTAATCAAGTGTCAAAATAGTTTTGTGCCTTGTGCGCCTAAACCAATTTTCATAAACTCTTTTCAAATGAGTCAGTTGAGTGTATTTACCAGTGAAAACTGACGTATTTTCCAAAGTCTAAGTGACAGGTACAAGTACGTAATAGGCTGGAAGCTGCTCAGGGCGTTAATAAGGAATCTTGCAAGTTCTAGCGCCTAAAGTCTGTTGAATAACATTTAAGTTTTTTTTTATCCGCCTGTGGATCCTCTACTTTCCGTTGTAATACTTGATATTACTTTATATCCGGATCGTATTATATTTATCTTTTGCTTCCGCTGTGCATTATTATATTGTGTTGTTTGTCTATGATGACGCCAACTACGTCACGATACCCCACACCGGGCCCACCGGGGACACGTGGAGATCGGGGTGTGACACCTAACTATTGACTAGGTCGTTTCTAAGACATCGACACGGACTAGGTCGAGTCTTGCCTAATTCCCTATAGTTATGGCTCTGATACCAATCTGTCACACCCCAACCGATGGCGGAAACATCGGGGCGTGGCACTGAGCGAAACAGATTGTCCAGAAGTTTCCATAACAACTATAATTACCAATTATTTAAAGCATCACGTCCCATACCATGACATAAAAAGTAATATAATTATTACAGACAAAATCTAGTCAAATTGTTCTGTTCTGATAACTCAGATTTCAAATACGGACAATTCGTTTATTTGTTTCTAGACCTTTCCTAGCCTCGATTTCACAGCAAGCCAAGCATCTAAACATCTTAAGCACCTGCCACATACGTTAAAGTAAAAGTCAATACACATAGTGTAAAGGTGAGCATACAAGTTTAACAGATATAATAGAGTTCGAAATCGATTACGCATAACCAGCACGTACACAGTGTGAAATGAAGCAGGTTAGTTATCGACATGAACCTATCGATACCAATGACTGCGGGTTGACTGCCCAAGGCAGTTCGTAATACACACTCACCACTGTGAGCCATGTAACAAATTGTCCTTAACAACCCTGAGTGAACAGGTGCTGAGTCCAAACTATAGTACTATCGTTGCTAAGGCAGGTAGACAGCATTCCATGTGAAAACATAACAAACAAGCATTCATTAAGTCACGTATAACATGCGGTAATGGTTAGTGTTAAAGTATTGCGTAGTGTATTCGATGTGATTTAGAATAAGTAACGTATGTAACACCCAAAAGTGTATAAAGCAAAAAGGGTTCGAGTATACTTACAATCATGATGGATTGAAGGGGGCGCTAGAGTGAGATTAGCCTGATCAGAACGATAGCACAAACGATAAGCGACGCGTAAAACACTGTGAAGCATCAGTGGATCGGACGGTAATCTGATCGGGTGACAATCCGATCGGGTGGCCGGTCGATAGGGTGACAATCCGTTCGGATGGTCATCTGATCGGGTGACCATTCGATTGGATTGTTACCTCGTTTGGGATTGATGTGTTTGTGTATGATGGCTTGTCTTTTGAAGTTTTTGTTGTAGCATTTTGAAAACAGAGAAGTATCTCGACCTTTCAGGTCGGTCGATCGAACGACTGTTCGATCGGACGACAATCCGATTGGTAGAACACTTGAGAACAAGTTCACATCAGTTTGTCACTCGATCTGATTGCAATCCGATCGGGTGGCAATCCGTATTGAACATGTTGAAAATTGTTTAAGTGTTGAAGTCTAAACATCACATGGTCGGGTGGTCATCCCATCGGATGGTAATCCGATCGGACAGCAATCCGTTTGATGTTCAAACCTCAAAAGTTTGAAATAAAAGTTAAGTGTGGGCCCCAGGGTGCAAGCCGATCGGGTGGCTGTCCGGTCGGGTGGCAATCCGATCGGACGGCAATCCGATCGGACGGAAATCCGTCCCAGATGACCTGACCGTCTTCTTCACCTGGTTGTTTTGATAGTTTGTAGTTTGGTGGAGGCGATAGGATACGTGCTAAGCCACAGAACCTCGTCAAGTCCCAAGTAACCCGATCGGTCAGGAATCACCCTAGTCCGGTCAGTCCGTGGTTCGAGCCGGTGGTTCATGCTTAACCCGAAATCCGTAGTCTCTTGGATAGAATTCAGATCCTGAACTAACACCCTACTAAGAATGAGTAGGAGGTCAGTACAAGCTCCGATTCTATTGGTTTTGGGTGCGTTGAGTGTAAAAGAGTTGAAAGAAAGTTGGAAAAGCATCTTTCAATCCTTTTCACCATGAATATGTTCAGATCTATGAAAGATCTTTGTTTTTTTATGTGGAAATAGTCCAGATCTAAGTTGTTTTTGGTGGATTGAAGCCAAAACATGAAGTTCATAAGAACACCATGTTGATATCATCCTAGAACACCTCAAATCTAGTGATTTCACGGTTAAAAGTTAAGATTCAAAAGATAGAAAGGTGCAAGAGTGCTTGTAGATCAAGAAAGTACAAGATTTAGGTGGAAAACTTACAAGAATTGCGAGAAAATCTGAAGAAATAGCAGCTGGAGCGAGTTGAGAGGGAGAGAGCTGTCAATATCAAGAGATGTTGACATATGAGGGTATTTATAGGGTTTCCATAAATTGAAAGGGGAAAAGTGGCTTGTCGATCGAGTGGCAGCCCGATCGGGTGGCAGCTCGATCGAGCGGCAGCCCGATCGGGTGGCAGCCCGATCGGGTGGCAACTCGGTCGGTTGGCCACTCGATTCGAGTGCTCGGCGTGGCGAGTTTTGCGGTTTCAATTTGTGTGTTGAGCGTTAGAGTTTCTCATTCAAATTACTTTTAATCCCAACTACTATATCTAACATACATTTATCCTAAATAACTTGCGTTTAGCGTTTGCGATTGAGTCGCAATTGCGTTTCGATTAATCACCACAACATAACGTAAATAAACATGCACAAGTAACACATAAGGCACACACACACACGTAAACAATATCTAGTACGCATAATTCGAGTTGCGAGTGCGATTGCGATGCGATAAGCGATAAAGTGATAAAACATGCGATAAACATCGATAAATAGAGATAAAACTTCGATTAATAATAAGTACTCCACATAATACAACTAACGTAAAAGCATAAATAGACTATCTACAGTCAAAGAAGTCAAAACAGTAATTGAGCAAGGAGTGACAGATTGCAATTAGCAATCTTTTCTTCCTTTGACTTCAATCTTGACTTTGACTTTGACTTTCAAAACACGGGGTGTTACAAATGCATAAGTAAATGTTCTATTTTAAAGATGTAAGCTTAACTTACCTTGCTTCCAATTATGCTTTTCCTGCGTACTTGATCCGTTTGACCCGCTTCTTCCCAAGCTTCCACCTAGCTTGTCAAGCGTCAAACTATCATTTATCATTCGCAAGATGGTTAGATTAGTCATCTTTCATCACGTCTATCCATCTTACGGATTTTTATATTAAAATTATCATTCGATCTTATTATAGGTAAGTTTGACTTTTAAGAGTCAATTGCTTATTAACATATATAAACCTACAAATAAGTTCAACAACTCGTTTAGGCATCTCGTTAATTACCCGATAGACACTATTTTTAGACCACCATTTTAACTACTTTCTTCGACTTAATTCGTGTAATTATTAGCATCAAGTTAACATAATTTATAATCATTGTATGCTAATCTATCAATTATTATATAACAACTTAGGATTGCTTCATCACCATGAAACAACGCATTGCATCATATCTATAAAATTTTACCCAACATCAAATGTAGTCAAAGTCTTTAAACATTCACATACACATGATGATTCCAAGCATCTATTATCATGAGTATAACATCAATTTCATCATGTTATACGAAACCCCATTCATGGTAAGTATGAACATAAACTCAAACCCATTGATTGTTCATATATCTTCCTATTACTATCATTTAACATGATTATAAACATAGATATATCATCAATTCAATCATATTATCAAAACCCACTTCATAATCTACTTGTTAATCACTTACAACTAACCTTACATCAAATATTTCATATTTTCCTTATGTTTAACGAAATTAAGCATACATCTACACCTAATTTCATCTTTGGATCATAATCCAACAATCTAATTGCAAGTATTTTACTTGTTTCTATTTATAACTTTCACCAATATAGGTTTTAAAACATACCTTACGATCCCCATGTCTAGGTGATCGTTAATATGCATTCATGCACTGATTAGGGTCTCGAATTGGTCTTCAATATGGTGGATTAAGCTTGAACAAGGGTTTTGCCCTTGTTCTTTCTCTTGATGATCGACATACACACACATAGTGTGTGTTATGTCTTAATTCTTGTGTTTTAAAACACAAGTTTCCTCTTTGGCAACTCTGGTCCCTCAAGTTTAGCTTTGAGTAGATAAGGCTACAACTTATTATCTATTACTTATATACATGTTACTAACTAGGTTAATTTGTTCCTAGTTATTTTGTTTACGGGTTAACTTTTACGTCTAACGGTACTTTACCCGCTCTTTAATATTAACGTGGTTTGATTACCAAACTCGTTTTTAGGGTGTTACCTGTAACAAGTCAAGCTTTATATCTTTCAATATCTAAGATCATATTTTATTTGAAATATTATTTATTCTGATGTGATATTACACATGCTTGCATACACTTAAAAACCCAAAAATATGCTTAACTATGCGTTTTAAGCACCAAATAACATACAAAACAACCACAAGGACCAAAATGAAATTTCCCTTCTCTTAACTCCCAACCAACTCATTTATAATCCAAACCACCTATCTCATTTATAAATACCAACCCCTAACACCTTCTAACACACTTTCACCACTTCCAAATCTCTCTGAAACACTCTCTAATCTTCCAATTCGTCTACTTTGAGTAGAATGTTCAAGAATCAAAATAGTGAGTTTTGGTCTTCCTTCTTACACTTTTCTTCTTGCTTTTCTTCTTCTCTTTCCTTGGATAACCTCTAGTAGGAGTATTACCACATGTTGACCAAGGTAAACAAAGTTGGTATACCACCATTTTGAGGTCCAAGTGAGGATTTTTGTTAAACTTTATAAACATGTTCATCTTTACTTTGTTTTTGGAACATTTTCGCACCAAACCAAGTTACCAACAAACTTCCATGTTGAAGGGTTTGTGTTAAGGTTTTGTTCTAGAAACTTTAAAGTTCATATGCCTTCTTTTAAGTTCTTTTAAGTTTCTAAGTAATTTCCAAACCCTAAAGTGAACAAACTATACCAAGTCTCCAACCATAACAATGTTGGAAGCACTCGTCTAGTTATACTCACTTGGTTACTTAGTGAATTAGTTTATTTTTATATTCTTCATACGTGTATTCATGACCATCTGAATCGTCCATGTGATGATTTGTGCATTGGTGAACTCTTGAGGTTAGTGGATTACCCTACCTCTAATACATGACACATACATGACTATAATATTCCTAATAGTATACATATATAATACTTCCAAAAACCAAACCATAATATCAACTGAAACCATGGTTGAATGTTATGTGTCAAGGTGTATATTATCTTAGTTCTAGACTCCTTATTATAGACTTCTAATGGGTGTAACACTCATGAAAACATAAACTAAAAATTTAGGCAAGATATGTTTTTATGTATTTTTCATACTTATAAGTTTCCCATTTATATTCCAATCCTAAAATCCTCATACTCATACACCTTTGTTTACCTCTTTAAGGTAAGATCGGTGTTCCATCCTCTACAACCGCTCACTTGCTTATCTTTGCAAACCGTGAGTTCATACTTGACCCATTTTACACTTTAAACACTATTCGGGTTGCAACATGTATCCATATTAAAATCACAATCAAACGTACAATCAATCTTATACAAATACTCAATCCTTAAACATGCTTACTTGTTATGCTATTTGTTTATACATACTAGGATAATCTTATGCATGCTAACTATCATTAACTTTAGAAAACTCTATTAACATGTATAGCGTTATAGGATTAGCACACAGCCCCGTTTGTTGGGTCATTGTTAAGTATTCAATCTTTACGGTCTTATTCACTTTGGTAATAAGGTTACGTTAGTGGAAACTTTGGATTGATATTCAGTCTTGCATGCTGGTATGATTATATGACTTATTATACAATTAACATGTGGATTTGAGATTTTATTCATACTTATGCTATGTAGACAAACTAGTATGCTCACCGACATAATTTGGGTTGATGGATATTTTATACATGTTGCAGGAAATATTTAATGATGATTTCGCAAGAATAGACTTAGGGTGGATTTAGATACTCACCTAGTTTTAATTATGCATTTTAATATTGTTAGTTTTGAAATTCCAATTGTCGTACTTTCCATTTTCATGAACAATGTAATGCTTGATTTAGTGAAATGAAATGAAATTTTGAATTTTAATTTATTGTCACAAATTTCGTGTTATGTTGTCTTTTAGCAATCTATCACGTCTCGCCTCGATGTTTCCGCTATCGGTTGGGGTGTGACACTAAGCTTGCGCCTATTCAGTACCAAGTTGCATAAGATGTTTGACCAATAACACATGATAACACACATATTTTAATTTGTAACTACTCTCGTTTCAATCCAATCCTATACCTGAAAATAAAGCTTCAAGTTAATCCACTAAACAACCCCGAATGGTCTCTTTTGCTTCCATAAATGGATTAGGAACAATCCCATGATGTTTCCCTTTGACATGAGCTTGAATTCGAGCCACTTATGAAACGAAACGACACCTTTTCTCTCTTGTACCCCCTCTCTCTAGACGAAAATGGAAAGGTGTGAATGAGCATGTAGGCTCACCCCTTACTAATTACGGTTAGAAATTGTCAAACTTACCTTTTTGCCCTGATGGGCCTTCCATGCTCACGTTTTGGGCTTAAACACTCCCCTCAGGACCTCCTTTTAAACTCGAATTATAAATAACCACACATAATTAATTTTCATTAACATCCATATTTGAGTCGCAATATTTAATTATGCATTATCATTTAGAATAGGCACTACATTAAAATGTATTAGCAAAATATAAAATTTGACCCAACACTAAGATGCAACTTGGATTGGCTAAGGTGAGTAAATGGGTTTTACTAAATCAGGTTACATATCAAATATCAAATGGGCTCTAATCTCCCTAGTCTCAATGCGAGAAAAAATAGGGATCCGATCAAATCCCTGGGAAGAGAACGACTAAAAAATCACCCGTAGAGTTTATAGGATATCCTATGTTTGATTTCATAACTCTCCACCATAAGCGATGGATCAGCAACTGATCCTCCATACATAATTTTTTCTTTTTCCAATTCCAATAGAAACTTTTAGTAACTAATGGTGTATGCATTGATTAATTTAGGCTACTCATTTTCTGGTCACACGGTTGGTGAAATGATCGTGATTATGTCAAAAGTTTATATCTATAACATGTAAGTAACTATGACTGTGTAGTCCATCCAGGACTCGTGAAAAGTATGAAATGAAATGGGATGTATTAATATAAGAGTAAAGTAACAGGACCTTGATTTTATACGGGATGTTATTAAAATTAGAAGTAAACCGAATCAAGTGTAATTTCGTTTTTCATATGAAATCTGGCCCAAACTGTCTTTGAGCTGGTGAAAAAACGTAGTAAAAGTTCTTTTATCGTACGTGAATCCGTTCCAAAAAAAAAAGCATAACGAATGGAATTTAAAATAAAATTGATGTTTGGGCTGGGTAAGGATAGTGTAAAAAGGGCCTAAAGTGTGAGAAGTGTGAGAAGTGTATTATAACACTATATATAATACTATATAACACCATATAAACACCGTATAACAATATGTAACATCATATAATACCATATAACACTATGTAACACTATATATCATTATATAACAAATATAACACTATAGGTTGTCTGATAGCATGTCTATGATAGATGTATAGTGTTATATTTGTTATATAATGATATATAGTGTTACGTAGTGTTATATGGTATTATATGGTGTTACATATTGTTATACGGTGTTTATATGGTGTTATATAGTATTATATATAGTGTTATAATACACTTCTTACACTTTTCACACTTTAGGCCCTTTCTACAGGATCCTCTACCTGGGCTAAAATATGACATAGTGCAACCGATGTAGACGTGGTTGTTCCTATTCGACCTAACACAGATGACTGCAATATCATCGTTATTCAAGATATTGAGCATTCACATCAAATCCATCAAATTATACATATATTCCACTAAAAAACAACTCCTATATAAATATATTTCCACTAAAAACAAATACTTTTTCTCTCTCCTTTCAATTAAATAATATTATCATTACCTTTTTCTCTCACTTCCACTCACAACCACTTTCAAAATATATTAAAAAATTATAACGGGTGAACAGTGTCCCCCCAAATATACAGATGAACAGTAACATTTTCTCTCTCCTCTACTCACAACCACTTTTTATACCCTTTATAATATAAAAACCCCTCCTCACATAATTTGATGATTAGGATGTGAATGCTATCCCTTGTTTGATACTATCCTTTCTTTAAAAAGAAATCCTTTATTCATTATACCATTTGATGCTATCATTTCTTTAAAAAATTCCTTTATTGATAATACCATATAAAACCTTCTTTTATAATAAACTATTAAAATGGTGTCACCCCTACGATTGATAATGGTGTAAAATTAGAATAATATGAAAATATTAATAGGGTCATGATATACTAGAAGTTTATTTTGGTTAGAAAAGCTAGTAAGTAATTTTGATCATCAATTGATTAATCAAGGGCTTAGATTAAATGAGTATAATTGACAGAAAAGAAGGAAGCGCGCGAGTTTGTGTAGGAGTATTCTAGTCAATCAAAAGCAATAGTTTTTCTTTCCTCCAATTCACCCGGTTTTTTAAACGTTAATAACTCTTTCATACGACATTAGTTTTTTATAAAAATTGCACCAAAAAATGAGTGTTTTTTTTATCTTTAAAACGAATATACTATTGCTATATTTTTTATTTTTTTTCGAAAACCCTGATGCGTAAAACGCAATGGACAAAAAGCATAAAAAGTGACTTTTTTCTAAAACGCAATTAACAAAAAACATACAGAAATGCTTTTTGCTTCTAAAACGCAATAGACAAAAAACACAAAAGAAATGTGTTATCTCTAAAACGCAATGACTGAAAAACACAAAAAATGTCTTTTTTTTTTGTAAAACGTAATGGACTAAAAACACAAAGAAATGTCTTAATTCTATAACGCAATGGCCAGAAAATACAAAAGAAAGTGTTTATTATAAAACGCAATTGACTAAAAACATATAAAAATGTGTTTTCCTAAAACGCAATGGACTAAAAACACATAAAATGTATTTTACCTAAAACGCAATGGAATAAAAACACATAAAATGCGTTTTTCTTAACACGCAATGGACCAAAAAACACATAAAATGTGTTTTTCCTAAAACGCAATAGACTAAAAACACAAGAAAATATATTTTTTCTAAAACGCAATAGACAAAAAATACAATAACATGTGTTTTTTTTCTAGCACGCAATGTAAAAAAAGACAAAAAAAAAATTGTTTTTTTTTTCTAAAAAGCAATGAATAAAAAACACAACAAAATGTGATTTTTAAAACACAATTATGAGTTAGTGTATTTTATAAAACCCAAAATATAGAAAGCAATAAAAATGGAATCATTAAAATATAATTTGATTTCACTTTAATACAACAAAATTTGTAAAACGCAATGAAGAATCTTTCCATTATATTCATTCAGTTTTCAAAATAAACCCAAAGCAACGAAGAATCTTTTCGTTATATTCAAATAAATCAAAACATAAAACACAACAAAATTGTAAAACGCAATAAAGAATTATTTATTTTTACAAATAGAAATCATGGCGTCATATGAACATAGTTTTTTCTCTTTTGAGTAGGAAAAGATCCTTAGACCATGTGTAGTGATGTGTTTTTTTTTTTAAAAAAAAATTCAAAAAAAAAGCCGCATCACGACCCTATCCCATTACATGCCGGTGTTATCGGACGTTTTTCGAGAAAAAAATTCGATTGGCGTTTTTCAAATCACGCCAAAAGGGCAATTTTTTTTGCCAATCAGATGGAGAAAGCCGGAGATAGCTGGAGATTGGGCCGGAATGGGACGAATTCGAGCTGGAATGAGGTTTTGTGGTTGGCCGGAGTTGTTGCCGGAAAAGCTGCATAAAAACCGAAGAAGATGATGGAATGCAGAAAAGGTTTTAAAAAGTTTAGTTTTTACAACTTTGGTCCCTCTGGTTTGAGTTAATAGCCAAAATGGTCCCTGAGGTTTGCTCACTTTTGCCACTTTAGTCCAAAATCCAAATTTTTTAAATCTGGGTCCCTGAGGTTTGCATTTTGTTGCCATTTTAGTCCAAATTTCAAAAACCCCCTTTTTTACTGTTGCAAACAGCCTATTTTGTCCTTTTTATGCAGGGGTATTTTGGTCATTTTTATGATATA
The DNA here is from genome assembly GCF_002127325.2 of Helianthus annuus. Taxonomy (NCBI): domain Eukaryota; kingdom Viridiplantae; phylum Streptophyta; class Magnoliopsida; order Asterales; family Asteraceae; genus Helianthus; species Helianthus annuus. The sequence continues at coordinate 35,472,234 of NC_035447.2, read as the reverse complement.
TTATAACAACTGAATCATCATTATCTTCTCAAAAGCATATCATCAAACAGCTAATTACAAACCCAGATCAAGAACCCAGATCATCTCTCAAAGCAGATCATCAAACAACTGAATCATCATCTTCTCAAATAACTGAACATCAACACCTGCAACTATAACAAATCAACAACACTAATTAACCCCGAAAATATCAAGTCAAAACTCTTGATAAAAATAAAAATGGAAATATGAAAAAGAAGAATTAGGAGGCTCAGATCTGTTAATAACAATCAAAACAAAGAGGAACCAACCGCCATGGCTGCAAACATCGCGGCTGCTTCAACAACCGGATATTACCCCGCCAAGATACGGTAAGTCTCAAAGCTTCACTCGATTCACTCAGACAACAAAAAAATCATCATCACCTCTTTATGAGTTATTAACAAACAGCTAATTACAAATCCAGATCAAGAACCCAGATCATCTCTCTCAAAGTAGATCATCAAACAACTGAATCATCATCATCATCTCAAACAACTGAACATCAACACCTGCAACTATGACCACCACCAGAACTCCGGCCACCCACAAAATGGCAGTTTACTCACAGAAATCCGTCCACACAACTCCCGTCTTCAAACCGCCACCACCACCGAACCCCTGACCTGTACCACCCCACCCCACCCCACTGCACCAAGGAAACAGTATTCATACCTTAATCGAAAAATTAAACAACAGAATTCCAAGACTACCACGAATCTCCGTAACCGTAGTAAATAGAATCGAACCCCTGACCTTCACGCTTCCCTCATCCGAACTAACAAACCCTAGCTGTTCACCTCTATACTCAACCAAAACATTGAGCGACGATAATCGAGCGAGTAAACATCTGGATTACGAACTTTGATTCGAACACCTGGCTCGATATCGACTGATACCGGAGCGGCGTGCACTTTGAGGCGATCGAGGCGGAGGACGGTGATGGCGATGGCGGAGGAGAGGTCGCGGTGAGAAGGAGGTGGTGGTGGCGGCTGTGGTGAGGGGGTAGTGGTGGCGGTGGTGAGAAGGGGAGGAGGTGGCGGTGGTGGTGAAGAGAGAGAGAGACAGAAGGTGCTTTGAGAGAGAGAGAGTTAATCTGCTTTGAGTGGTCTGGGTTCTTGAAGATTGAAGAGGGTTTGTTATAATATATCATAAAAATAACCATTGATTTATAATAATGTAAAATGACAAATTTGCCCTTGTGAGAGAAATAAGGATAAAGACAAAATTCAGTAAAAAAATTGATAAAATTTGACTTTTTTGAAATTTGGACTAAAATGGCAAAAAATGCAAACCTCAGGGACCCAGATTTAAAAGATTTGGATTTTGGATTAAAGTGGCAAAAGTGAGCAAACCTCAGGGACCATTTTGGCTATTAACTCCTGTGGTTTAGATATGATTTTAAATTTAACTTTTGAACATTTGAATTTTGGTCCTTGTAGTTTAGATATGTAATATTTTCTATTTAACTTTTGAAAATTTTTTTTAAGAATGTAATGTTTTTTATTTAAATGAAATTTAATTAGTTTTAATTAAAAAATTTAATAATTGTGTAATGATTGACGGGGCATTATCCCACTACGCCCTTTTTGTAAAAACGCTCAATAATACCCCCTTGCTGACTAGACTGTCACATGTCGAAAAATGCCCAAAGGTAGGGGCATTATTCACTAAACCACTACGCATGATCTTGGAGGAAATTTTGATTTCAATTTCAACAGAGTTCTTGATGACTTTTTCGAGAGGAGTTTGTTGACTTTCAACTTCAAGCTTAACTGTACAACTGTACAGTACTACTTTTCTCAGCAAGCAGCTATGGAAGAACCGAAAATAACCAGGTAGTGTGTAACTTGTGAGGATTTAACCAGGGTGTTTTGTATCTATTTAAATTCAAATTGAGATTCAAAGGCAGTCGCGACTTGCGACGGTAGTACCGCTGTCGTAGATAACACCGGCACGATTTGCGTCGATGTCGTGGTGGGTTATGGTGGACGGAGATGGTTAGATTCAGACAATTTGCGTGAAGATCGAGGAGGCAGATTTGGCCTTGACGGTCACTTGAAATATCGGTGTGTATGAGAGTGGGTGCTAGGTGCTATTGTTGGAGGGTGGACCAAAATACCCTTCCTACTTGTGTTTCTACTTTGTCACGTGGATGGCTAAGATTAATTCATATCCATCTTAGCAAGATTAAACTTTCAATTTGATCCTCACCCAATATTAACATATTAGAGCATTCACATCCAAAGAACTAAATTGTGAGAGCATTCATATCCAAAGAACTAAATTGTGAGTGTGGGTTTTTAAAATATAAAAAGTATAAAAAATGGTTGTGAGTGGAGGAGAGAGAAAATGTTACTGTTCATCTGTATATTTGGGGGGATACTGTTCACCCACTATAATTTTTTAATATATATTGAAAGTGGTTGTGAGTGAAGGAGAGAGAAAAATGTAATGATAAAGGTATAAAAATATTATTTAATTGAAAAAGAGAAAGAAAAAATATTTGTTTTTAGTGGAAATATATTGATATAGGAGTTGTTTTTTAGTGGAATGTATGTATAAATTTAGGGGGCTGGATGTGAATGCTCTTAGATGATAAATATAAGCTAGATACCGAAATTATTATTTTTTATTATTGATGATATGTTATTATAGGTTAGAGACGGTTATGATAATAACCGGATATGTATATATGTATTATATCATCATACATTTATGATTACCAATTCGAATAACAAGAACACGTTCATCCCAAATTCTCTCAAACCCTAATCCATATTGTAGATACAGATTCAATAAACTGGTATCAGAGCCACAACAATCCGATCCCCTTATCACAGATCTTATTCAACAAAGATTTAACATCATAATCCGTTAAAGAAATCAGTTCAAACATGACCACGGTGAATGGAGGTTTTCAAACACAAATTCCAAAATTACAGGGACAAAACTATTATCACTAGCACATTCAAATGAAGGTATTACTGGAATCACAAGATCTGTGGACGATTGTTGAAGAAGGATACAATGATCTTCCAACCCAAGCATCAGAAAATGATCGAAATGCTTATAAAGAAAAGGTGAAAAAAGACAGGAAGGCTCTACATATAATCTTTCAGGCGGTTAGTGAAATTGTATTTGAAAGAATTGCAACATGCAAGATTTCAAAAGAAGCATTGGATGTCTTACACAAAGCGTACAAAGGAGAACACAGAGTGAAAACGGTAAAACTTCAAACCCTAAGATGTGGTTTGATGCTTTAAGAATGAAAGAAACCGAAACAATAGAAGAATACATGAACAGAATCATGATTATAGTGAATCAGTTTCGTATGAATGAAGAAAATATTATAGAACAAAGAGTAGTAGAGAAGATTCTTAGGAGTTTAACTCGGAAATATGAAGCAGTGGTGAACTGGTGATAGCGATAGAAGAATCAAAAGATCTGACTACAATCTCCACTGAAGAATTACTTGGTATCTTACAATCTCACGAGTTGAGATTAAAACAGTATGATGACAACCCAATGGAATAAGCGTTTCAGATGCAAAGTAATAACGCAGATCGGTCAAGGCAAAACAAGTATGAATATGCCGGTAGAAGAAGAGGATGATCATATGGACAAATTCGATGTTACAACTGCCAGAAATTAGGACATACGGCACACTTCTGTCAACAAAAGGAAGAGAATGATAGAAATGGGAGTGCACTTCTGCATGAAGAAGAAACTGAAGGGAAAAGTGAAGATATAATGTTTATGATATTCAATATAGAAGAAGTATCAAAAGACGATTGTTGGTACTTAGACAGCGGGTGCAGTAACCACATGACCGGTAACAAGAACCTATTCATCACATTAAATGAATCAGAACGAAGAGAGGTGAGAACCGGAGATAATAAAAAATTAGAAGTGCTAGGATGTGGTGATGTGTCAATCAAAGTGAAGGGAGTGGAATAGAAAGTTCCAAATGTATTTTATGTCGAAGGGTTGAAACATAATTTATTAAGTGTGGGGCAATTAGTCAAGAAAGGATATGAAGTCAATTTCGCAAACCAAGAGTGCATGATCAAAGACTCTTCAGGAGCATGTATCGGTTTGGTTAAGATGACAGGAAACAAGATGTTTCCACTTAACCTCAGTCATGATGTAACTCCACGGGTATGTAACGTAATGACAGCAGACATATGTGTTCTATGGCATAGGAGATATGGACATTTAAATTTTGATATGTTACACAACATGGGAACTCATGAAATAGTGAAAGGGCTGCCAAAAATTCCTAAGACAACTAATAGCATATGTGAAGGTTGTTTGCTTGGGAAACATGCAAGGACATCATTCCCTAAACAAACAACATGGCATGCTGAGAAACCACTGCAACTGATACACTCGGATATATGTGGACCGATGAGAACTTTATCTATTGGAGGATGCAAATACTTTATTACTTTCATAGATGACTTCTCAAGAAAGACATGGGTTTATTTTCTAAAGTTGAAGTCGGAAGCACAGAGTTTCTTTAAAATCTTCAAAGCATTCGTAGAGAATCAAGCCGGTCATAAGATCAAAACAATCCGAACAGACAGAGGAGGAGAATACTGTGGCCACGAGTTTCAGAATTATCTTAAAGTAAATGGAATCCATCATCAACTCACCACGAGTTACACCCCACAACAAAACGGGGTAGCCGAAAGAAAGAATAGAACACTCATGGAGTTAAGTAGGAGCATGTTAAAAAAGAAGAATATGTCACATGCTTATTGGGCCGAAGCTATAGCCTGTGCAACGTATCTGATCAATAGAGCTATAACCAAAAGCATACCAAATATTACTCCACAAGAAGCATGGAGTGGGAGGAAACCAAGTGTCAAACACTTGAAGGTGTTCGGAAGTGTAGCCTATGCACATGTCCCAAAACAACATCGTGGAAAATTAGATGATAAAGTAGAAAAAACGATCTTCATCGGGTATAGTGAAAATAGTAAAGCCTACAAGCTTTATAATCCAATAACTGGCAAGACTATCATCAGCAGGGATGTAGTGTTTGATGAAGAACAAGAATGGAATGAAGGAACTAACAATAAAGAAAACTCGTGTGTTGAACTAGATGATTCAGGATAGGAAGATCATCAACCTGATGTCGTTGTACCAAGTACAAATGAAGAACAAACTGTCAACAATCAAGATGAACGTCACTCAAGTGATGAGGAAACTGAAGGTTCTAATAATCAACATGAAGAAGCAGAGTCATCATCATCTTCAGAAAATGAAGAGTGGAGAACACGACGAGTTACGGAAATTTATCAAGACACTCAACCACTTACAGAAGCACCGGTTGAGGATCTATATGAAAGAGAACATAATGTGCAGAATGATGTAGCAGATTTTATGCTCTATGCTGATGCTGATCCAATAACATATAATGAAGCATCTAAAGATATCAAGTGGAGAGAAGCCATGGATAGAGAGATACAGTCTATACTCAAGAATGAAACATGGGACCTAGTGGATCCACCAAAAGGTCAAAAACCTATTGGTGTGAAATGGATATATAAGACGAAGTATGACGAGTATGGGAATGTTAGTAAGCACAAGGCCCGATTAGTCGCAAAAGGATATAATAAAAAATATGGGATTGACTATCAAGATGTATTTGCTCCTGTAATACGATTCGACACTATAAGACTGGTTTTAGCTTTGGCTGCTCAACATGGATGGCATTTACATCAAATGGATGTAAAAACGGCATTTTTAAACGGAAAGTTAAAGGAACAAGTATATATTGATCAACCGGAAGGTTATGTTAAAGAGGGAGAAGAAGGAAAGGTATGTCATTTAAAGAAGGCTCTCTATGGATTGAAGCAGGCCCCAAGGGCCTGGTATAGCCGAATAGACGAATATTTCAGATCTCATGGTTACAAAAAAATGTGTATATGAACATACCTTGTTCACTAAAATTTCAAAACATTCAAGAATAATAATCTGCCTATATGTGGATGATCTCATCTTGGCAAGTGACTCACTGAACATGATAGAGGAGCTAAAGGAATCCATGAAATGTGAGTTCGAAATGACAGACTTGGGAAATCTTCACTATTTTTTAGGGATGGAGGTTAACTATGACAATGGGAACATTATGCTATCACAACAGAAATACGCAAGAAACCTGCTTGAAAGGTTCAAGATGGAAAGTAGTCATGCACTTTCAACCCCAATGGAGTACGGACTCAAGTTATCCAAAGAAGATCCCGAGAATGAAGTAAATCAAAACATTTACAGAAGCTTAGTTGGGTGTCTTATGTATTTAACTAACACCCGGCCGGATATTCTATTTGCCGTTAATAAGCTCAGTCAATTCATGGAAAGGCCACGGAAAAGTCATTGGGAAGCAGGGAAGAGAATACTAAGATATATCAAAGGAACAACAAATCATGGTATAATATACTCAAAAGGAAGTAAGGGAAAACTGGTTGGATTCAGCGACAGTGACTATGCAGGAAGTATAGATGACAGCAAAAGCACATCCGGGTAAGCTTTTCATCTTGGGTCAGGAGCAGTAGCATGGCAGTCCAAGAAACAGAAGATTGTAGCACTATCTTCAATGGAAGCAGAATATATTGCACTATCACAAGCTGGATGTCAGGCACTTTGGTTGAAAGGAATTCTTAACGAACTTCAAATTAATACAGATTGTCCTCCAACGATTCTATGCGACAACAAATCAACTATAAGCTTAGCCAAGGATCCAGTCTATCACGGAAAGAGCAAACATATAAGAATTAAATATCATTTTATTCGAGAACTAATCAAGAACGATGAAGTGGAAGTTAGGTTCTGCACAACCAAAGAACAAGCAGCAGATATACTCACAAAAGCACTGTAGTTAAAGGATTTCAAACGACTTAAGGAAGCTCTGCATGTCGTCTCGATCTAGCTTACGGGAGGGAATACTAGATGATAAATATAAGCTAGATACCGAAATTATTATTTTTTATTATTAATGATATGTTATTATAGGTTAGAGACGGTTATGATAATAACCGGATATGTATATATGTATTATATCATCATACATTTATGATTACCAATTCGAATAACAAGAACACGTTCATCCCAAATTCTCTCAAACCCTAATCCATATTACAGATACAGATTCAATAGTGGATGGCCAAGATTAATTCATATCCTTCTTAGCAAGATTAAACTTTCAATTTGATCCTCACCCAATATTAACAATAGTAAATTACGAAACTTGGATTCAATAATATATGATTACCTACCTGCTGTGAAGTTGAAACCATATATATTGGTTGAGAGGTTCGATTTTGGGCTCATCGTACATACGAGATGTTGGTCCAGTGTTCAAAAGGTCTGCCCTCCCTGGTGGAGATGTAGGTTCGATTCCTGCTTTGGCTATTTTCAAGGGACATATGGGTGAAGGGACGAATTGGGGCTTTACTCCCGGGTTCGAACCTGACGGGGGTGAGGGTTTACGGATTCCATATGGTTCACGCGCATCAGGGGGCACGGTCTCATGGTGGTCGAGGAGTCGACCTTGGATATAGCTCCGAGCAGGGTACGTTTACACGTGAGATACTTTACCGTTAAAAGAAAGTAAAAAACAGAAGAAATTAACAGCAGGTCGGGCCTGGAGAGTTGGGATCGTATTAATAAAAAACAACTTTACTATTGAGTGAGTTGTGATAAAGTGACGATTTTATTCTCTTTTTGCGTGTTTTTTAGTCTCTTTACTATTAGACCACCCGTAGTGGGGGGTTATTTTTCAAAAAAAGCCAAAAAAACGCCCCCACTCCCATTACATAGGGCGTTTTGGGGTGTTATTTTTGAAAAAAAAAATTGTGTTAGCGTTATTATTAAAACGCCAAGAAGGGAGTGTGATGGGTTGACTGATCTTTGACTGGCCAATAAGAAATTAGTTAGCTTTTTTTTTTGTTTAATGATTGGAAGGGGCATTATTTGGGCATTATTCCCACTACGCCACTTTTGCAATAACGCTCCATGCTGACTGGGTTGCCACGTGTCGGATAATGCCCCATGGTGGGGACATTATTTTTCTTAACCACTACACATGGTCTTAATGCTCTAAGAAAACGATAGTGACTTTAGACCACTTATTTCAACTCTACCTTAATAATTACTCTAAAAGATTATTATATCAACCTAAACTTTTAGTGTTAATGCATTATCTTTGGATTCCGAATCAAAGTAGATAACTAAACAGGCCTAAAAGATGAAATAGATGCAAGAAGAAACAGATACAACTATACAAGATCAATTAAACATACAAGATTAATTAAACATACGAAGGGTGCTATATCATAACCCATCATTAAGAGAAAATCATCATTATCAATCAGCATACATAGATGGAAGAAAGAAAGCCAAGAACCATGAGTACGTTTCAACCACTAAATTTAGCATCTCTTTCAACAAGTTCCTTCAACTCATTAGGAAGACATTTGATTTCCATATACTCTTCTTTTTTCACCTTGGCCGTCTTGGCCAGCTTATCGGCACACTGGTTGGCGTATTCTCGCGGAACACGCTTAATAGTTATATCGTTCTTGTCAACAAATGGGACCTTTTCTATAAAAAGTAAATGCTCGTCAAGTTTTGATGAAGCTCGAGCTCGGCTTGGTTCGAGCGTACATATTTGAGCTCGAGCTTGGCTAGCCCGTAAAATCATAAACTCGGGCTGTTTTGAGAATAACCTCAAATGAGCTAAAAGCTGGACTCAAGTTCGCTTCAACATTGCTTAAATGAGCCAAAGCTCGGCTCGAGTTTGGCTCACCAATGTTATCGTCATTATTATTATATTATATGTAAAAAAATAAATTTTCTTTGGGCTCGTTTAGGCTTGCAAGCCTAAATGAACTTTGTATTTCAGGCTCGAGCCCGGGCTCGATGACTAAACGAACTCTATTTCAGGCTTTGGCTAGTTAAAGCTCGGCTCATTCGAACTTTTAATTAAGCCGATCACGACTAGCTCTCTTGAGAGTCCATGTGCTTATTTACACCCCTACTCATGCTCATGCCTCATGCCTTGGTCTAGTGAACAATCCCAACATTGATATAATGTGCTTTTGTAAGGGTATAATATGAAAATTAGAAGTAAAAAGATACAGAACAATAGATTTGAAAATTTGATGTTAAGGTCAAAATATGACGTAGTGACCTAATAGTAAAGCTGACGACATCGATGTTTTATAATAAGCCTTACGATAGACATAGTTGCTTTCTTCTAGAACAATGATCGTACTATATATTATAACATGTGTAGCGGAAGGGGAAGATAATGCCCCTATCCTAGGACATTTTATGCCATGTGGCGGTCAAGTAAGCAAATGGGCATTATTGGGCGTTTTCTAAAATGGGTGTAGTGGGAATGGGGCATTATTGGGCATTATTAGGGCATTAAATAAAATAAAGAAAAAACACCTAAAAATCTTATTGGCCAAACAAATGGAATCTCTAATCTGATTGGTCAACATTTTCCCCCTTGAGCGTGCTTTAAACAATGCGGACCCATTTTTTTATCGAAAAAACGCCCTATGTAATGGGATTTGGGCGTTTTTCGACGTTATTTTTAATTTAAAAAAAAAAAACGCCCCACTACGGGTCTTACATATCACCATTATTCCAAACATATGATAATTATATATAAAGTGATTATGCCTAGTTTGTTTGATACTAGCTACCATTATGTTTTATTTGAATAAGAAAGTAAATGCTTTTTAGACCACTTTTATTTCTACTTTGTCTTGAAAATTACTCCAAAAGATTATTATTTTATATTGAAAGTAGAACTTGAATGTTGGTGCATTATCTTTGGATTCCAAAACAAAGTAGAAACAATTAACACAGTCCTAAAAGATGAAACAGATACAAGATTAATCAGATTCAAAGATGAAACACATACAAGATAAACATAAAAAGACGACCACAATAATCCATCTTGAGAACTTTCAAACATATGGCCAGATGGACTTCTCCTTAGAGGAAGTTATTACCAATCAACACATTTAGATAGATGCGAGAAATTAAGCCAGGAACCGCGAGTAGTTTTCGATCATTAAATCAACGTTAGCTCATAAGGAAGTTCTTCGATTTCCTCATATTCTTCTTTTTTCGCAATGGCCATTTTGGCGAGCTTATGAGCATACTTGGTGCCTTCTCGCCCAATATGCTTGACTTCTATATTGTTTTTGTTAGCGAGATTCCTGCACTTGATGATGATGTGCCAGGACTTACGGACAACATCACTTCTACCGCGGTACTCGCCCACTCCATTGACATACTCGCAAGCCTGTTCATTGTCATTATAAAGAATGGCTCCTTCGAGATCAAGTTCATCTAAAAGCTCCAGCCCTTTCTGGATTGAAATAAGCTCAGATGTAAGAGTATAAGTCTCACTAACATAACCTCTAAACCCTTTGACCCACTTACCATCATGATCGAGAAGTACTCCTCCGTACCAACCTGGTCCTCGATCTCCAAGTACGAGATTACATCCGCCATCTGTGGTCATTTTGTAGGGACCTCGAGGAGGATGAGACCGCGTACTGTTTGTGCCCATGGGTACTCTTTCTAGGGTGTTGGTGTTGTCCGAAAGCAATCTAGATATGCCAATAGCAGCGACACCTACTCCGACGACGGCCGCTGTTGCTAAGGCCCCAGCACCCATGGAACTTCCACCGGACCGCCTGTTATTTTCTCGCTGAGGGTCGTCCTCCTCGGTTCCATTTGACCTTGAAGTGCTTTCAGAGGCACCCATGGTTTCTTATATTTTTAGGCATGTACCCATCCATGATATATATAGTGGTAGAATGAATCTGTGAGATGTCCCACGCACTTATTATTCCAGATTTTAATCTACATAAAAAGAAAAGAAAAAAAAAACAAAATAACAGTGCACGTCCTTTAGGTTTAACTAAAAGTACATTGCACGTCCTTAATGTTTAAAAGTTGCACTGCAAATCCTTTAAGTTTATTTTCGTTGCATTGCAAGTCCTTTATGGAAAACGGTGTTAACTTTAACCGTTAAATCCCCCATGTGCCGTCCACATGAGGGGTAGATTTGTCATTTCCCTTCATTTCCCCCCTTTAAAACCCCTGTTACCAAAAACATTCAACATTTCCCTTCACCCTTAATTTAACATTTATACAACCACAACACACATATAAAACCCCAAATCAAACAAGTAAATCAAACCAATGTGCTGCTCTAAACCAACAGTTAGTCAAACATATACTCAATTAAAAACCACATTCTCTAAACACTACTCAGTTAACAAAACATGTATTTCGATTCATATTTCAATTCACCAATCAACAAATGTGTACAAATCAAGAATCACAAGACTATTATTGACGAATATTTACTGACCAAGAGTCTACGAGACAAAAGGGGGTGCCCGCTGCCATCGCTGCAGCCTGAATTGGGGCTCCGACCGCCGTAGGAGGTGAGCTTCTCTGCTGCCACCATCTGAAATACCGCAGCTCCCGTCTCAGCACCACTGGATACCATCGTCACTGCAGCCCCCAAACTGTCACCAACTCACCACCATGTCGTATGGACTCATCGGAAACACATCGCTTCTGAATCAGTCATGAGACATCATAATCCAGCCGCCGATGGCGACCCTTCTGGCTGTCGTTGCCTTGCCGTCGTTACCATTGACCTTCCCGTTAATGCACCTCTCTCTCCGTCGCCCCCTCTCTCTCTCAACAAACTGTCTCTCTGTAATCCTGGATATGTGTGTGCGAAGGATGGTACAGAAGGGTTTTATGGGTGTGGGTGTGGGTGAAACGAGGTAAGGAAATGGGGTGTTTGCGGTGTCGTTTGGTCTGAGGTGTGGCCAGAAATGGTCGCCAGAATTTCTGCTCCGGCCGTCGGGAAAATCTGAAGGACGTAAGGATTGGATATGCTAGATAAAACCCCAACAGAGGAAGGAGATGAAGGGAAATGTTGAATATTGGGGTTTTAAAGGGGGAAAATGAAGGGAAATGACATATCTACACCTCATGTGGGAGGCACATGGGGGGTTTAACGGTTAAAGTTAATATCGTTTTCCATAAAGGACTTGCAATGCAACGAAAATAAAGTTACAGGATTTGCAGTGCAACTTTTAAATGTTAAAGACGTACACTGTACTTTTAGTTAAACCTAAAGGACATGCACTGTCATTTTGTAAAAAAAAAAAAAAAAAAAGAACGACATATAACTTGGCCTATCAATACTTTTCTTTTCATCCATCTCCAAAGTCTCTCATTGTCAAATCACCATATTTCAAGTCCATCATTTTCTCCCCCCAAATAGGGGTATCAATATTTTTCTTCCCACTCACCAAATAACTTAAACGGTCTTGGAATTTAAAATTAATCAAGATCAAAATTTTATGCCATTTAACAATACAACGAGAAAATATTCATAAATCTATTTGCCTATTTGCGCACCCATTATGACCCATATACACGTCTTGTACATCAGGGGCGGACCTTATGTTGTCCAAGCCGTAGCATGGGCTACGGCTTAACTTTTTATCGGTAGTGTAATTTTTTTTTCGGTTTTTATACCAAGGATACCCCTGAACAACTACGAAGACACCCCTAAAAAAGAGTCTGTAAGTCAAAATCAATTGAAAATAATAAGCCCAAATCTCAATTGCCCAATATGTTAGCCCAAATCAATTGAAGATTGTAAATAATAAACCCAATTGCCCAATATGTTAACCCAAAATAATAAAAGATTGTACCCAATTGCCTTGAAGTTTTAATGCACGGCTCGACATAACTACGAGGATACCAATCAATTGAAAATAATAAAAGCCCAAATTCCAATTGCCCATTTCGTCACACTATAAATGATGGTGATAAATTTGTAAACTTGAATAGAATAAGTGATCTTGCGCGTGTTATGGTTGAATCGGGAACGCATAGTTCTTTTCCTTCAGTTTATCGGGTAGTGAAGCTAGCTTTGCTTTTACCGGTTGCAACCACAACCGTTGAAAGATGTTTTTCGAAATTGAAGCTTGTCAAGACGGATTTACGCAATCGAATGGGCCCACAATTTTTGAACAATGCTATGGTTTGTGCGGTCGAAAAAGATTTTTACGTGAAGTAAAAGGCGACGATGTGATGGAACGATTTCAAGCTATGAAAAAAAGAAAAGGACAAATCTATTAGATATTTGTTTTACTTTATTTATTTATTGTCGTTTTTTTAATATTGTACGATTGCACGGTGAAAAAAAAAATTTAGGATACCCTGAGTTAATGTTCTAGTTCCGCCACTGTCGTACATGCATGTACGAGGCGTATAGGGTTTATGTCTCCGACCAAGTGGTCAAACCTCGTACAGTGTCAAATCAGTCACATATATGATGCGTAATAACCTATACGAGATGCCTGTACGAGGCTTATGTACCCAACGTACAGTCCTATACGAGGCGTACATCTGTGTGATTTGACTTTGATAGATGTTGTTTGGACATGTGATTAAGGTATACTATTTGAATTATACAAATAGTGACATGTAGACGCTTCTTCATGAGCCATCTTCGAAGTTCATTCTTTTATTTACATTCTTCCCTGGTTTCAATTGTCGAACGAGTGTGAAGCTAATATGTCACCGGTCTGGGACGACAACATTTCTTTGGGCAGTATTCCAACGATTCATGCGGGTGCCTGAAACCGATCTGGTAAAATCATTAACTTAAGTTCCATGTTGTTTTGAAATTATTAAGTATTTATCATATCGTTGTTTTTAGGAGAATTCTAGCGTTCCCGATTCTAACAAGGATGAGGAGGAGGTCGCTCTGGCGTTCATATTGCTCAAAACAAACTTTTGCTAGACTTGAACGAGCCTCCGCCAACCTCTCTTGCTGAAGTATATTATCCGGTGCAACAAGGGTATCCGGATTACGGATATGGGTGTGAATCTTTTAAGGTGCAACAACACTATCCAAATGGATACAAAGGATACCGTGGTGAGCAACTGTATTGTGATGAGCAACCGCCTAACCAAAGCAATACTTACGAAAGTAACAATGCATCACATTCTTTGTACGTGCAACAAAACTATTTGGATGGACACGGATGATATGGTGGTGAGCAACCTTATTATGATGAGCAACCGCCTAACCCGAGCAATCCTTACACAAGTAACAATGAATCACATTCTTTATACTTGCAACAAGACTATCCGGACATCGGAGGATAGGTGGTGAGCCTCCGAATACACCATCGTATGCTGATGATCAACCCCCTAACCCAAGCAACCTGTATGAAACTACAAATATCATATTCACTTAGTTAAATATTATATATTAAAATTAGTATATATACAGTAAAAAATAAGTAAATAAGATTAATAAATATAAAATGTTAGTTAATCGTATCGGTGTTTCAGCTTTTCATGTCTATAAAAGAGCTGAAGGAATGGGTACAAAAAAGGGCAAGCGAGAATTAATGGTTACGTTATTTCAGGGGTTACCTATATATCCAAGAAATGTTACCCACAAAATAAGCAAGTTTGAAAATTTAGGTTTATATCTCGTCACAATCTACTAAATGTGCAAAAACCTACTGGCATATCCGCAGTGAGATTGTTTATCACATTTATAACTTTTCGTTTCTTTAGCATGTTGTGATAGTCCACTGATGTACTATCATTTCCTCTTTTTTACAACAAAACTCATTTTTGATTTTATCATGTTTTTGGCTTTTTTCAAATTTTCTAATGTTTTTGCATTTTCTGAAACTTTCTTACTCCCTCTAAAATGCAAACACAATTAAAGAAATTTGAAAACAAAACTGAGCTCTTGACCCACTTTGTAGAAACAAATGTTAAAAACAAACTATACAAATATAATGACAACCGATATCAAATCGCCTCAGTTCTCCATCCACTTGGCATAAACAATCAGAACTCCCCTTTCAACAAACTATTTTCTCATTAAGATTTCAAAACACTTAAGTTTGTTTTAATCAAAATGATTTTTCCAGAAAATTAGTTTAGTTGAATTTACCACTTGTAGGGGTTGGTTTATCATCTTATTCAATTTTAACTACTTGTATGAGGATTACATCAAGTTCAAACTAATGACCTTGACGAATCACTTGTAGGATCCAACCTCTTACCGCTTGTAAGAATATTTAAAAAAAAAAAATTTGACCACATGTAGGAATAAAACATCTACATAAACCATTTTACCAATCAGAATGCCGATTCCTGCTTCGCACTTACCAACCTGGAAGCTCCGGCATAGTCCATTACCTGTAAAATTTATCAACATTAAAATCTTTCACAAAAACTATCATAACAAGAATGATGCCGATTCCTGATCCACGATTACAAACTTGGGATCTCCGGCAAGTCCTGAGTGTTTAAGGGAAAAGAATTTCCACCCAAGTTTTACCAACCTTGGGTGTTTTTAATTCTTGCTCGGTAGGGTTATAGGTTGCCTTCTTTGTTGCATAAAAATCTTTAACCCCTTTGGCCTTTCCCTTGACCATTTTCCCAAAGATTTTCTTAACATTCCCATTGAATGCTTTCTCAATATCAAATTCCTTCACATCAGAAAAGAATTGATTTGAGATCTCAACTTTACCAACTTTTTGCTTAATATTTTCAAACTTCAAAGATGGAATTTCAACATCATTGATGTATTGCAAAATACATACTTTTATCGTGTATAGTTTGTATATTTTATCGTTATTTTTAGTTTAGTTTAGGTTAGAATTGCGTGCTATTGATCTTTATTGCTTTTTCCAGGTCGTGATACACAAAAATGCTGGAATTGGAGCAAAACCGAGCTGAAATGTCGAATGTCAAGTCATGGATCAATACACAAAAGTGTTAGAATAAATTTCAAGGTTTTTGGAGGATGGGACTAGTTTTTGGAAGCAACCTACTGTGAAAAAGTCCCACTCGCGTAGCGCGAAAGAGAACCCCTTATCAGTCGCGCTACACCACTGCTTAGCCTTGACTTTTCGTTGACCTGGAACCACTCGCGTAGCGCTAGCGCATGGACTCAACCAGTCGCGCTACGCGACTGGTGTAACTAACGTGCCTGATCTGCTGGTCGCTAGGGTTTCGTATAAAAGCTTAATTTTATCATCATTGAAACACAACATACGAACCAAGAACCCTAGGGCGAATTCCAGAGCAGATTTTGAAGGTTTTCGAGGCGTTCGAGCTTGCAAGAATCATAGGATCGAAGCACGGAGCGTAGGAAAGAAGATAACTCGGGTCTTACCTCCCGTTTTTCACTATTTTCGCGTTTTGTTACTTTAATCATGAATTCTTGTTTTGAAACTGATTTGTTTTCGTTAGACATGATGTTTCTTGGCTAGATCTTCGTAACTACCTAGACTAGATGATGGTTTAATTATTGTCTGGATCTTTTAACGGTTTTTATTTGTTAGACTATGGATTGATTTTTAAAGTAACGTGTTCTAGAGTTTCTGATTTGGTGCACATGCGTATTTACCTTTGATTGTAGATTACTTGCTGTTTCACATAGATCTTAGTGACGGTCTTTATCACAATATAGGTCTGTGTTGATTATTTGCATCCTTGCGGGTTCGGGTAATCTTTGGGTAAATCGGCCGATAGCCTTAGAAACAGTAACTAAAATATAATTAGAAGTAAGTATTCTGCTTAGCTTGTCGCTGAGAGGCTCGAGTTAGTTATTAGGTCGCGGTGCAATATATAGCTAAATTAGATTTTGAGAGAAGTCGAGGTTAGTTCCCTAATTGCAGTTGTGTCTAGTAAACCAAGTCAGAACCTAGAATTGCCTTAGATTATCGCGCTGAGAGGTAGATAGTCATATTAGGGCACTTTTAGAATCGTTAGAGGACTGAGAGGAAATCTAACAGTCGGTAATCATAACAGCCTTGTAGGGTTTCCTAGGTTTCTTCCTGAGAAGGGTCGGGAAGTCTTAGCATTGAAATACCTTAAGGTTTAGCATTTTACGATCCCGGCTCCATACAACAATAAAACCGTTAAAAGTCCATTCATTGTCAAACCGGATTCATGTCTAGGTAGTCTTTAATCTCATCTGAATCAAAACCCTAGATCTTCGTGCGTGCTTTAGTTAATTTTAATTTAATCACAATTTTAGGATTTTAGCAAAACCCTCCCCCAAACACAATATTTGTTAGTCGTGTCAGTATTTAGTCTTAATTGAGTCGTTAACGTAATTCATAGAGTCCTTGTGGGTTCGACATCCGGACTTACTTTTCTGTGCTAGAGTCGACCGGTACACTTGCCGGTGAGTAGTTTAGTCAGGTTTAGGAGTCTAGATTTTTATTACTTGAGTCTTAATTTAGGGTAATTTTAGTTTAATTAGTTGAACTACTTTTTCCACATCAAGTTTTTGGCGCCGTTGCCGGGGATTCTTGGCAATTGCGTTAACTGCTTTGTTTGGATTTCAACTGATATCGTTACGTGCTTTTTGTGTGTTTGTGAGTCGTAGGAGTCCAAGTACTTTTAGTGTCTTTTTCGTATTTCTTTGAGTCTTTTATTGGAGTTGACTTACTTGTTTTATTCTTGGTTTTGCAGTTCATGCCCCACACACGTTCGCAGGGACCAGTGAAGCCACCAATTGACAAGTCTTCCGTCTCCACACCAATCCCTCAGGTTCGAAAACCCCCAACTTCATCTTCAGCCCTTTCTGACTCTACACTTCCATCTAAACCACCGAACTTCGACTTTACCCCTAAGTCATCACCCCACAATTCCCCACCACCCTCCCGTCACCCTAGTCCACCACCAGTTCACCAAATGGCCGAAAACCAAACTGTCCACCAGCGTTCCACCGCGGGTTTTACCGCAAACTCACCCATCACCCTCCCTGAAATCACCAATGATAAGTCTTGGCAAATTCCTTCATACATCATGACTGCCATTAACAACTCTTGTCAGTTTCACGGTCGTGATGATGAAGACGCGCCAGCACATATCAACCGTCTCACCCGTCTGTGTAGCACCTTCGGTATCGAAGGTGTGAATCTTGATGCCCGCTATCTCCAAGTCTTCCCCTTTTCGCTTGCTGGCCGCGCAGCCACCTGGCTTGATTCGCAGCCGGCAGGTACTTACACCACTTGGGCTGGACTTAGAGATGCCTTCCTTGCTAAGTATTTCCCACCTGCGAAGGCCTCCCGCCTTCGAGATCAGATCCATTCCTTCAGAATGGAGCCTGACGAACCTTATCACTTAGCATGGGAGAGGTTTCAAACATTGCTCTCGCGTTGTTCCCAACATGGACTGTCGGATTGGGCCTTAGTAGAAAAATTTTATAATGGTCTTACCCCTGAGTGCAAGGCCCGATTCGACACATCCGCAGGAGGCCACCTAATGGGAAAGAAAATTGTGGCTGACTGCAACGACCTCTTTGAGAACTTCGCTCATGCTGATATAGATCATAGTGCTACCGGCAGGAATTCCAATCCTGTGGTTACCTCCTCATCCTCTCGAGGAGTGAATCAAGTCGTTTCAGACTCAAAGGTAATATCTCAGCTTGACTATATCACCAAAGAGTTGCTAGAAATTAAGAAGAAGGTAGATAGATGCGAGGTTTGTAGAGGGGGACATGACACCATAGATTGCCCAACCATCACACTAGAGCAGGTCGAGTATTTAGCAGGTCAAAATAGGGGTCCAACTAACCCGTTCAACAATAGTAACTCTAATTGGCGTGCTAATAATTATCGCTCCTCAGGTAACCCCCCTGGTTTTCCGTCAGGTCAATACCAAAGTAGGGGGCCAGGTTTTTATTCTAGTGGGGGGTCGGGTCAAACAGGTCAATTTGCTAGTTCAGGTTCAGGGGGGCAGTTTAGAGGTGAGGGGTCAAACCAAGAGGTTCAACCTAAGAGTGAGGGGTCAGGTGGTAGTTTGTCTAGGATAGAGGACCTTCTTTCCCAATTATTGGTTAAGGATCAGGCTACCCAACGTACCTTAGAGGACCATGCTACGCTCCTAAAGAATAATCATTCAAGCTTCTTAGACCTTCAAAGGCAAGTTGGGGATATTGCACGCCAGTTGCAAGAACGACCTCCCGGTCAATTTTCGGGCAACACAAGGCCCAACCCATCTGGCTCTTTGAAGGCAATTTCGACCCGTAGTGGTAGGACCTTAGGAGAGGTAGTGAGACCCGAGAGTGTTGAGATAGAAGATGAGGACCCCGTAGATGAGGAGATTGAAATGGAGGCACCCGGTAAAGTGCAACCTAGGTTAATCCCAGAAAGTACCGCACACACCGGGGGGCCTTCGAGTGAGAAGAGTGTAGGAAAGAAACCCGTTCAGGTTGTTCCTTCACCCAATGTTGATACTTCCCGTGCTCCGTTTCCTTCCCGCCTTAAAAATCAAACTTATTCCAAAGAGTACGGAAAATTTTTAGAGATCTTTAAGCAGCTTAGGATCAACCTTCCTTTTATAGAAGCTCTTCAATCAATGCCGAAATATGCAAAATTCCTAAAAGACCTTCTAAAACGCAAGGATAGGTTAGGAGAGGTTTCTAACATCCCCCTTAGTGGAGGATGTTCCGCCGTAGTGTTAAACAAGGTTCCGGAAAAATTGACGGATCCGGGCCTTTTTACCATCCCGTGCTTGTTTGGGAGTGATACCGAGTGTAGGGCCCTAGCCGACCTAGGAGCGAGTATAAACCTAATGCCATATTCTTTGTATGAGAGGTTAGGTCTAGGAGAGTTGTCACCTACACGCATGTCTTTGTCGCTAGCCGATAGGTCCGTTAAGTATCCACGAGGCATTATTGAAAACCTTCTAGTCAAAGTGGATAAGTTCGTCTTCCCCGTAGACTTTGTCGTTCTTGATATGGAAGCCGACGAAAAGGTTCCCATCATTCTAGGACGCCCATTCTTGTGTACCGCCAAGGCCATCATCGATGTCTTCGACGGGAAAATCACACTTCAAGTCGGCGAGGAGAGGGTGACTTTCGAGATAGCACGCTCCATGGAACACCCTAGTGGTTCCGACGATCTTAGTAGTCCTTGTCATTCGGTCTATTTCATAGAGTCTTTCTTATCTTGTGTTGACCATTGCTTTGACTACATTAGTGGAGCCGACCTAGTCGAGAGTAGGATAGAGGAGGTAGTTGAGAAGGTAGAGGAGAGTGTTAGTGAGAGTAAAGAGGTAGACGAGGACGAGTGGGTTCCCGAAGTGCTAGAATTGAGTGAAATTAAGAGTGAGAGTGAAAGTACTCCTATAGAGAGACCCGCCCCTTTAGAACTCAAGGTCCTCCCATCCCACTTAGAGTATGCTTTCTTAGGTGAGGGTTCTGAGAATCCCGTCATTATTTCATCTAAGTTAGAGGAGGGAGAGAAGGGTAGGTTGCTAGAGGTGTTGAGAGTGAATAGGGAAGCTATTGCATGGCGCCTTTCGGATATCAAGGGCATAAGCCCCGCCTATTGCACCCACCGAATACTCATGGAAGATGACTATAAGCCGGTGGTGCAACCTCAAAGGCGCCTTAATCCGAACATGCAAGAGGTTGTTAAGAAAGAGGTTCTTAAGTTGTTAGATGCCGGGGTAATTTACCCCATTTCCGATTCACCATGGGTTAGCCCGACCCAAGTCGTCCCAAAAAAGGGTGGGATGACGGTGATCATGAATGAAAAGAACGAGTTAATCCCATCCCGTACCGTTACCGGTTGGCGTGTATGCATAGATTATCGAAAATTAAACGACGCCACCCGGAAAGATCACTTCCCCTTACCATTCATTGACCAAATGTTGGAGCGTCTAGCGGGTCAACAATTCTATTGTTTTCTCGATGGATTTTCGGGTTATTTTCAGATCCCCATCGCCCCGGAGGATCAAGATAAAACGACATTCACATGCCCTTACGGCACTTATGCGTATCGCCGCATGCCTTTCGGGTTATGCAACGCTCCGGCAACTTTCCAAAGGTGCATGGTAGCCATATTCCAAGACATGCTTGAGACCTCCATGGAAGTTTTCATGGATGACTTCTCGGTTTATGGCACCACTTTCGACCAATGTCTTTCTAATCTTGATAGGATGCTTAAGAGGTGCATAGAGACAAATCTTATGTTGAATTGGGAGAAGTGTCACTTTATGGTGACGGAGGGGATAGTGTTAGGACACAAGGTGTCGAGAGAAGGCATAGAGGTGGATTGGGCCAAGATAGATACAATAAGTAGATTGCCTCCACCTACTAGTGTTAAGTCCGTTAGGAGCTTTTTGGGTCATGCGGGCTTTTATAGGCGTTTTATAAAGGATTTTTCCAAAATCACACGCCCGATGACTAGGCTTTTAGAGAAGGATGTACCTTTTGTCTTCGACGAGGAGTGCATCAAGGCGTTCGACTTCTTGAAAGAAAAACTTGTTAGTGCCCCGATACTTGTTTCGCCCAATTGGAGTTTACCTTTCGAGCTCATGTGTGACGCAAGCGATTATGCTGTAGGTGCGGTCCTAGGTCAAAGAGTCGATAAACACTTTCATCCGATTTACTACGCGAGCAAAACTCTGAACGATGCTCAAGAGAACTATACCACACCCTTTATGATCGTATATGGCAAAGCTTGCCATCTTCCGGTTGAATTAGAACATAGGGCGTTATGGGCGTTGAAAACCGTGAACCTTGACCTTACCGAAGCCGCAAGGAGGAGGTTCTTCCAAATTCACGAGTTGGAAGCTTTGAGGGATGCCGCATATGAAAGATCTTGGAGTATCAAGGAAAAATCAAAGGCATTGCATGATCGAAGGTTGCGAGGTTTGAAGGAGTTTAAGGTAGGTGACAAGGTACTCTTGTTCAATTCCCGTTTGAAATTGATAGCAGGTAAATTGAAATCAAGGTGGAATGGACCGTACGTGGTGAAACAAGTGTTTCTGTACGGCACGGTTGAGCTTTACGATGAAGTCGATAAGGGAGTTTGGAAGGTGAACGGCCACCGCTTGAAACATTACTTGGGAGGTCCAATTGATGCTACCGAAGAGGAAGAAATTCCTCTAGAGGACCCACCCACCTTCGCCGAACAGTAATTGCGTAAGGTTCCGTTTGTAGAGTTTGTACCGTTTGTAAATTGCGTATTTCTTGTGTTTTTCGTAGTTTTTGTTTTTGTGTCTTGTGTGTGTTTGAGAAATTTTGCAGGAAACGTGCCTTGAGGAGCTGGAAATTTGAAGAAAACGAGGTCTCAGGTAAGTCCCATACTTAGAAAAAATTTTGGGATGACTTGGGAATGGGTTGGTAAAACCTCAAAATTTTTCTAAGGCATGAAATCAAAATTTTCACGAACCTACTGTCCAAAATGCCCAGTCGCGTAGCGCGACGGGTACAGTCTCTCACTCGCGCTACGCGAGCCCTTCGGGGTTCATTTGCAGCTTTGAACCGTTACCATATTGAACCTTTGAACCTTTCCGCCTGACCCGTACACTAGCGTAGCGCCACACCGAGTCACATATCACTCGCGCTACGCGAGTGACTTCAGCTACCAGAAAAAAAATAATTAAAACCCTAAAACAACTTTTCCCCAAATTCACAATCCCCTTTCTCGTTCCTTATCCAAACCCACCGCCGATTACCCCCCATCCACCCACCTCCGACCGTCCACCAACCACCAATTCCCCAACTCCGGTCATCATCCACCCACACAACCGCCGTTCAACTTCCATCGCTGCCACATCCTCGATTGATCGACACCACAGCCCTGTTCACCGTTTCTTTCTTTTTCCGATTAAGCTTCACTTCAGGTATGTGTTTTCTGTTTAATTTCTAGTTACTCGAGTCGAGTCGTAGTGTCGAGTCATTGTTTATGTTAGCTTAGTCGTTGTGTTTATGTCGAGTCTGCAGTGAGTAGTTAGTCGGGTGACGTCCATTGTGTTAGTGTTTTGTATGTGCCTGTCCAATAGTGCACGGGTGCGGGTGGAAAGGGTTGGCTTTGGCAAGTTGATTGATTTGAGCGATGTGAGGTTGGGGGTTTGATAGTTTCTCCGGGTGGGGTGGTTTTGTCCGTGTCTTATTGATCAAGCTATTTGTGCGCTAAAATTTGTGGGATAGAATGCAATTTAAGTGTGGGGATGTGACGCGCGACTTTTCACAAAACTTCAAAATTTTTCATCAAACATGCGCGCGTCACATCCATTGCTTCCACACTTTGGGATTGTATACTTTTCGGCACTTGGGATTGCTCGAGGGCGAGCAAGGTGCCGGAAGGGGGTAAATGTTGCGTCTTTTGCGTCAAGTTTGCGTCTTGTGAGTCGTCTAGTGTCGTCTTTAGTTTGTCGAGTCGTCGTAGAGTCTTGTCCAGTGTCGATTTGCGCAATGTACATCGCTTGACAATCGGATCACCTTGCTCGTACTCAATCTCCATTCGGGCGAAGTTGATTCGGTTTTCGACCCGATATGCGTAAAAGTCACTTGTATCGGATAACGGCTGCGAAAGAAATGCTATACGGCCATTGTTCGACTGTACAGAAATATAAAAAAAAAAATCCAAAAAAAAAAAATTAAAAAAATCTAAAAATCAAAAAAATAGTTTGTTATTACTGATGATCTGCTTGTTTTGTCTTGAATATTAATTGTTTTGCAGATATGGCGAGTAGCCACGAGACAGACAGTGGCTAGAGACTGTGGGTGGAGTGCAGGAGGATGAGCAGCAGCTGATGATATCTTTTGATTTTTATTTTTCTTTATTGTTGTTTTCATCCTAGTTTGTTGGTCTGTACTTGATATTGATACACGTTAAACTGGTTGGGTAGGTTGGGTTGGTTTGAAGAACAACTTATGCTGTTATTTTGATAGACATATATATGATGGCGTGTTGGTAGGTTGTTCGTTGTTTGATAGGTGATTATGTTAGCCGCTTTCGTTCGCGTGTCCGAGGTTGAATTGTTTGCTGAGCGCGTTCCGAATTGGAGGGCTTATGTGGAAATGACTGGCACTTTGACAGTCTCACATATCAGCTAAGTCGTTTCCCTTTTGTTGTTGTATTCATTATTTTTATTTCGTTAGTTCGTTATTTCTTTAGTAGTCGTTAGTTAGTTTTGAGTCTTATTCTCGTTCTTGCATTAGGGACAATGCAATCTCTAAGTGTGGGGATGGGAGTACATGTAAATAATCGAGTCGTAATTATAAAAATCCAAAAAAAAAATTAAAAAATTGAAAAATACAAAAAAATCGAAAAATCAGAAAATGTCTTTCGAAATATAAAGAAGTTTGCATTTTTGAACGGAAAATGATAGAAAAAACAAATGATTGCTCGGGTTTGAATAATAATAATATGAGATCATAATAAATCAAGCTTGCGTCTAGTTAGGGATATGTGGGTAGGCCCGGGTTTTGGTTTTGAATCCCTTTGAGTTAATATACCTTAATTGTCGGTCTGCTAGTGGGTTTTCGCCTAGGAAATATGGGAAACTAAAACTGGCAAAAATAGTATAAGGGGTACCGTTATAAGCTAAGATGGTTAGAGTTTTTTGTCATATCTCGCTGAAAAAAAAATAGAATAAAAGTGAGCTAGAAACTAAATGAAAGTAACACAGGCCTATGTAATCTGTGGTTGGGGATAGCGACTCTACAGCCGGAATGCCTCTGGGATGTGTGAAATCGACTTGCCGAATAAAAGTACCGAAACCTATGTAATCTGTGATTGGGGATAGTGACTCTACAATCGGAATACCGCTGGGTTAGGGAAAGCATCGTCTAGACTCATGATTTGAAAAAAAAAAGAAAGAAAGAAAAAGCAAGCTAGAAAAGAAAAAAAAAGAGAAAAAGAAAAAAAATTAGATTTGATGTCAAACTCTCTTTATCTTGGTATAAAACGGTTAGGAATTGGTCAAATGATCGTTCTTTTAGCCCTATAAGCTTGAGTTGGGAGTAGGTGGACTGTTGATTCTAGTGTGAGACCCTAGGTAGACTGACCGCACTTGAACTAAATTTACATGATAAGGGTTTAGGATTAAATTCGGGTTTAAAGTGGATCAACATATCTGCAATCGCAGCTAACGCAAGTCTTGGTTTTAATTAAGTATACCTATGATTTTCGGCCCGAGTGTTTGTTTGTTTATGATTCCGTTGCATAATTCTTTTTCGGGGACGAAAAAAGAGTAAGTGTGGGGATATTTGATGTATTGCAAAATACATACTTTTATCGTGTATAGTTTGTATATTTTATCGTTATTTTTAGTTTAGTTTAGGTTAGAATTGCGTGCTATTGATCTTTATTGCTTTTTCCAGGTCGTGATACACAAAAATGCTGGAATTGGAGCAAAACCGAGCTGAAATGTCGAATGTCAAGTCATGGATCAATACACAAAAGTGTTAGAATAAATTTCAAGGTTTTTGGAGGATGGGACTAGTTTTTGGAAGCAACCTACTGTGAAAAAGTCCCACTCGCGTAGCGCGAAAGAGAACCCCTTATCAGTCGCGCTACACCACTGCTTAGCCTTGACTTTTCGTTGACCTGGAACCACTCGCGTAGCGCTAGCGCATGGACTCAACCAGTCGCGCTACGCGACTGGTGTAACTAACGTGCCTGATCTGCTGGTCGCTAGGGTTTCGTATAAAAGCTTAATTTTATCATCATTGAAACACAACATACGAACCAAGAACCCTAGGGCGAATTCCAGAGCAGATTTTGAAGGTTTTCGAGGCGTTCGAGCTTGCAAGAATCATAGGATCGAAGCACGGAGCGTAGGAAAGAAGATAACTCGGGTCTTACCTCCCGTTTTTCACTATTTTCGCGTTTTGTTACTTTAATCATGAATTCTTGTTTTGAAACTGATTTGTTTTCGTTAGACATGATGTTTCTTGGCTAGATCTTCGTAACTACCTAGACTAGATGATGGTTTAATTATTGTCTGGATCTTTTAACGGTTTTTATTTGTTAGACTATGGATTGATTTTTAAAGTAACGTGTTCTAGAGTTTCTGATTTGGTGCACATGCGTATTTACCTTTGATTGTAGATTACTTGCTGTTTCACATAGATCTTAGTGACGGTCTTTATCACAATATAGGTCTGTGTTGATTATTTGCATCCTTGCGGGTTCGGGTAATCTTTGGGTAAATCGGCCGATAGCCTTAGAAACAGTAACTAAAATATAATTAGAAGTAAGTATTCTGCTTAGCTTGTCGCTGAGAGGCTCGAGTTAGTTATTAGGTCGCGGTGCAATATATAGCTAAATTAGATTTTGAGAGAAGTCGAGGTTAGTTCCCTAATTGCAGTTGTGTCTAGTAAACCAAGTCAGAACCTAGAATTGCCTTAGATTATCGCGCTGAGAGGTAGATAGTCATATTAGGGCACTTTTAGAATCGTTAGAGGACTGAGAGGAAATCTAACAGTCGGTAATCATAACAGCCTTGTAGGGTTTCCTAGGTTTCTTCCTGAGAAGGGTCGGGAAGTCTTAGCATTGAAATACCTTAAGGTTTAGCATTTTACGATCCCGGCTCCATACAACAATAAAACCGTTAAAAGTCCATTCATTGTCAAACCGGATTCATGTCTAGGTAGTCTTTAATCTCATCTGAATCAAAACCCTAGATCTTCGTGCGTGCTTTAGTTAATTTTAATTTAATCACAATTTTAGGATTTTAGCAAAACCCTCCCCCAAACACAATATTTGTTAGTCGTGTCAGTATTTAGTCTTAATTGAGTCGTTAACGTAATTCATAGAGTCCTTGTGGGTTCGACATCCGGACTTACTTTTCTGTGCTAGAGTCGACCGGTACACTTGCCGGTGAGTAGTTTAGTCAGGTTTAGGAGTCTAGATTTTTATTACTTGAGTCTTAATTTAGGGTAATTTTAGTTTAATTAGTTGAACTACTTTTTCCACATCAATCATTGTTTGAAGACACAGATTTTTCTTCTTTAACCTCAACTTGTGACTCCACTGATTTTGTGGAATCAGATTCATCGCCGACCTTCTCATCACCCTTCTTAACAACCCACATTTGGTTGTCTTTGGCTTTCTTTTTGTAAAAATTTTTCTTTGAACATTCACCAACTACATAAGTAGAATTTTCAAAAATTTTGAATGCTTCAGTTGGTAGTTCAACATCAACAACTTTTTCTTTCAATTTTTTAGATACTCCCTGTTTTGGTTTTGCCGTTTGAGAACAAGTTGATGCAATGTGACCAACTTCATTGCATTTGAAACAGGTTCGAGTCTCTATTGGATGAAAAAATCCAGTTCCTTTTCTCTTCTTCTCAGCAAGAAACTCCTGGTTTGATTGTCTCCAGAAAGGTTTCTTCCGTTCATCCTCAGCACTTCCACCTGAAACAAATTCTGTGTTTGTTTTAGAAATTTTATCATTTTTATAATTTTCAGATGGTGTAAAACCTAAACCTTTCTTTTTGTAGCTACCATTATGATTTGGTTTCTTTTGAAAACCAGAACCAGAATTGTAACCCTTTTTCTTGTTTAAACGTTGTTGAACTCTTGAAGTGTATTTTTTAGGTTTTCCAGTAAGATTTAAATCTTTTCTTTCAGAAATATTAATTTCTGTCATTTTGAAAACCTTTTTGATCATTTCAAATCTTACACTCCTTATTAGAAACTCTTTATCAGAATATAATTTGTCCGAATCATTCAAAGTATATGCTACTTCAAATGTTTCATCATTCAAATTTGATTTTGATAATAAAACTCTTTACTATAAACCCGTTTAACCATCGATTTTGAACTGTTGACTGACGAACTTGACCCTCCAGACTCAGACTTTGACTCAGACTCCTCATCAGTATCCAACACTTGATCGACCACCTTTTTGATTAACTCAGACTCATGATCAGTGTCAGACGAGGTGAATGTGATGTCAATGTTTTCTGGTAATTCATCAGTTGTATCGGTTTTTAGCTTTATATTGACTGCTTTTTCGACTTGCTCCTCATTTGGTTTTCTGGGAGAATAACCTTCCCAGATCGGAGGCGGACACTTGTTATAGCTAACAGCCGGTTTCTTACCAGTATCTTTCTTCTTTGGCTTTTCATCTTGAAAAGCTTCCATTCCTGCAACAGTCGGATAAATTCGATCAATAAGATAATCAGAACTAGAATAACTCTGCAATAAGCGTCTGATTCTCCCATTCTCAATTTTCTCGGTTTCCAACTCTTGCTTCCACTTTGCACTTTCTTCGATGTAGAAGTTAATAGCTTTTTGCTTCGTCATCATCGTTGCATTCATCATTGTCAAAGCATTTTCTCTTTCAGAGTTTGTCTTTTGAAGACCAGTTACTGTTCTGTTCAAAACATCGTAAGATTCCTTCACACAGTTAAGGTTGAACAATAATTATTCTTTCATTTTCTCATACTCTGCCAGCTTCTCATCCTTTGCTGCACATTCCTTGCATGGTTCTAAACACTTTGAGCAAGGTTTGATGACTTCCACAATCTTTTCTACTTCGATAATTTTCTCCACTTCTACAACTTTTTCATTTTCTTCAACTACTCTTTTGATTGTTTGAAACACTTCTTTAGCAAATTGAACTTTATCATTAAAATCAGAATCTTCTTCTTGATCCATTCTTTCACATTTCCTTTTTGTTTCAACAATCTTCTCAGCATCACTTTTAACTTCTTCATTTTGAACAATCTCATCTTTTTCAGCATCACTTTCCGACTTCATTTCTTTTTGTTCTTTTGCAGCTCATCTCTCCTTCAGTTTTTCCAAGCGATCTGCAAAATAAAAATGAAAACTTTCAGGAGATAGATGAGATTTTGCAATATTAATATGTTTTTCTTCCTCATCATCACTGTTGTCATCAGTTGGAGATTGATCGAACTTTACTGATTTTTCAGAATTATCATACGAAGAACCAGAATCCGTCAGATGGTGTTTGATCAAAAACAATTTCTTTATTTGAAATTTCTTCTGAAATCTGTGAGCTTTCATCAGACGAAACAGATTTCTCTTCTTGATCCTTCACACTCTCACCAATTGATTTCATCCACTCTGTGAACATGTCGGGTTCTTTTACAATCTTAGCAATGAAAGCTTTAAAATCTCCTTTCTCATCTGTAAACATATCCCATCTAAATCCTTCAGGTAATCTTTCATCATCTTGATTGATTAGGCAAGCTTTTCTGTTGGATGAGATGTATTTTTCCCAGTTGAAATCTTCTTGATTTCCTAACCATGCTTTCTTTGAATCCTCAATCACTTTTCTACCATGAGCCACATGTGGTTCTTGTTGTTGTTGTTGACCAACTTGTTGGTATATGGCTCTCCGGTAGTAGCCATCTTTTCCAAATGGATTCTTTGCATCATTCGCTTCTCTATTCTTGCATTCCCTCTTGAAATGACCTTTCTCCCTGCATTTAAAACAAGTAACTTTAGATTTATCAAAACCTAAAGTAGAAACATGTGCATCAAGAAAGTCATTTCTCCCGGTAATCAGTTTAAACTTCTATGCTCTCCTAAGGACACTAGCTAAACACCATTTGATGTCCATTAGTTCCATCTCTTCAGCGTCTATCTGATCATAATCCTCCTTTGTTAGCATAGGATTTCCGATCGGCCCTGCAACCAATCCTTCATAAGATAGCAGCACAGAACCAAGTAAAGCCATGTGATCTTTCGCAACTTCTTCAGAGAAACTTTGACCATCAGGAAGATTCAAAGCAATGTTGCATTGTATCACACAACCATTTCCAGTTTTTGAGCTTTGATGCTGAAAACTTGATGTTGTTTCTTTTGGATTAACACTCGGATATGAAGAGAAACCACTGCTTTTGTTTGAACTTTGATCAACTTTTTCAGATGAATCTCCAGCACTAAAAGTAGTTTGGATTTTCGGGCTTCTTTAAGCTTCTGGAACACTGCCATTGTAGTACATTTTCACGTCTTGTTGACCACTCGGATTGTTTATCCTTGCAATCTTCTGCTGTTCCAGATCTTGACCTTCAATTTTCTCGGTAAATTGAGAAATTGTTAACCCTTCATAAACTCCGGTGTTTTTCAGAATCATCAAGTAAGTACCCCACTCTTTTTGCGGTAACGCATCAGCTAACTTGTCTACCCACTTTTCACGATCTTTTGTTATGCTCAGCATCGACATGGATCGAACTAAGTGGCAGTATCTGTAACACCTCGAAAATTTACGTCCAATAATGCATTGACACGTGTCATAGACTTTGAATATGCGAAAACATACTTTAGAGGGACTAAAGTTGACAAACAGTGAAAACTATGGAATATAAGGGTCCGAAGTGTCAACATTGGATAAATAGACTCTAAAGTAACCCTACATGGTGTTTATAACCCTAAACGGATAGATCATGGATCATACGAAGCGGAAAGTGCACGAAAGTGAGGAATTACAAACTACAGGGGCTAAAAGTGTCAACATGTTGAATTTATACCTCTGAGTGATCTTTTGGCAGCCCCGAAGCTTTGTAATGCTAAAATATACTCACTAGAATATGTGGTAAAAATTTCATGAAGTTTCGTTACCGTATGAGAAAGTTATGGCCAAAACCGTTCTTGAGGGGTTAAAAGCGCCAACGTCGAATTTCATGACTTTTCGGGTGAGCGCAAAGTTAACCGAGGACTTTACCATGTTGGTAAATGTCCCAAGGTTCCTAAAAATCAAGTTTGAGGGTCTAAGGGTCAAAATAAATGGCCAAAACCTCGTATGCAAAGACCAGGGACCAAACCGCAACATTTAAACAAGTTTTGTGAAGTCTGCAGCCCCAGGCGGCCCGCCTGGGCACCTGTACGCGGGCCGCGACCCAGGCACAGCGACAGAAATTGCAGGACAGCTGCCAGTTGATCGAAATTTAAGTTGGTTACAGCTTTTTATCACCTCCCAAATGCACCAATCGAATTACATGCAAGCTAGGACACCTGTGGCTCTCTTATAACACCTGAATCACCTTATAATCAGATCAATTCTTCACATTTGGGTCTTGTGGTAGTAAACATAAGAACTCTTGCAACTTCAAAAATTCACAAGGCAACTTCTGGAGGTTTCTGGACGACAAGGCACCTTCATAGTGATATCTAAGCTTCATTAGGACTCTTGTAAGCATTCATAACCTGCTCTATTTCGTTCTAGCTTAGATTATTAGCCGAAAGTCAATCGGTCGTAACTTTAGTTTGACTTTTCGATTAAACGAAAATGGCTCAGTCATTTCTCAAATTGAAAGTACCTACAAGTTGGTATTTATGTGGGAAACAAACCCTCAAAAGGGTATTCTCTGGTTCCCACTCTAAGCATGATTATTGTCGAGTCAAAGTTGTTCTTAAAAAGTCAACAGAACTTGTTTTATATAGCATAAATAGTAATGTAGATTACATGCAATCAGTTTGATCATCAAAATAACTTTATAATGAATGTAAGAATATGTTTTATCATGATCAACTCGACAATCTTTAGTATAAGCCCGGATTGGAACCGAAAGTCTTACAAAATGACTTTTTCTTTGACTCTCGATTCGGATCCGTGCATGCATGTTTGAGATCTGCATTAGAGCTTATTTTGGACCATTTATATTTACGTTTAACTCTCTGGAATTTTTACAACTTGACTCCATGCTTAACCGATTCATATGCATGTTTCCGATTTATGCTTAAAGTTGACTATTTTGCCCTTTTTGTTATAAAACATGATTTTCGGAAAAGTGAAAGAGTAGAAACCTTTATTACTGATTTATAAACTTGCACCGAAAATTTGATATCAGTTAGAGGTCCAGATTGAGAGTTATGCTCGATATCGTAAATTGAAAGCTTTATGTTAAGTAAACGGCGTAATTAGCGTATAACCTATTTAAGCTCACTTTTTGATATAAAACTTTTTACCCACTGATGTTATATAATATTTTGGGATTTTTGAAGATTTTTATTTAATTTTTGGCTGTTCGTATCATAGGTCTCTAAGTTTGATTCGGTTAATACCGGTTTTGACCTTTTAAGCCATAAAATGAGTTTTATAAATCTTTTTGACCCCAAACCTTTTTCTACTGATTTTTTTTGTTAAACAAAATATTTTGAGCATTCTGGAAATATAAAAATATCAGCTTTCCTTTGAAAACCCGGAAACGGCTCTAAATCGCCTTTTTAAGCGTTTTTAACGCGTAGTATGTACTATAACCATATTAAACGTATAAGGATTATACCTACTGATGTATTTAGCATATTTTTATATAATAACAGTAAGTATAAGTTTTTAAACTCAGTTATCCAGTTTTGACCGTTTAAGCTCTTGTGAAATTACCAAAATACCCCTAAGGTGCATAGTTTGGTTTTAAATGATAAGTTTTGTATATGGGTCATACCCTACTGATATAATATGTCAAATTAAGTATATTTACTGTATAAACCAGACCTGTAACTCAGATTTCCAATTTAACCCTTTTATAATCTTTTAAATGACCAAAATGCCCTTATAAGGCGCAAATTGAGTTTATTTCCGTATGGGGCAAAATAGAAGTTATCTTACTGATATTATAACATATTTAAAGCATATTATCTCAGGGAACTTGCATATGACTCTTATGGTTACCCATAACGCTCTTTTAGCGTTCGGTTCGGTTTATGTAACTAGTTTGCATAAATTGACCGAAACGGGTCAAACATTATCATTTTTGTCTCAAAATCCAGAAGGTATTTAGCATACCCAAATTATACAAGTATTCAAACTTGTCGGGTCTAAATCACATTCTATCCGGTCTTCGCTTAATTGTGCGCTTGAACCGTATCGTCCTTAAAACTAACCGGTCTAAGCTTAGGCTTAAATAAAGACCCGGTAGGAATCTAATAGGTTATTATAAACCTTTGTTACAGAATAGGAGGCCCAGTAAAAGCTACCTCCACTTTCTAATTGTGGTTCATACTTACCAAGGTAAATACTTTTAACTTATTTTCCCTATACGGGCTTGGGGTAAGGTATATAAAATACCGCTTGGTCCGGCATCGAATTCTTTAATCGTATAGTGGTTAAATTCATTGAGATGACCTTGTTTTGAATGTGTTTTATTACTTGAAGCCTTTGGGGGGTTAATGACCATGTCCCGGATATCCTTGGCATCATCTTACGAGATGGCCACGACCTGAGCACGGGGTGTAGGCGTACACCCGTCAGTGTATAACTCTATATTGTGGTGTGTCTATTAATCTTTAACCCGGTCTACGGATCGGGCTACTGAACGCGGAGTAACATGTAAACCCATTACAAGATTATATTGCATAATTATCCCAAGTTATAAAAAAATATTTTATGCCATGTGCATTTAAATCAATTTTCAATCATTTTCAAAATGAGTCAGTTAATTTGTATTTACCAGTGTAAACTGACGTATTTTCCCAAAAGGTTAAGTGCAGGTACTACACGTACTAGGCTGGCTGTCTTCTAGAGCGTCCACAATAAGTCTCGCAAGCTTGGACGACAATAAAACTGTTGAACAATATCATATTTTATTTTGATCCGCCTGTGGATCCGTTTCAACTATCAGTGATATTTAATATTACATTTTATTAAAGTTGAAATGAATCTATCTTTGCTTCCGATGTGCATTATTATATTGTGTTGTTTGTCTATGATGATGCCAACTATGTCACTATACTCCCCACCGGGCCCACCGGTGACACGTGGAAAATAGGGGTGTGACAGGTTGGTATCAGAGCCAACTCTGAGTGAATTAAACACTAGCCTTTGTGTTTAATCTCAGTTACACAATTGCACATTCCTCGATTCTCGAGTCTAGACAAAGAACTTAGGAAATATTCAAAATTTATTTTATTTTCTAACTTTGTCTTAGATATTTTGTTGTGCCACTTGTTTGATTTTGACAGGTTCAAAATGCCGCCAAGTGTAAGAGGAAGGGGACGAGGAGCATTCGCAACCTCTCATGACCATGAAGCTGGGCCTTCGCATAGGCGAACCCCTTCAGGACCCCAAAACACTGATGCCCGAAACCTTTGGAGATCGTTCGCTGAACCCGCCAGGCACTCAGCATCACTGAGTACCTCACCTTCCATTTCCCACTCTTTTGGGCCTCATTCAGAAAATGAGCCCCACAACTCCCATCAATCCTACATTCCTCTCCACCAATCACCTTTTGATTACCCAGCACCGGTCTATCAGGGCCTGTACAACCCTGATGATTACATGGGAGAACCAGTGGGTCATAACCCACTTGGACCTGAAGACCACTTTCCGGGTGGCAACGAGATGGATGTCGATGAGGATACCGATCCTTCCATGCCACCGTCCGGAACACCGAACCACCCCATCGAGATTTCAGATGGGTCACCGTTTGTGGGATCACCTTACCATGGTCTCGACAGTTATGAGGAGAGATTCAAGCAGCATGACTGGGTATTTACCCCTAGTTACCACAACTCCCCCATACACCAGTCGCATCACAGCTCTCCCCTGCACTCCCAGTAGCAGCTTCAGCAGCAGCCTCAGCAGCAGCAGGACCCTTCTGAGGGTTTCTGGCGCGACGTGGTCACTCCGCCGCCGCCACCACCTCCGGTTTTGCCTCCTCCGCCTCAGAGGCGAAGGGGAAGGAACGCCCGGATGTCCACACGAGGAGGGATACGCATCGGCACCCCTCCACATTCAGGTAGCAGCCGCTACTCGCCTCTTCACGAAGAGCCAGAGATGGGAGAATCTTCGCAGCCCGTCTCGGAAGTAACCTCTGCGCCAATCGCGCCACCGCCACCGCAAAACTTTGGAGAGCCAATCCCTGCTTATGCCAGCGCGGCAGCATTCAATCCCTTCGAGCCGACTTTTCCCCCAGGTTATGACTATACAGGGGATCCCTACTAGATAGCTTCGAGCTACAACCCTCTCAATCAGGAGGGTGCTTTTGGAGGTCCCTGGGCTACGGGACAATCGACTTTTGGATACTCATCGCATGGATACCAGCAGCCGCAGCCTCCTCAACCACCGCAATATCAGATGCCACCACCGGCACCGATGATGTCGCCGCCACAAGTTCAAGAAATCCTTCAAGGGATAAATGATGTGCGACGTGAATTGCGGCCTGAATTGCGGGAAGATCGCCGACATAACCGCGGGATGTTTAAGAAGATGGTGGATTTGATCAAGGGAAAAGGCAAAAAGGATTATTAAATCCTTTTGTTTGTTAGCTTATTTACTCATCTCCCTGCGAGGACATTTATCCCTGTACTCTGCCCCTGCGTGGGCGTATTTATCCCTGTACTCTACCCCTGCGTGGGTATGCTTATTTCTGTTTGACCCCTGCGTGGGTCTGTTTGTTTGTTTGTTTGTTTATTTGCTTAGCTCCTGCGTGGGCATGTTGTTTAAGTAAAAGTCCCGTTTAGGGCAAACTCGTACTAGTTAATTTTATTTAAAATGGTTAATTTAAGTTTTTATTTTTAATCTATATGCATGAAAATAAATAAATGAAAAGTAGTGATTTTTATTTTGATTTACCATTTTAATAATAAGAATCTTAAAAAGGTAAAACCTAGCTTGAATGTCATATTAAAGACCTGGCCATTATGGTGGAACCTATTTAAAAGATTCAATCTCTGTTAACATCTGTAAACATGTTAACATTCTTGGCAAACGTGATCCGCAAAATCACACATGTCACCCTTTTTAATAAAGTATCCAAAAATTTTATTGTATACATATCTGATTATGACATCATGCCTACGGGTTATAACTAATGTCATATAAAACAAAAAGGCAGCCGTGGTTTATAGACTCCCTGTCAAGCAAAGGATTTAATTGTTTTAATTATACAAATTCTAATCCTATAAAAACCTAAATTCAAAATTTAGAAATTTGTCCAAGTGACTAGGCCTATTGTGCCAATATATATATTTCATTCTAGGATAAAGTTGCTAATAAAAAGTCCTAATGAAATTGATTAAATTAACTAATATGGCTTTTATTACCATGGTTAATAAATCGTCAAGAACGATAATACTGTTAGGTTTCTAAATAGACCTTGTCCTTACTTTTATGTAGCTCCTAAAGCTACATGGCCAAGTCGGAAGAAACAAACAGTCATTCTGAGGAAAACCCAGATAATACTAAGATTCATGTAACTG
The DNA here is from genome assembly GCF_002127325.2 of Helianthus annuus. NCBI lineage: Eukaryota > Viridiplantae > Streptophyta > Magnoliopsida > Asterales > Asteraceae > Helianthus > Helianthus annuus. The sequence continues at coordinate 35,436,181 of NC_035447.2, read as the reverse complement.
GTGCGGAGCTACAAGCACTGGTAGAAAATGCTGTTGCCAAGGCCATTGATAGGCAATTTAGGGAATCAAGCGGGACCCGAAGTAGGACCCGAACCGTATCACATGCCAAATCCAAGACTCAGTCGGAGGCTCATAGCAAACCGCCTTCTAAGAAAGATATATCAAAGAAAGATGAGCCAAAGAAGAATGACGAGGATAATCACTCCTCTAATCATAGCAGTATCCCGAAAAAGGAGATCAAGCAGAAACATAAATCGCACAGCAAGTCCTGTACGTACAAATATTTCGTTTCATGCAAACCCCGGGACTTTACTGGGGAGAAAGGAGCGGTCGACTGCATGACCTGGTTAGATGAAATGGATACAGTTGTAGATATCAGCGGGTGTGCTGATCGGGATGTAGTGAAGTACGTATCCCAATCATTCAAGGGAGACGCACTGGCATGGTGGAAATCCCTCTTGCAAGCTGCCGGTAAGGCCACACTTTACAGTATGTCATGGGATCAGTTCGTGGCCTTTATTAAAGAAAATTTCTGCCCACAGCATGAAGTGGAAAGGATCGAGTCAGACTTCGTATCCTTAGTGATGAAGAATCTAGACTGCCAGACATACCTCACCACTTTCAATACTCTATCTCGATTAGTGCCATACTTGGTAACCCCAGAGCCGAGAAGGATTGCCCGTTTTATTGGGGGTTTGGCACCTGAGATTAAGGCGAGTGTTAAGGCATCGAGGCCTACGACGTTCAGATCAGTAGCTGATCTATCTCTCTCTCTCACCCAGGACGTAGTCAGGTTGAGAGCTCTTAAGAACTCGGAGGAGAACAAGAGGAAGCGTGAGGACGATACCTCACGAAGATCGGAGAAGAGACACCGAGGGAATAACGACCACAGGAAAGGGTCAGGATTTAAGAGAGATTGGCAACCGTCAGGGGATAAGCCCAAATGCAAGACTTGCAAGAAAAACCATTTTGGGAAGTGTCGCTTAGAGACGAAATCGCAGTCCCAAATGAGATTCTGTGGAATCTGCAAATCTGCGGATCACACGACTTTGAAGTGCAAAGGTCTGAAGGATGCAACATGTTACGGTTGCAACGAGAAGGGGCACATCAAGTCCAATTGCCCAAAGAACGCTAAGAAAGCAGATGATGGAAAGAAGACCAATGCAAGAGTCTTCAAGATGGACGCTAAGGAAGCAGTCCAAAATGACAACGTCATTACAGGTACTTTTCTTGTAAATGATGTTTTTGCTAGAGTACTATTTGATTCAGGAGCCGATAAGTCATTTGTAGATGATAAGTTCTGTAAGTTGTTAAACCTACCTGTTAAAACCTTAAATGTGAAGTATGAGGTGGAATTAGCCGATGGAACCATAGAAACCGCCTCAACTGTTTTAGATGGATGTGTTATATCCATTAGGAATCATTCTTTCCCATTATCCTTGCTTCCCTTTAAGCTAGCCGGATTCGATATAGTGATAGGCATGGATTGGTTATCGCGTAACCAAGCCCAGATTGTGTGCAACAGAAAGCAAGTAGTGGTTAAAACTCCGTCTGGTGAGTCACTCACTATCCAAGGAGATACCCAGCATGGATTGCCTGAGCAAGTGTCCATGCTCAAGGCATCCAGATGTCTGCAGAAAGGTTGTGTCATTTACATGGCACAAGTTACTGTTGATGAGCCAAAGCCGAAGATTGAAGATATCCCTGTCATTTCGGAATACCCTGAAGTGTTTCCGGAAGAACTACCTTGGTTACCACCAGATAGGCAAGTGGAATTTCGAATTGACATCATTCCGGGTGCGGCGCCAGTAGCGAGAGCACCATATAGGTTGGCACCGACGGAGATGAAGGAGTTGAGGACGCAGTTAGATGATCTGTTGGCTAAGGGTTTTATTAGACCTAGCTCGTCTCCTTGGGGAGCGCCAATCTTGTTTGTTAAAAAGAAGGATGGATCGATGCGCCTGTGCATCGATTACCGTGAGCTTAACAAAGTCATTATCAAGAATAGATATCCGTTGCCCAGGATCGACGATCTGTTCGATCAATTGCAAGGGGCAAGCTACTTTTCAAAGATCGACTTGAGGTCAGGCTATCACCAGTTGAAGGTCAAGGATGAAGATGTACACAAGACAGCGTTTAGGACTCGTTATGGACATTACGAATTCCTAGTGATGCCTTTTGGGCTCACAAACGCACCAGCCGCATTCATGGATCTCATGAATCGCGTTTGCAAGCCTTATCTAGATAAATTCGTTATCGTCTTTATTGACGACATCCTTATCTACTCAAAAACCAGGCTGACCACGAGAAACACCTTCGTTGTATTCTCAAACTTCTACATCATGAGAAGCTCTATGCCAAATTTTCAAAGTGCGAATTTTGGCTTCGAGAAGTCCAATTCCTTGGACATGTAGTAAGTGAGCGTGGTATCCAAGTAGATCCCGCTAAGGTAGAAGCAGTTATGAATTGGCAAGAGCCAAAGACACCTACCGAGATTCGCAGTTTCCTAGGATTAGCAGGATACTATAGACGATTCATCGAGAATTTTTCAAGGATTGCTGCACCCCTAACTTCGTTGACTCGTAAGAAGATTAAGTTTGACTGGGGCCCTAAGCAGCAGGAATCCTTTGACATTTTGAAGAAGAAGTTGAGCAATGCACCAGTGCTAACATTGCCTGATGGTATAGAAGAATTCGTGGTGTATTGCGATGCGTCACACACTGGTATGGGATGTGTACTCATGCAGAGAGGCAAGGTCATTGCCTACACTTCACGACAGCTAAAGGTGCACGAGAAAAACTAAACCACCCACGACTTGGAACTGGGTGCCGTTGTATTTGCATTAAAACTGTGGAGACACTACTTGTATGGAACCAAGTGTATAATCTATTCGGATCACAAGAGCCTTCAACATTTGTTCAATCAGAAGGACTTGAACATGCGACAAAGACGATGGATGGAAACTTTAAATGATTACGACTGTGAGATAAGATACCATCCAGGCAAGGCAAATGTAGTTGCTGACGCCTTAAGCAGAAAAGAAAGAGTGAAGCCGATAAGGATCAATGCCAAGCGCATTGAAATAAGGAATAATTTGAACGAAAGGGTATTAGCTGCACAGAAGGAAGCTGTGTTGGAAGCTAACTATCCTGAAGAAAAGCTAGGAGTAACTGAGGAGCAGTTATCCTATGACAAGGATGGAATGCTAAGACTGAATGGACGAATATGGGTTCCAGTTTATGGAGGACTTCGGGATGTTATCCTCCAGGAAGCCCACAGCTCCAAATATTCCGTTCATCCTGGTGCTGATAAGATGTACCAGGATCTAAAGGCAAACTACTGGTGGATTGGTTTGAAAAAGTCCGTAGCTGAGCATGTAGCTAAATGTTTGACTTGTGCGCAAGTCAAAGCTGAGCATCAGAAGCCGTCAGGTTTGCTCCAACAACCCGAAATTCCCACGTGGAAATGGGAAATGGTGACGATGGATTTCATCACCAAGTTGCCAAAGACAAGGAAAGGAAATGATACTATATGGGTCATAGTAGATAGACTGACGAAGTCAGCTCATTTTCTACCCATCAAGGAGACTTATAGCTCCGATATGTTAGCCCAATTATACGTTGATAAGATTGTAGCGCTGCATGGTATACCTGTATCTATTATCTCCGATACAGATACTAGATATACGTCACATTTTTGGAAGAGTTTCCAACAATCTTTGGGCACTCGTTTGAATTTTAGTACGGCTTATCATCCTCAGACCGATGGTCAGAGTGAGCGTACTATTCAAACTTTGGAAGACATGCTACGTGCATGTGCGGTCGACTTGGGTCGTAGTTGGGATAAGAACCTACCACTGATCGAATTCTCCTACAACAATAGCTACCACTCCAGCATAAAAGCTGCGCCTTTTGAGGCCTTATATGGTAGAAAGTGTAGATCGCCTATTTGTTGGGCAGAAGTTGGAGATGTCCAACTATCAGGACCAGAAATTGTTTTTGAGACGACGGACAAGATCGTTCAGATTCGCGATCGTTTGAAAGCTGCCAGGGATAGGCAGAAGAGTTATGCGGATCCTAAGCGCAAAGATTTTCACTTCGATGTAGGTGATAAAGTGTTGCTTAAAGTATCGCCCTGGAAGGGGGTGATGCGATTTGGTAAGAAAGGCAAGCTAAGCCCGAGATATATAGGACCTTTCGAGATTGTCGAACGTGTCGGGTCAGTTGCTTATAAGTTAAACTTGCCTGAAGAACTTAGCGCTATACATAATGTGTTCCACATCTGTAATCTGAAGAAGTGTTTCGCTGACGAATCACTGGTTATACCGCATACAGATATACACATTGATGAAAGCTTGAAGTTTGTGGAAAAACCATTGTCGATTGAGGATCGACAGGTTAAGAAGCTCCAAAGAAAGTACATACCTATTGTTAAGGTCAAATGGGATGCCCGTAGAGGTCCCGAATACACATGGGAAGTAGAATCCACGATGAAAGAAAAATACCCTCATTTGTTTCAGTAAATCTCGAGGTCGAGATTTCTTTTAAGGGGGTGAGGATGTAACACCTCGAAAATTTACGTCCAATTTACGTCCAATAATGCATTGACACGTGTCATAGACTTTGAATATGCGAAAACATACTTTAGAGGGACTAAAGTTGACAAACAGTGAAAACTATGGAATATAAGGGTCTGAAGTGTCAACATTGGATAAATAGACTCTAAAATAACCCTACATGGTGTTTATAACCCTAAACGGATAGATCATGGATCATACGAAGCGGAAAGTGCACGAAAGTGAGGAATTACAAACTACAGGGGCTAAAAGTGTCAACATGTTGAATTTATACCTCTGAGTGATCTTTTGGCAGCCCCGAAGCTTTGTAATGCTAAAATATACTCACTAGAATATGTGGTAAAAATTTCATGAAGTTTCGTTACCGTATGAGAAAGTTATGGCCAAAACCGTTCTTGAGGGGTTAAAAGCGTCAACGTCGAATTTCATGACTTTTCGGGTGAGCGCAAAGTTAACCGAGGACTTTACCATGTTGGTAAATGTCCCAAGGTTCCTAAAAATCAAGTTTGAGGGTCTAAGGGTCAAAATAAATGGCCAAAACCTCGTATGCAAAGACCAGGGACCAAACCGCAACATTTAAACAAGTTTTGTGAAGTCTGCAGCCCCAGGCGGCCCACCTGGGCACCTGTACGCGGGCCGCGACCCAGGCACAGCGACAGAAACTGCAGGACAGCTGCCAGTTGATCGAAATTTAAGTTGGTTACAGCTTTTTATCACCTCCCAAATGCACCAATCGAATTACATGCAAGCTAGGATACCTGTGGCTCTCTTATAACACCTGAATCACCTTATAATCAGATCAATTCTTCACATTTGGGTCTTGTGGTAGTAAACATAAGAACTCTTGCAACTTCAAAAATTCACAAGGCAACTTCTGGAGGTTTCTGGACGACAAGGCACCTTCATAGTGATATCTAAGCTTCATTAGGACTCTTGTAAGCATTCATAACCTGCTCTATTTCGTTCTAGCTTAGATTATTAGCCGAAAGTCAATCGGTCGTAACTTTAGTTTGACTTTTCGATTAAACGAAAATGGCTCAGTCATTTCTCAAATTGAAAGTACCTACAAGTTGGTATTTATGTGGGAAACAAACCCTCAAAAGGGTATTCTGTGGTTCCCACTCTAAGCATGATTATTGTCGAGTCAAAGTTGTTCTTAAAAAGTCAACAGAACTTGTTTTTGCAAAATATAGCATAAATAGTAATGTAGATTACATGCAATCAGTTTGATCATCAAAATAACTTTATAATGAATGTAAGAATATGTTTTATCATGATCAACTCGACAATCTTTAGTATAAGCCCGGATTGGAACCGAAAGTCTTACAAAATGACTTTTTCTTTGACTCTCGATTCGGATCTGTGCATGCATGTTTGAGATCTGCATTAGAGCTTATTTTGGACCATTTATATTTAAGTTTAACTCTCTGGAATTTTTACAACTTGACTCCATGCTTAACCGATTCATATGCATGTTTCCGATTTATGCTTAAAGTTGACTATTTTGCCCTTTTTGTTATAAAACGTGATTTTCGGAAAAGTGAAAGAGTAGAAACCTTTACTACTGATTTATAAACTTGCACCGAAAATTTGATATCAGTTAGAGGTCCAGATTGAGAGTTATGCTCGATATCGTAAATTGAAAGCTTTATGTTAAGTAAACGGCGTAATTAGCGTATAACCTATTTAAGCTCACTTTTTGATATAAAACTTTTTACCCACTGATGTTATATAATATTTTGGGATTTTTGAAGATTTTTATTTAATTTTTGGCTGTTCGTATCATAGGTCTCTAAGTTTGATTCAGTTAATACCGGTTTTGACCTTTTAAGCCATAAAATGAGTTTTATAAATCTTTTTGACCCCAAACCTTTTTCTACTGATTTTATTTGTTAAACAAAATATTTTGAGCATTCTGGAAATATAAAAATATCAGCTTTCCTTTGAAAACCCGGAAACGGCTCTAAATCGCCTTTTTAAGCGTTTTTAACGCGTAGTATGTACTATAACCATATTAAACGTATAAGGATTATACCTACTGATGTATTTAGCATATTTTTATATCATAACAGTAAGTATAAGTTTTTAAACTCAGTTTTCCAGTTTCGAAAGTAGGTGACAAGAGATTAATTTCTTCAAAATTAGACTCTTCTTGAATTTTAACATTATTGGACTCACCTTTTTCGTTGTTTAACTCATGTGTCGGTTTTTCACTTTCTTGTTCTTCCATTTTTATACTTTCAACTATCTCTACGTTATTATCATTTTTTAGCTCTTCTCTTGCGCGGGATTCCTCTTCCCTTGCGCGAGATTCTTTTATATAACGTTCGATAGTTTTAAGTTTTTCCAATATCCTATTAGTTACTTCGGTGAGAGAAAAAGAATTTGGATCTTCAAAGCTTGAATCCGGTTGTTCGATCCTTGGTTCCTCATAATTCTCATATGAAGTAGATGGTTCACACCATTGTTCTTCATTATAAGTATATGATGGATAAGGGTCGAAACTTTGTTCTTCATAGTACTCATATGAGGTGGGTTGTTCACGCCATGGTTCCTCATAATAAGAGTATGAAGGTGGTGGCTCATATGTTGAATCTTCAAAGTATGAGTATGAAGGCTCATACCTTGGTTCATCAAAATATGAGTATGAGGGAGTAGGTTCATACCTTTGGTCTTCATAGGATGTGTATGAAGTTGATGGCTCGTACCTGGGCTCCTCATATTGGTTGTATGAATTGGATGGTTGATATGAGTTATTATATTGAACCGAGCGTGCGTTACGACAATTAGTGCAATAATTACCCCTATAATCATCCTCATCATAGGTGTAGTTGTAACCTATTGAGTATTGATCCATAAGAATCACTCAACAGACCACAACTGAGTCTCGGGACCAGAAAACAAAAATAAGACGGAAACAGAAGCTGGACACGGCCCCGTGTTGGGTGAACACGGCCCCGTGTTCAGGGTCTGTATCTGGGCGTTTTAATTAAATTTACTGGTCACGTTGAGCACGGGGGCGTGTTCAGTGAGCACGGCCCCGTGTTCAGACTCTGTATCTGGGTACCTACTCTAAAAATATGCAGCACGGGGGCGTGTTTAGTGAGCACGGCCCCGTGTTCAGGCTACTGTAAATGCAAAACTAAACTAAAATGCAGAAAAATGCGCGCGTTTTAAAAAGGTTTTGAAAAAACTGATTAGGCCGTCGATTTTAAGCTTTCTTAAAATCCTTGTGTCCCCGGCAGCGGCGCCAAAAACTTGATGTGCGTGAAGTGTGTTATATTTTTGATGAGTATTTAAGCTCCTTTTTACACTTTTAGCCAAGTTTTAAATTTATAAAACACGATATTTACTAACACTAAACACACATATGGGCAAGTGCACCCATCGTGGACGTAGTATAGTGTTGGTAAGATACCGAGGTCGTCCAAGGACACAAGAGCTTTTAATACCGGTTTATCCTCAACGTCTAATCAAATCAAAAAGGTTAGAGAAATGTTTTTAAACTAGGAAAATAAAAACTAACTAAATGCTGAAAAATAAAAATAAAATAAAAACAGATAGACAAGATGAATCACTTGGATCCGACATGTGTATTAGTATAACCTTTGATTATTTTTGCACTTTTGCACTTGTTTAAGAGATTATCTTAGTTATTGTAGTAGGCCCCTCTTTTGAAGGCGACGTTACCCTCAACCCAGTAGTTTGAGTCAGCAAGGATACAATCCTAAAGGGTCGGATTATTGAAAGATAATGAATTAAGTTATTAATGCAAATTGTGGTAGGCCCCGCTTTTGGCGGTGACGTTACCCTCGGCTAAGTAGTCTGAGTCAGCAGGGATACAGTCCTAAATAGCCGGGTTATAGTATTAATAGTAGTTAACTTATGAGGGGGTCAAAGAGTTTGGATCCCCGCCATCCAATACCTATGGGCATTGAAGGAGATCCTACTAAATTTGACCCAGGTCCCAAGCAGGACCTCTAAACGCTGAACAAGGGCAAGACCCTTACCAAACCGTTCCCTTAACCCCCGACCAGGTAGCCAACATACCTCCATATAGACCGTGGAGATATGAATGGTGAAAATCTTTTATTTTATATAGACAGTAAAATAATGCCAAGACACCACGGACAAACGATAAGGAAAGATCACCTTCAACATAAGTAACTAGTTATTAAAGTCATTAATACAAAACCAAATAAAAAGTGCAAAAGATTAAAAATAAAAAGTATTATACTAAACACTTGTCTTCACCAAGTGATGTAAGAGACTTAGGCAAACATGGCCTTGATTGTCAAGAACTCTTACGATCAATCTTGGATCCCGAGACGACTCACACACTCTACGATGGACAATGGATGATGGTGGTGGATGATGGTGTTATGGTGGTGGTGGGTGGTGGATGAGGTGTGAGAGAGGTGGTGTGCCAAGGGATGAAAGAAAATGAAGCCAAGCTCCTCTATTTATAGGCTGAACAGAAGGCTGGACACGGCCCCGTGTCCGCTGGACACGGCCCCGTGCCCGTCTGACACTCTCTCTCCTCATTAATTGTAATTGCGAATTACAATTAATGCGCCTGTTGTACTTTCACCACGCCCCCGTGCCCGCTAGACACGGCCCCGTGGTGGGCAATGGAAGCTTCTACTGGTTTGTCTTTTCTGCTGCTTCCTGGGCACGCCCCCGTGTTCGCTGGACACGGGGCGTGTTCAGACTCTGTTTCTTCTCCTTTGCCTTGGGAGGTGCCGTTGAGGGTCCGGGCAGTCTACTTTTGTTCCTTTTCTTGTATTTATGGTAGAATTAGTTGTCTTTTTGCTTCTTTTGTGATTTTGAGCTCATTTCATCCTGAAAATACAAAAGGAAGACAAAAACACTCTTTTTCCAACATTAGTACTTAAAAAGGGTTAGTTTTATGCCTTAATTGATGTGATTTATATGTTGCATTTTACACACATCAGTATCTTTCAATTAGCTTCTTGGTATCTTCCCCGGGCAAACTCGTGAATAGATCAAATTCCTTTTTAAGCAATGCCTTCTTGCTTTTAATCATATTCTCACTACCTTCAAACTTTACTCTAAGAGCATCCCAAATCGATTTTGATGTCTTGTCATGTTGAAGCAACACAAAGATGTCTTCTTTGATGGCTTGCTGAAGAAGACTGATCATCATCTTTTCGGCTTTGTACATATCATGTTCTTGGTCACTAAACTCAGAAATTGTTTTCTCAACTTGCAAATCAGTACGTGGCAACACATACTTTTTCAAAATACACTCCCATGATCTTAACTGGTTAGCCTGAACCCAGTTTTCGAATCTATCTTTCCATCCGTAATACTCTTCTATGCTCATTAGCTTCGGGGGCTTTTGTAAAGTTCCGGTCTCGTTTTCCAGATTCATGTTCTGAGAATGGAAGCCGGAGTAGTCGAAAATGTAAGGAACGCGCTGAAAAATTTGTCACTCATGATTCGTGTTTGTTCAAGCGAAATAACCCAAGTCAGATTCAAGAGGAATACCAAAACTATCTTTTCAAGCGGAATACCTGAAAAACAGAACTTCAAGCGAGATAAGTTCAAGCGAAATAAGCAAATTGAGCAAAATAACCTGATTTCGCTTGAATTTCAAGCGGAATAAGGTCTTTCGAGCGGAATCAGGAATTTCAAATGAAATAACTGATTTCGCTTGAAATCTCTCAAGCGGAATAAAGCGTTTGAAGCGGAATCACTAGAATTTGAAGCGAAATATCAGATTTCGCTTGAAAACTCAAGCGAAATAAGCTGATCTTGAGCGGAATAAAAAATGATCCGTTCAAGCGGAACCACTTCGAAGGTCAATTTTACCCATTTTTAGTCCGAATTTTAACGTGTAACTTTCAAGGGTTTGTTAATATGCACTTTTACACATTCTGTGAAAAATTGAGTTGATTTTGACCGATAAATTTTGGTTAAATGATGAAAGAAGGTGTAGAAGACAGAAAACACAATGAAATTCAGCTGATATCTGCAGAACTCCTCAACCTTGCTCTGATACCACTTGTAGGATCGTGTAGAGACCCGAACGAGTCGTTCAGAGGAGTTTTACTTTGTTTCAGAGGTGGAAACTAAGAAACAAAGGTAGACACAGCTTGAATATCACTTTAAACACTGATTAGATTGATCTAACAACGATTATAGGCAAACGTCACACTGGCAGCACCTCGGTATGAAATTCAGGAACTCTTTCAATGATTTCGCATGGACTCCTATTTATACTCACATGATTCCGCTTGAAACACACATGAACCAGTTCGAGCGGAATAACAAGGTTCTGATTCCGCTTGAAAATGACTAAGGTCATTTCAAGCGGAATAGCATGTTCAAGCGAAATCACCTTGCACACAACCATCCTATTTTCTCGTACAACATGCCCTGATCTATCCTATCTAGAACAAGACTCGATACAAGACGAAGTCGACAGATGCATGCACTAACACAATGTCCCCCACCACAAAGTAATACGCATCGTATAGGCCTATACGATGCGTATTGAGGGTGTCGATTTAATTTTTTTAATTTTTGCAAGGTAGCTTCATGTCACGTGGTAGCTTTCCGTCACGCGAACGAAGAAGCAGCACTTTGGACATTTGTTGGTCTTCAAACATCTAGGAAATATTATTTGAGAATACCCCTGAATTTATCGAAGCTGTCGAATGAGATCCTCCATTGTTGGGTTATCATCTTTCAACCCCATTTTCCCTAAATTTATCGATTATGTTTTTCAACAGGGATGTAATGCAATGATTCCTCTCAATTGAATAGACCGACACTTGCTTCATAGGACTCACTTGAATCATCTCGGATGTAATAACAGTACGTTTAGCATCCGTGCCTGCTTGAATTGCAGAAAGCAAAGGATAACGAAGATGAATATTGTATTTATCACGAAAGTACTGAACAACCGAGATAACAACTTCGGTTTCATCAACTGCAATTGGAATTGATCTTCGAACAACATACTCTTGTTACCATCAATAATCTTGGAATTGATCTTGGAACAACTTACTCCTGTTAACAACGGTTCTCCAATTCCAGATCAATAATGTAAGGAGAAGCGTTGAGACAACGATCTCTTTGCTTCGTCCACTAGAACTATTTGTGTATGCATTCTTTTGGTAGTTAACAACGCTAATTAGAAAAAAATATGTAAAATTAATCGTATCGATTGCTATAACAGGATTGGATGTGACACACACAGATAGATAAGTTGTCACAGTTGTCAAGACTGTTTGTCGGGTTTCAAATGCTCATACAGGGTGATAAACAACGCTGATACGAACACATGTGTTTTGAAATAGGCTTTGTTCTTGATTTAATGAAGTTACACGTAACATCTAGTTATATTCAGATTTAAACAATGCACGCCTCAATTGAGATAACGGACATCCATCAAGCTCAAAAAGAAAACTTGTGTTTCCCATAGTCACAAACGATTGCGGTTTGCATTTCGCATAGCCACCGTTTCCGTAGAAAAAAAGGTTGCGGTTTGCACATTCAATCTTCAATACTTCATTAAAATACCACTAGTAGAAGAACCCGACACGTCTTTATGTTAAGGCGTGCATTGTTTAAATCTGAATCAGTTGTTAGGGTTTCGTTTCTTCATGCTCCAACTAAACCCTTGAATCCCAATGCCTCTCTAAAAATATTCATTGCACATTCAATATTCATTGTCCATTAGAACTATTTGTGTATGCATTCTGTTGCACATTCAATATTCATTGTCCAACAAATTGTGTCTGTGTGAACCAACCGAAATCCACAAATTCTAACAGTTTCTCCGTCGCTAATTTCTCCACTCACCGTGAAATTGAACAGTTTCTTCGTAGATTCCGTCCGGTTTCAAAGCCGGTTGAGGATTACTGAACAACAGAATCAGGTTCACAAAACAAGGATCGTTCTAATAGATTAAAGAGAATAAACCCTCGTTTCTTCATCTTCATCTTCAAGAACAATGATGAACAGATTGATCGTTCTAGGGTTGTCAGAGAGAGAAAAGGATGCTGTTATTTCAGTTATTTCTGTTGATCCACAAATTCCAACAAATTGTGTCTGTCTGAACCAACCAAAATCCACAAATTCCAACAGTTTCCCCGTCGCTAATTTCTCCACTCACCGTGAAATTGAACAGTTTCTTCGTAGATTCTGTCCAGTTTCAAAGCCGGTTGAGGATTACGAGTATTCTAGACTCGTTCAAACTATGTGACATGTGTCTATTCCAGTGGTCCTGGTACTATTTGTGTATGCATTCTTTTGGAGAACTTATCGTGTGTTGCAGTTTGGAAAGATGACCGAATAGAGATTTGAATAACAAACTTTGGAGAACTTGTTTGCGTTATCCATCAACATAGGCCCGAAGAAACCAAATTCGCAACAATAAGTCTAAGTCCATTGTTGTTCATGAATGTTTCGAATCATCATAGAAGACGTGTCGGGTTCTTCTCCTAGTGGTCGGGCTTCCAATGCTCACACAGGGTGATAAACAACGCTGATATCATCATCGAAGCATTGGGATTCAAGGGTTTATGAGTGAAAGTTAACATTCAGATTTAGATTCAAAAAGCAGATGATTTTGTACTTGGTTTATTCTCTTTAATCTATTAGAACGATCCTTGTTTTGTCACGTACATGCGTTTGATTCCCAACATCCTTGTAGGGTTTAGAATGTTTGAAGGAAATATTGGTTCAATACCTCCGGTTTCTAACTTTATGCTTGCATCCACCACAACGAATTTGACAATGTTGGGTATATTCGAAACCAACTAAAATACGTTACAATACGTTACAATACGTTAAAATACGTTAAAATACGCTAAAATACCCTAAAATACATTAAAATACGTTAAAATACGCTAACTTACGTTAAAATACGTTAAAATACGCTAAAATATGCTAAAATACGTTAAAATACGTAAAATACGTTAAAATACGCTAAAATACGCTAAAATACGTTAAAATACACTAAAATACGCTAACTTACGTTAAAATATGCTAACTTAAGTTAAAATACGTTAAAATACGTTAAAATACGCTAAAATACGCTAAAATACGTAAAAATACCCTAAAATAGGTTAAAATAAGCTAAAATACGTTAGAATACGCTCAAATACGTCAAAAATACTATTAAATACGCAACAATATGTTAGAATACGTCAAAATACGCAAAAATACGTCAAAATACGCAAAAATACGTCAAAGTACGCGACTAACGATATTTCCACACACGCATACATATAATACGGCACTATGGAGTACAAGTGGATTTCAAACAAAACTGTAGGTAATCATAGAATACGATATTCGCACGCAACCGAACGGCACCGAAACGACTTATGTTGAAGGTATACGTAATAAAACGACAAAATATGCGAAAGTTCGGCCAAAAACGAGACGTATACGGGTCGAACCGAGGGAAACGATAACACTAAATTTGAAATAATGCCATATACGATCGTATAGGCCTATATTGTATAGTATATCACCTTAATACGAATCGTATAGGCCTATACGATTCGTATTAACCTTTGAATTTTCTCAAAAATACCCCTAAATTTATCAAAAAACCCAGGGTATTTCAGTAAAATCATCGATTAATACGCATCGTATAGGCCTATACGATGCGTATTGAACTATAAATTTCTCAAAAATGTTTTTCAAATCAAGGGTTCCATCATTACAACCACTTGTTTTCAACAGGGATGTAATGCAATGATTCTTCTCAATTGAATAGACAGACACTTGCTTCATAGGACTCACTTGAATTTGTGGATTTCGGTTTGTTCAGAAACTTAACAAGAGAAGCAACTAGAAAAGCGTTTGGTTCAGAAACTTAACAAGAGAAGCAACTAATTCGAAGATCCTTGCGTTAGACACAATTTGTTGGAATTTGTGGATTTTGGTTGGTTCAGATTTCTATTCGGTCATGTTTCCTCTCAAAGAAGGATGAGATATCGGCAGTTAGCTCGAAGAAGTTTCTCTCAATCAGGTGTTCCATTAGATTTTCCCTTTTAACAATGTCCTGTTAATTGTTGGAAATTTGTGGATTTCGGTTGGTTCAGACAGACACAATTTGTTTTCAATGGGGATGTAATGCAATGATTCCTCTCAATTGAATAGACAGACACTTGCTTCATAGGACTTACTTGAATCAAACAGGCATGCCTCAAACACTTAACATTTTTAGAAGTTTTCAATAAAATTTCTTTCTGCTGTGAACTTGTTCTCTATAAAATGTCTCACTTAACAAGAGAAGCAACTAAAAAAGCGGTGAACGGTATTTAACGTACACACCTTGAAGTACTGAATCAACAGAAATAACTAAAATAACACCTTCGGAATCTATTAACCCACAATTTGTTGGAATTTGTAGACAGACACTTGCTTCATAGGACTCACTTGAATCGTCTCGGAAGTACTGAACACCAGAAGGATGAGATATCGGCAGTTAGCTCGAAGAAGTTTCTCTCAATCAGGTGTTCGATTAGATTTTCCCTTTTAACAATGTCCTGTTAATTGTTGGAAATTTGTGGATTTCGGTTGGTTCAGACAGACATAATTTGTTTTCAACGGGAATGTAATGCAATGATTCCTCTCAATTGAATAGATAGACACTTGCTTCATAGGACTCACTTGAATAGTCTTGGAAGTACTGCACAACAGAAGGATGAGATATCGGTAGTTACGAGATTCTTCGAGAATTAGAAAAGGAGAAAATACGGAACATTTCCACATTCAATCTTCATTGCTTCATTATAATTAATAATGCGGTCTCGATTGAAGATGTAATTAAACCAAGAAAGTCATTGGACTGCCGCAGATGAAGCCAAATGTGATCAAACTTGGACATCAGACGTAAATCTTGAAGAAACGGAATATAATCCCAGATTGTCTAAAGAAGCGCTTTTATCATGTGTGATCCAGAGGTCGGTCTCGGGTGGGCATAAAATCCGTGGGCCCTATTGTCGGATCTGTGACTCAAGAAAGTCATTGGACTGCCGCAAATGAAGTCAAATGTGATTAAACTTGGACATCAGACGTAAATCTTGAAGAAACGGAACATAATCCCAGATTGTCTAAAGAAGTGCTTTTATCATGTGTGATCCAGAGGTCGGTCTCGGGTGGGCATAAGATCCGTGGGCCCTATTGTCGTTTCTGTGACTCAAGAAAGTCATTGGACTGCCGCAGATGAAGTCAAATGTGATCAAACCTGGACATCAGACGTAAATCTTGAAGAAACGGAACATAATCCCAGATTATCTAAAGAAGCGCTTTTATCATATGTGATACAGAGAAGACGTATCGGGTGAGTTATGGTTGATTTATAGGAGGAGGTTATGAAACGAATATATGTTTATGCGAATTTAAAGGACAATACTGACAGAGGTGTGGTCTTTTCTCCCACTGTGCAAACTTGAAAAATCTCACCATAACACATCTAATATGACACATGATAAAAGCGCTTCTTTAGACAATCTGGGATTATGTTCCGCAAATTGGGACACATATTCGTATATTAAAGCTTGGAAAGATGACCGAATAGAGATCTGTATACACCCTTGGTATTTGTTTACCACATGACACATGATAAAAGCGTTTCTTTAGACAATCTGGGATTATGTTCCGCAAATTGGGAACCACATTGTAGACTGGTTGGTTGAATGGTTTTAATAATACTTGAAAATGGAAATAATCGTGTCAAGATCTTTATCAATCATATCATCGACCAACTGCTCGAAATCCCTTTCGTTTCTCGGGTTCTCCTTCGACACAACACAACAAAAAATAAATTTAAAAAAACAGTGGCCTGATACGCATCGTATAGGCCTATACGATGCGTATCAAGCTCGCCGCCAGACATAACCTGCACCTGTCAGTCTGCCATGTTTTTTACTTTAATTCAATACGCATCGTATAGGCCTATACGATGCGTATTAAATTCAAAAGTGTGCAGACAGACAGGGGGTGTGCCATTAGAAAACCCCTTATGAAATGTTTGGATGTTAATTTGCTATGTAAAAAATATATTTTTACATTTTCTGACAATTGTAGTACAAATATCAATATTACTCTATTAGATTAAAGTTTATTTATTAGAAGAGTAAATTACAAGTTTTGTCCTTTATGTTTGTTCCAAATTTCAGGCGCTTTCCTTTACCTTTAAAATTGATCACTTTTGTACTTAATGTTTGAAAATATTGCACGTTATGTCCTTTAGGGCAAACCCAGTTATAATTTTCAGTTAAGTTATGTCATGTGCACTACACATGAGGGTAGAACGGTCATTTCACCTCCCCACTTGTCTTCAACACCAATCATACACATAATAACCTTCAGATCTTAATTTCAAAGGACAATAAACTTCCCCTTTTCTCAAAATTTCCGCCATTAACGGCGTCGATCATTTGAAGAATATGGACTTTGTTGAAGATACCCATTTCCATAGTATTTCATTTGCAGAATTCTGCAATTGACCAATGTATTAGCTGCTGGATTTCAGAAATACCTAACTTACAACACTGGCCCATTACAGTTAATTTAACACTAGCATAACAAAATATTTGACTAATAAATCACCTTTCACTTGAGCATAACATTTATCATTACCTTTTATCTCTCCTTCACTCACAACCACTTTCAAAATATATTAAAAATTTAGGGGGTGAACAGTGTCCCCCTTAAATATACAGATAAACAGTAACATTTTATCTCTCCTCCACTCACAACCACATTTTATACTCTTTATATTTTAAAAACACCACACAGAGAATTTGATGCCAACAATGTGAATGCTCTAAACCCCCAACCTGCAAAACCCCACCGTATCAACCACCAACTTCTATAATCCTACATCTTCCTTTTAATTAGGGTTTTTACAGTACACCCAAATCCCCTATCATCCTCCACAAGGTTTAATTTACAATAATCAGATTCTATAACTGCAATATTGCCTAATAATCTGTTAATTCACAATTTCAAACATGTTTCTGCAGATTTTTTAGAGATGTCATTTGATTTGGTGCTAACTCCGTCGTGTAATGGTTGCAGATCGATGGTGGAGTTGTACGGAAACCATCCACCACCATCACCCGAGTCTTCGAATCTAACACCAGATGCCGTCACCACTCCTTGAATCTTCGATCTGGGATTGCCATTGTTGACCAGAGTTCGCCGGAAGTAAGTCGACAACCACTTTCTCTTTCTCCTAACCTCTCTCTGATTTATTCTAGCACATGTGCTACTTATGAAGAGCCTAAAAAGATGCTAATTACAGAAGAAACTCCTCAGATTCAATGGGTATGTGTATATAATTTCATCGTTTTAAAATGGAGTGATTGTAGAGATATGGAAGTGGTCGGAGGTCGGTTGAGGCCGACGGAGTTCTGGTTTGCACTGGTTTGTGCTGGTGGTGATGCGGTGCGATGAAGGATGGTTGTATGGTCTGGTTCAGAGGTGTGTGAGCGGTGGTGGTTGGGGTGGGTGGCGGCAAGTGTGGGGTGGGTGGTGGTAAAAAGTTGGCAACCGATTGTCAAGAGGTTCCAGACCAAGTTAAATGCGTGGAAGGCCAGGACCTTATCTTTTGCGGGTCGGGTAACGCTCGCCAAATCTGTGCTTCGCAGCCTCTCGTCTTACTATCTAGGAGTCTTTCAGGCCCCTAAAGCTGTCTTAAGGATTCTGGAAGGGCTTCGCAGGTCTTTTGTGTGGGGTCAAGTGGGGAATAGAAACAAGATGGCGTGGGTTAGATGGGGTAAGTTGATAAGGACAAAGGATCAGGGGGGTCTCGGGATCGGCGGGTTAGAAGAGTTCAATATGGCGATGTTGTCCAAATGGTGGTGAAGGATTCGCGACAACCCGCCTCAACTTTGGGCACAAGTTATATTAGCTATTCATGGTCCGCATAGAGGTAAGGATATCATTCCCGTGAAGCGGTCTACAACGGGTTGGTGGAAAAATATAGTGGAATTGGACGGCAAGCTAGGGAAGATGGGTCTAAGGGTCAAAGATAAACTTCTGGTTGAAGTGGGAGATGGAAGAAACACTTTTTTGGCACGACAATTGGTTGGGTCGAGGGCCGTTGAAATATTTGTTCCCTAATATTTTCAAGTTGGCAATTGATAAAGGAGGGTATTTAGACTCCTATTTCGAGATGGTCGGGTCCACCTACCAGTGGAAATGGGGTTGGATAACAAACCCAAGGTCTGAGGTGGAATGGAGGGAAATTGGCAATTTAATGTGCTTTCTTCAGCAAGTCCGTTTCAAAGGCGGAAAGGATATGTGGCGTTGGGATAATGATCGAGGGGAGAGGTTCTCCACTAAAAGTATTCGCCAAGAGTTAGAGCTGAAGGGCACGGTTCCTAGCGACTGTGGATCCTTCAAATGGAATGCTTGGGCTCCTCTCAAGGTTAACTACTTAGTTTGGCGGGCCGAGCTTGGGAGAATTGCGGATAAACTAAGCTTGGTGAAAAGAGGGATTAATATCACAAACAATTTTTGTAGCAGGTGCGGAATAAACGAGGAATCAAGCGACCATCTCTTCGTATCTTGCTTATGGGCTAAAGCGGTTTGGTGGAACATTCTGAGGTGGCTAAAAATCTCTATGGATTGCGAGTGGGTTTCGGTTTCACAACTATTTGAGCACATCTCGGTGCAAGTTGGATCAAAAAAGTGGAAGCAAACAGTGCAAATGGTGGCTATGGCGTGTATGTGGAGACTATGGTTAGCACGAAACGAAAAGGAATTCAACGACAACATGGTCCCTGTCCAGACTATTGTGGAGTTGACAAAAGAAGAATCATTCTTGTGGATGAAGAATAGAGCAAAGGGTATCTCAACGGGCTGGAACGAGTGGGTCACTTTTGACATTTCTGCTATGTTGTAATTGTTTTTGTTCTTTGAACTGGTGTATTTTTTTCCAGCCCCTTGCTGGCTTCTATATCTATATATAGATGGTTGTTGTTCAAAAAAAAAACTATTTTAATTATTTTAAATAAATGGGTAAAAAGACTAAAATATCTTTGGGTTATCAGATTTAACCAAAAATTCTAACTGAGTTAGCGTTAATGGACATAACGTGCAATATTTTCAAACATTAAGTACAAAAGGTATCAATTTTAAAGGTAAAGGACATCGCTTGAAATTTGTGACAGACATAAAAAAAACAAAACTTGTAATTTAGTTTTATTAGAAATTGAATTAACGTAATTACTTCGGATTCTTTTAAAAGAAAACTAGGTTATAACCCCGTGTATTACACGGGGTTGAATAAATAAATTTTATATACTAAATAATAAAAGAGTTAATTGCTCGGATGGTCCCTGTGGTTTCACGTTTAGTCCCCACATTTTGAAAATAGCATGTATGCTCCCTATGGTTTGTCATTTTGTTACTCGGATAGTCCCCCAACATTTACTTTGGGGACTATCCGAGTAACAAAATGACAAACCATAGGGAGCATACCTGCTATTTTCAAACTAACTGACATCTACTCAGGGACTATCCGAGTAACAAAATGACAAACCATAGGGAGCATACCTGCTATTTTCAAAAGGTGGGGACTAAACGTGAAAAAAGTTGAAACCACAGGGACCATCCGAGCAATTAACACAATATATCTTTAAATCTCATTTATTGTACGGGTTGAATAAATATAATTTTATATATTAAATAAAAAAGTTATATCTTTAAAACCACGTGTATTACACGAGTTGAATAAATGTAATATTGTTTACCAAATAATAAAAGAATACGTCTTTAAAAAACCTCATTTATTACACTGGTTGAATAAATGTAATTTTATATACCAAACAATAAAAAATTACATCTTTAAAAATATGCACATTACATGGTTTGGATAAATGTAATTTTCTGTACTAAATAATAAAAAATATATATCCTTAAAAAACCCCGTGTATTGTACGAATTGAATAAATCTAATTTTATATATCAAATAATAAAAGTTATATCTTAGAAAACCTCATGTGTTACATGGGTTGAGTAAATGTAATTTTGTATAGTAAAAATAAAAATATTTAATATACTAATACGGTTTTCGTGATAAAAAATAGATTATTCTGTTATTGCAAAATTTGTTAACGAAGTCTCAATAAATTTAACCATTTATTTAAAACTCCGTAAATGTATAAATGATAAATATTATTAGTTAATTTTATTTTAAGTTTCGTAAAATTTATTTGATACCAAACAAAACGTTCAAATATAATTAATTCAAAGAGTTAATTACATAGTTAGTCCATGCGGTTTGCCCAAAATAACATACTTACGTACTAATAGTTTAAAATCACCTTCTAGTGTATTAACTTTTCATTTTGTAACGTTTGAAGGTATTAACTTCTAGGGTATTAACATAGTTAGTCTCTGTTGTTTGCACAAAATAACATACTTAGGAGCTAATAGATTGTGATTTTAAACCTACAAATAACGTTAATACCTCCAAACATTATAAAATGAAAAGTTAATACCCTAGAATGTGATTTTAAACTATTAGTATCTAAGTATTTACTTTGTACTAAATAATAAAAATATATATCCTTAAAAAACCCCGTGTATTGTACGAATTGAATAAATCTAATTTTATATATCAAATAATAAAAGTTATATCTTAGAAAACCTCATGTGTTACATGGGTTGAGTAAATGTAATTTTGTATAGTAAAAATAAAAATATTTAATATACTAATACGGTTTTCGTGATAAAAATAGATTATTCTGTTATTGCAAAATTTGTTAACGAAGTCTCAATAAATTTAACCATTTATTTAAAACTCCGTAAATGTATAAATGATAAATATTATTAGTTAATTTTATTTTAAGTTTCGTAAAATTTATTTGATACCAAACAAAACGTTCAAATATAATTAATTCAAAGAGTTAATTACATAGTTAGTCCCTGCGGTTTGCCCAAAATAACATACTTACGTACTAATAGTTTAAAATCACCTTCTAGTGTATTAACTTTTCATTTTGTAACGTTTGAAGGTATTAACTTCTAGGGTATTAACATAGTTAGTCTCTGTTGTTTGCATAAAATAACATACTTAGGAGCTAATAGATTGTGATTTTAAATCTACAAATAACGTTAATACCTCCAAACATTATAAAATGAAAAGTTAATACCCTAGAATGTGATTTTAAACTATTAGTATCTAAGTATTTACTTTGTGCAAACCACATGGACTAACTATGTAATTAACTCTTAATTCAAAAAAATAATATTATAAATGAGAAGGAGATTAAACTTTTTTTTGAACGACCAACAGAAATTTTTATTCACCATCTAGCAAGGTACTAGCACCAAAATTACATCCGCCAATTAAGAACAAAACAAAAACCGAAACAGAGAAAACATTACATAATAGAAACTATAAAACTTTTTAGAAAACTTCGAACCTCCTCCATTTGTCCCAATTGAGGTCACCTTCTCTCGACCGATTTTTGACCCATTGATAGCTCATGTACTTTATTTCCTCTACAACTGCCGGAACTGATATAGGGGCTTGTTCGAACACAACCTTATTCCTCATCCGCCAAATACTCCAAAGATACACATGTGTTATGGCATGTATCATTTTTTTTCTTTTTAACAGATCCGGTCACCACATCATTTATTTGGAGCAAATCCATGATGCTAAAAAAGAAAGAGTCCTGGACCTTGCACCATTGCGCGATAACGGTCCATACCATTTGGGCGAATTGACAGGCTACGAAGAGATGTTCACACGTTTCCGGCATTTCGTGACAAAGAGGGCATGAAGTTGACTCCAGCTGAATCCCTTTGATCTGCAGAGCACATCCTGTCGGTAACCTTTCCACCAACGCACGCCAACCTACTATTCCTACCTTCTTTGGCGTCCAATTATTCCACTTAAAAATAGAATTCGGACAAGACCTGTAGGCTGAGATAACATGTTTTTTATGGTAGCGACCGAGAAGTTACCATTCGGGTCTAGTCCCCATCTCCATCGGTCTTTTTTTTCTGCACATTTAACCCCCACAAGCTTCTGATTTAACTGCTGAACTTCCGCTAATTCCACCGCCGAAGCCGGTTCACTGTTCCAAACCCACTTTACAGCTACCCCTTGCGTATTGTTAGTAACCCGGTCCGAAACTGTGCACATCTTGTTGGACTCTATGTTGAACAGAGCTGGGAACTTCTGCGCCAATGGTAAGTCTTCTAGCCACGTGTCTATCCAAAATAAAATGTCGACCCCGTTCCCGAGTACCCCTTTAATTTGGTTTGATAAATTCAGATTCGAGCTTTCTAACTCGGGCGAAATGTTCTTAATTTGTTTCCACGGCCCCGGTATCGATATCTTGGCTGGAATGAAATTCCAGGATCTCGATTTATTATGAATCGCCCATATTACCTTTCTCCACAAGCTGTCTTTCTCAACCTTGAATCTCCACCACCATTTTGCTAGCATGGCTAGATTAGTATCTTTTAGAGAACCAAATCCCAATCCACCATATTCGACCGGAGCGATGACCTTCTCCCAAGCAATCCAATTCCCTTTGTTCTTTTCTTCCGTGCCACTCCAAAAAAATGATCTCCGGATACTTTCAAGTTCTTTAATAACTTGATTCGGAGCCTTGTATAATGCGAAATAATAGTTTGGAAGCGAATTAAGGACCGATTTTATTAAAGTGATTCTTCCTCCGTAGGAAAGGGTTTTACCTTTCCATAAGGATAACCGGTTCTTAAATACTTCCAAAACCGGTTTCCAGTTTTTCACTAAGTTCATATTACCACCAACCTGTAACCCCAAGTACTTAAATGGGAAGGTTCGAGCCTTGCATCGTAACACATCGGCCATAACCCCCGCTTCATTGTGTCCAACTCCCACACCAAAAAGATTACTCTTTCCGAGGTTTACCTTAAGGCCCGAGGCCATATAAAAGCATTTAAGGATTCTTCTAAGGTTTAACGCGTTTTCAATCGACCATTTTCCAAGGAAAACAACGTCATCCGCATAGAGTAAGTGAGTTAAAATAGGGCCATTCACCGCGCATTTAATGCCTTGAAATATCCCACTCGAGGAGGCGTTGTGCATAATTCCGGATAACGCCTCCATAGCCATAAGAAATAAGAACGGTGACAGTGGATCTCCCTGACGGAGACCACGTGTACAATTAAATTCCATGGTTGGAGATCCATTGACGAGGACGGAGGCCCGGGAAGATCGTAGAATAGCCATTATCCACATACACCATCTGGGTGGGAAATTCATTTGGGCCATGACGGAATGCAGAAAATCCCAATTAAGCGAATCGTAGGCCTTGTGAATGTCAACTTTAAAGATCATACCTTCCTTTTTAGCTACCTTCATCCAAGCTAGTACCTCGTTAAACATGAGAGGTCCGTCTGTGATATTTCTACCACTTAGGAACGCCGTTTGCTCCTCCGAGATCAACTTCCCAATCACCCCTTTAAGTCGATTAACTAGGACTTTGGATATTACTTTGTTGACACAACCGATCAAGCTAATAGGCCGAAAGTCTGCGGGTTGTAGCGGATCCTTAATTTTAGGGATAAGGGCGATGAATGATGAGGAGCAGCTCCTGTTAATAGTACCATTAACATAGAATTCTTCTAATAGTTTCTGGAAATCGTTCTTCAAACCGTCCCAACACCGCTTTATGAACCGAAAGTTGAACCCGTCCGGCCCGGGTGCTCGATCTCCATCACAATCCCATATCGCGTTTTTTATTTCCAATAACGTGAATGGAACCTCCATGGCTTCGGCCTCTACCACAGACAACGTTTTCAGATTTGGGCAATCGAACTTTGGACGGTAAGGCATGGGCTCCGAATAAAGTTTAGCATAAAACTCTTAAAAATGTTGTTTTATGCTAACTGGGTTCGTGACCCATTCCCCATCCATATAAATGCCGTTAATCCTACTGGAATTAATGTTCGCTTTTACCACCGTATGGAAGAATTTTGAATTTTCGTCCCCTTCTAAGGCCCACCTAGCCCTAGACTTTTGACGGATATCTAGATCTTTTAGTCTGTCATGCTCCCACATATACTGTTTATATTCAGACCTGAGTTCTATCTCCGTAGGAGAGAGTTCCCTGTCTTCTGCAATTAATTCTAGAGCGGCGACCAGACTACTTTTATCTCTGTATATATCATCCTCCCGAGCACGGTTCTCCTTTACCCAGTTCTTAATCCTATACTTGAGCCATCTCAGTTTAGTAGCTAGCCGAAGATCTGCCGGGCCGTTAAACTTGAAGGACCTGCACAAAAGCATCACAAACTCCAAAAAACCGGGACGCTCAAACCACGAATTGAAAAACCTGAAAGGGATATGGCCGAAGTCTGACGGAATTACATTGAGAAGTAGAGGCCGGTGGTCAGTAATGTATCTATCCAAGGCGGTGAGGGCTGCATTCGGCCAATTTTCAATGAAACCAAGACAGACTAGGACCCTATCAAGACGACTCAATTTATCCCCTCTATCTGATATGTATGAGAACTGAGCTCCTCCCATATGCATGTCATGCAACGCCCCGGACAAGATAAAGTCATTAAAAGCCTCGGCATTCGATGCATTGAACTCAGAATTTACCCTTTCATTCGATGCCCGTACCTCATTGAAGTCACCCAAAAAAATCCAGAGCCCCTGTCTACTGTTTTTCAAGTGTAGCAAATCCAACCATAACAATTTTCGGGTAGATGGGTCATTAGGAGCGTATACATTAACTATATTCAGCCGTACTGCCGACTGCACCAGTCGACCAGAAACACACAGAAAACAACGAGATTGAATTACCTCTTCGTTGAGGAAGCTGGACGGATCCCAGAGCGAGGCAATGCCACCCGAATTCCCTATAGAATCGACTGCTGCAAGTTGAAAAGCTGACCTTTCCCAAAAGTTACTGAATTGGAACTTCTCAGAATCTTCCAATTTCGTTTATTGAATTGCAATAAACTGAATCCCGTGACTTGTCTTTAAACCCCGTATCCATTCCACCTTCCGGTTATTCCGGACACCTCGTAAATTAATAGATAAGCAATTCATTGATAACAATTTTCAGCACCTTCACCAATGATTACCTCTGTAGTGTCCTTTCCGAAAGCCTCCAAATTAATACCAATCTCTGCTCCGACCTGAGCCGTCGCCAGGAATTCAGCTCCGGCTTCCATCTCCTGGTTCGAACTCTGGCACTGGCCTCGGCACGCATCCCCAGGATCTGGATCAGGCCCTGCGATTATTACCGTTGTAAGAGAAGGAGGGTCCAACGTTGGTTTACCTTGGGAATCCCCAGAAGTATAGCTTCGATTACAGACTGCTACGTTAAGGTCAAATTGGGCTGATTGTGGAGTGTTACCAAAGAAAGCCCTAGTTTGTGGGCCTTGAGTTGAGCCCACAGATGGAGGACTGTGTTGATTACGGAGCCTTTTCCCAAGTGATGTATTTAATAACGGCCCATTGTTACCAGAATGTTCTCCAACCTTGGGACCATTTGACATATCATTATTACCTTGGGGGCCGCAAGACTTTACTGCTGGCGTGGTATTGATATTACCACCTCCCTCATCATTTTGGCTCGGGATACGGAACGGTGCATTACAGTTCCCATGCAAGTTTTTTGCCATCCCGACCGGACTATCATGCACCTCTTGAGTTTCCGGTACCGGATCATCCACCATATTCTGGTATTCCGACCCTGCGTCTTCACCGGAACTCTTCAACTCCCCTTCTTCTAAGTCATCGTCAACCGGTATCGGTTCAGCAACACTTCTACATTGATCCGAGGTTTTTTCCGAACCGAAAATTCCAAAATCCGGTTCCCATGTCGTTACGTCTTCTGAGACCCATATCTTGTACATCCTACCTTTCCATGTAATCAAAACCTCTTCCTCAATCCGGCTAGGATGATTGGAGATAATGAAACATGATCCAGTAGAAACATTGGTTTGGTCCCATGAAAATTCGGATTTTTGCACCACATTCCCAAACAGAGCCCCAATTCTATCGTACACTAAGTTATCACGTAGTAAGAACGGCATACCTTGAACTACTAACTTTTCCACCCGAGTGAACTCCACCTCTTCACCTTCCCAGATCTTCACTTTTGTAAAGATGTTGCTCCATATCGGACGCCCTTCGTCGATGAACCTGGTAGCCATAGATCGATCATGGAACGTAACCAACATCAACAAGCCCCCTACATATGACATACTAAAATTATCAAAGCCCCCGTTTCTTATTGCTAGGTCCACTGTGTTAAACACATTGAGGTTTCGTGCCTCCCCAATAATGGATTTCCCGACACAATGATTAGGATAAAATGCCCCGTGACCATCCATCTGAATGGACTTCTGACTATTGTTTGGATTCTGACCTCTCACCATATCAGCATACAGTACTCCTGGCTTCGTCCCACCGGCTCCCGGTGGAACGCTAGGTTTCGGAACCCATCTCGTTTGATTACCTGCAGCACCTGGTTGACGGGGAGGTCCCTGAGGATTGATATTCTGATGATTAATCTTCTGGTGATCCTTGTCATATTTTGCTAACGAGACTAAGACTTTTGCATCGTAGATAGTGACTGTATTCATATTCCTCAGTGTTCCCAGAATGTCCGTAACCCCCACATACCGGATGAATCCAAAACAATTCCCACGAGTGTCTCTTTTCTTCGCAACGTATGCATCAGTTAGTGTACCATATGGCTGAAACGCTTTCCCCAGCAGTGATTTTGATGTCCTGTCAGGCAAGTTCGCCACAAAGAACGTAATCTCCTTCTCGTTGCACCTTCTTTGCTTCCTGTAGGTTACGTCGTGCCATTCATCATCTCCTCCGCCCCACATTATCGCTTCTTTGTTAAAACGAACAAGTCCAATCAACCAAAATCTGGATTCCGTTGAAGGAGATTAAACTAAATAATAATTATTCATAAGATATTAAACTAATAATATTTAGTATGAGAGTTATCTATAATATAAGATATTAAATTAAATAATATTTAATAGAAGTATTATATATAATTAATTAGAAGAAATTAAATTAAAATTATAATTATTTATAAGAGATGATTTAATATGATGACAAGTGTCCTCAAATGATTTCTTTTATTATATTATATAGAGTGATACGAATAACAAAGACCGCACATATCCAAGTCATTGGTAGCTCCCATTTCCAAGACCAGAGTTACTGCATGGATGGCTATTGGCAAGTGTAGCAGCAAAAGTCCGAAATTACAATTAACGATGTATATTTCCAAGACCGGTTAGCTGTGTGTGCGTGGACAGCGTGGTGCAGGAACTCTTATTATTTATCTTAATATTTGTGCATGGGTCAAAACGTTTTTAAAAGTTTTCATTGCTGATAAAGTGATCCGTCCACCAAAACCAAAACTAATTAAGTTATCTTTTTTATTTCATTGCTGATAAAAAAACGTTTTTAAATTTTTTATCAAAATATGTTTAAAATTTTATTGTTATATACTTTAATCTTCAATTTTTGTTTTAGCGTTCAGATTGGTCTTTTTCTTGAAATTTTCTATTAATTGTTAAATTTTTCTTAATGTTTATTGTTTAAATACAATAATATTTGTATTAACCTTTTCAGTTTTGATAAAAAAAAACATTTTGCTTCTGAGAATGAGCTTTAGAAAATAAAAATTTACTATATTCTAAACTTTCTAACGTCATTTTTTTTCATTTTTATATTTTATTAAACTAGGGTTAGCATATAATAGGAAGTTTCTTTGGATAAGAAGACTAGAAAGCAATCTTGACCATCCATTTAGTTAATCAAGGACTAAGATTAAATTAGAGAAATTGAAGGGAAGAAAAGAGGCGCGTGAGTTTGTTTAGGGCATTCTAGTCAATCAAAGTCAATAGTTTCTCTCTCCTCCAATTCTCCCCCATTTTTAAACGTTAATAACTCTTTCATACGACATTATTTTTTTTTAATAAAAATTGCACCAAAAAACGAGCGTTTTTTATCTTTAAAACGAGTATACTATTGCTATATTTTCGAATTTTTTTTCTAAAACCCAGTTGCGTAAAACGCAATGAAAAAAAATCTAAAAAATGACATTTTGGTAAAACACAATGCACAGAAAAAAACAAAGAAATGTCTTATTTATAAAACGCAATGGCCAGAAAACACAAAGAAATGTCTTATTTCTAAAACGCAATAGCTTAAAAACACAAAATAAAGTGTACTTTCTAAAACGCAATGAACTGAAAACACATAAAAATGTGTTTTACCTAAAACGCAATGCACCAAAAACACAAACACATGTCTTATTTCTAAAACGCAATGGCCAGAAAATACTTAAAATGTCTGTTTTCTAAAACGCAATGGACTGAAAACACATAAAAATGTGTTTACCTAAAACGCAATGCACAAAAAACACAAAGAAATGTCTTATTTATAAAACGCAATGGCCAGAAAACACTTAAAAATGTCTCATTTCTAAAACGCAATGGCCTAAAAAAACAAAAGAAAGTGTTATCTCTAAAACGCAATGGACTGAAAACACCTAAAAATGTGTTTTACCTAAAACACAATGACTAAAAGCACTTCAAAAATGTGTTTTACCTAAAACACAATGACTAAAAACACTTAAATAATGTGTTTTTTCTAAAACGCAATGGCCAGAAACACATAAAACTCTCTTATTTCTAAAACGCAATGAACACATAAAACTGTCTGTGAACTGTCTGTGAATTGTCTGAACTAGAGAGTAGCAAATAAAAAATTGTCTGAATTGTCTACGAATTATTGTCTTCGAAATGAGCCAATTTTTGGAAAATTAAATTTTCTGATGCATTTCGACCCCAGCCAGGGACTACCGCCCCTTGGACCCTGCTACCAGGGGCGCTGCCCCCGGACCCCCGCCAAGATCGTAAAATGCAATGACTAAATCAAAAACCCAGATCGTAAAAATGAAATTAAAGAATTTCTTACATGGATCGAAGCCGATTTCTTCAACGATTGACGAAATTTGAATAATAGAAACACTTATCAGCGATCGAATCGAACGGTTCGAGTGATTATCTTCAAAATCACGGGAAAAAACAAGATTCTGAATGAAATTAAACCGGGTTTTCTTCAAAAAAAAAAAACTGAAGAACACGTTGATCGGGTGTTTGAATCATTGATTGGTGACGAAAATCGCACTATAATGTAGTGATTATTGAGATAGAAAGTGAAGAAATGGTTGAAGATGGTGGGTTTTGATGTTACTAGGAAGAAGAAGGAAGAAGAAAATGATAAGATTGACTAAAATACCCTTCATCTTTATTTTAAATTTTGTCACATGTCATAATCCTATTGCTTCCTATCCTTCCTAGCCAAAATAAACTTCCTATTTGATCCTCACCCTATTAAACTAACCTTCTAAATGATGATATTTTTATATATTATCTTTTTGGTTTGTTGGTACTAAAAAACGTTTATGGAATATTATAAGGGGATAGGGACGCTCTACTAGCGATAGTTTTCCATCACTCACAACATATAATGAAGTTACGCCACATAATCGAGCTTTATTCCATCACTAGTGATGGTTGTTTTTTATTTTTTTTTAATTCTATATATATTAATAAAGGAGATGATTTGGGCTATTTGTCCTTGGATGGTGAAGCCACTTTGATGATGTGGCATGTTATGGTGGATTAGAGGTTGATTTTGGGAGGGAATCCATCTCAATTCTCAATACACAAACCAAAATCAACTCTGGACGCGGGATCCGACTACATTTGGGTCACCCATGTTTTCAAATGGATCATATATATTCCTTTTTAACGCTTTCTTGTCTCCCGTAACTTCATTTTTCAGAAACCCTAAATACCAAACGCTCTTCTCCTTCACGCTACAGGATCCCAATGTTCATCCTTCTCCTTCTTCGACTTCTTTGATCCATCTAGTGGTTGATTCTATCAACAAACCCTAATCGCCAAGTAAGTTCTTCTGTTTTTGTGTAGATCTACGAAATAATTTCAACCAGAAAAAGAATAAAAAAATCTAGATCTGTTGGATTACAATTGAAAGCAATAGATAAACAACCCAAATTTTAGTTTCATTTGGGTTCGGTCAGTGTAATTATGCTCATGGTGCGTTCAGTGTTTGTTGAGTAATTATTAAAGGTTCTCTTATTTTCTGACGATGTATTCTTATACTATGTATATCCAATTACTATGTATATCCAATTACTTAGCTGCAATATGATTACTTACTATGAAGAATTTTTAGTTGTTTTCAAAGTTACTTTGCTGAAATATGATAGCTTATTTGATTCATATACAGATTCTAATTTACCAGCAGTTTTTTCTTTACATATGAATACAATGAAAGTTCATAATATGATTAAACAGTTATTTTATTCTAATTTCTTTTTTTTTCAGATATTGTCGTATCAATTCGGCACTTGGTTCTTTAAGGTGCTCCTTGATCCAACTTCTTCTCAAGTGGTACTAATATTCTTTTATATGTTTTTACCATTATTTCAATTGATTTTAAGAATTGTTATAATAATAATTTTTTTTTGCAGCCAGTGCCTCATAATGTCGTATTAATTATCAGTTCTTCAAAGGGTATTTTGAGATTTATTTTACGTACATATAATGAGGGGCATCTATGCATTCGGAAGGTACTGTCGAGAGTTTTAACTTTCTGTCAAATTATCAAAGCTCTTTGAAAATCACCAAGTTGTATGTGCACATGGTAGTTGAAACTGGCCTTTTCAATTGTCTCTGACTTGGTATGCTATTTTATAATTAAGAACTTGGTATGCTATTTAATAATTGTTTCTCAATTTTAAGTGAAACAGTGCCAAATAAATGAAAATTTTTCCCTTCTTTAGTTAAGGTTAATAGAGTCATGGCCGTAATGGAACGTGCAAGGGCGAAGCTACATAGGAGCCAGGGGATACAGGTAACGAGTCAGAGTAAGTTAAGTTCGATTGGCCAAAATTTCTAAATTATAGTTAGAAGTATATTTTATCTTTTATATTATAAACATCAATTTTCACTTACATTTTATCTTTTGGATCGCTGGTGAACTAGAACCTGACAGTGTTCCTCCCATTTCGTAGGTATGGTATTGAAGCCCCAATACCATTGACTATGTGTGTATTAGACAAAAATTTTGATCTTACTGATGAGTATTGTCTTTTGTATTAAATTTCTAGTTGAAAATACTTTTGTACTCAAAATGGGAAAACATGTTAATGTGAAATTTGTAGTAACGATTCACAATTTGATCTTTCAGTGAACAATGCTAATATATTTGATTGATTAGTGTTGTTGTGTTTGATTTAAAAGTTTTCTTTCATGAATGCTCTGGGCTTACTTTATGTGTCTTTGATATATTAATGTTGAAAATGAAGGTTTTTTTATTAGTTATATGATCCTATCATCTGTTTGCTAAAATATCTGTAACCAACTTTCTATTTTGCTTATAATATTATCATTTAATTATGTATAAATGCATGGATTGAAGATGGGTACCTATCATGGTTCATTAAGTACTAAAGGTTTATCAAAAACTCAACTTGGTGGTGTCATATTTGGTGCCAATAAAACAAAAGTCAACAAATGCATTTGCAAGAAACTCTTTGGTGAGTTATCGATTTCGACTGATGATTACTTTTTTTCTCATGCAAATCCTTCGTTCATGGTTAACCTGTAGGTACTATTGTTGCACTTAATAATTCTTCAGATGAACTTAGATATGATCATATGAAATCAGTTTATCTTCTTCTGCAAAGTCACCAATATGCACCTCCTTTTAACGGGTCAAAGATGTGCGTAGAAACTTTGATGACTTCCCATGTAAGGTTTTAGCATTAATACACTGTGTTTTTATATTACTTTTACTAGATATTTCACTTTTAACAATTTTATATAATGTTTTGTGTAGGAATGGTATCCTCTTTATTTCAAATGGTTAAGGCGAAAGCGTGAATTAGAGGTGATAATCTCAACCTGGGTTATGTGTAATTTGTAAATGGGTTGATTGTTGTGTTTGATACATTTTTTTTAATTTCTTTGTAGTTAAATTGAATTAATATGGCCACTGATGTATATATTGTGGTAAATGTGAGAATTCTATGCAGGTTTTTTTTTGTAATTAAATGATACTCATCCATCAAGTTCATTACTTGAACTCGTGCGAATGCTTTGAATGCTTTTTGATGATGAACATTTGGGTTGGAAAACAATCACGGAATGTAGGAAGGCACGTTTTTTTTTACTACACATAGTATTAGCCAAAGTGTTGGAAAAGTCCTTCTGTTGAGCCGATTTGACAGTGGAACGCCATATAAGGCCTCGAGGTAGTCTAATCTGTTACTCTCTTTAATTTCAGGTACGTTTTCATTTTTTTGTATGTTAGTGAACTAGATATACATGTATTTTTTCCTGCCTCGAGGTTGACCCATTTATTTTCAACCATATATCTTTGTTCAACTTATTTGATCTATTAGAACAAAACATAATCTGATTTGACCCATTATTAATTACGTAAGTGAATCACCATTGCCGGCTCTAACCTGTAATCCTTTTCTATAGGGCTGTATTCATCAAGAAAAGCTAGGGTGATTCTGCAACATTATCAACGGTACTTCCTTAATAGCTACCTATACTAATTAAATTTTATATTTGCGGTTCAGGTGTGGTAATGTCGTCATTCTTGAGCTGGATAAGAACGGGAATCTGAATAAACAGTTTCGATTATTTGAAGCGGCTCAACAGATTTGTTAATAAGATCCACAGTTTCGAGTATAAATAGTTTCGAGTATTTAAATGTTAAATGGTTAAGTTTTGAAGTAATAATAGATTTGAATGTGCAGCTTATTCCCAACCTTTGAAGTAATAATAGAATTAAAGATGTTAGTTTCTCAAATTGTTGAGTTTTGTTATAGTAACAAGGAACTTCAGATTATTGTAGGAAGAACTTGTGCGTGGAGAAAAAGGGCACTGGAGATGGTATTGTGAGCTATGGAATGGATGATGGGGATGACATTTATATGCTTTCTTGGACATGCACCATTATTTGACCCCACAATGTGTTGCGTAGGTTGAGTATTACTTTGAGCTTTGAGCAATATCCATGGGTCGGTTCATGTAATGGGTAATTTTGTGTGGGTTAAAACAATTCAGGGTCGGTGATTCAAGATGATGTGTGATTAACTTCAGTGATCTGAATTGGTTTTGTATTGTGATTTGGGTAGATATATAATGTAGATCAAGTATTAAAATCTTCATTTTTGAAGGGATATAATGAAAACTGAAACTAATTTTTAAAGGATACAAATGAAAATTACCATTTTTTAAAAGATAAGAAAAGTTTCTTTTATTTGTTGTCTGATATACTTTAGGTCCACACTGAATGACTATAGTGCCCTCAAATCACAAATTCACACCTAACACTTAAAACAAATGTGACTTTTCTGTCTTTTTTTTTTACCTTTTACAGCTTCTTAGGGTGTGCTTGTGCACTCCCCCTCCTAATAAGGTAGACATGCCACTGGCTGGGAAACGGGTCAAAACGAGTATTTGGGGTATGTAGGTGTTCTCTATTCACTCTTATATTTTATATTATTTATTTATTTTTGTAATCTGAAGAGTAGGTTTGTATCAAAATTTCAGGTTGGTATGGAAAGTCTCCCATTGGAGTTGGTTTAATCTAAATGAATGTATTTATGCCGGTTTAGAAGTTACTAAACTTATCGGCTATCTGTAAGTTTCATGAATTCCTTTAATGACCTGCATTTCTTGTGTTTTATTTTAAATGGATCAAATGAGTAGAATTTAGCTAAATGACCTGCATAGTTTTAATACTAAACCGAAAATGTTTTTGTTTTGACCCTTGCTTTGTTCAAAGGTGCTTATCTTCATGTGTTCAAGCGAAATTATTCAAGATTCGCAGCAGATATGCAACAAGTTTGAAGGCCTGAAAGACACCTTAATGGTTCTACTGTGAGTCATTTTTGGTCCATGTTGAAATTACTTGATTTTTTGGTTTAACTTGAAAATATACCAAATGATGTCTCTGAATTGGTCTTAAAAGTAAAACTTAAATATGTTGATTTAGTAATTTTACAATAGTTTTTCCCTTTTACTACAATATAATACTTCACTGAGGTAAAAAAGATCTCAATGTACAACACATGAAAATAGACTATTATGTAAAGAGTCTGGTACTTTTGGGAACACATGAACTGAATTGCTTGATGCTTAACAAGACATTTACTCAATTCAGTTAAAAAATAGGATCATTTTTTATTTTTATTTTTTTGTGTTTGCTGTGTAGTAGTTCTAGGGTTCCGTCACCTGACCCGCCCGGTTTGCCAGGGATTCTGATGATGGTTTAATGAGGTTAAAGTGTTGCTCCTCCAAAATGGACCATGCAAATTATTGATGACATGAATCATAATTACCTAAAGTTATAATTTTGCTAAAGCTATAATATTATTGAAATACGTAGACATTATAATGTATTTTCTTATCTTTTAGAAATTGTCTCTTACTCCACTGTTGGTTCCTTTTTTTCTCATTTTGAGATGATTGGGAATATATTAGTTCTAAGGCTATGTGTTATGGAGGCTTGGTTGGAGGCTCGGTTGAAAAAAAAAGTGTTGTCACATAGGTAACACGCAGATACACTTATTTCTCACCTACAAGTGCCAAAAAGAGGTGTAATGGAAGGGGCTTAGTTGAGGGCTTGATTAGTGAAATAATGGATGGGCACAAGTGAAATAAGATATCTTTGATTAGAGGCAGTTTACTTATCTTTTAGTGTGTTAAATTATAATTTGAATGTGTTACTGGGTTGATGGTCAAGTGTTTGAAACTTTATTAGATTATGTAATGTGGAAATTTTCTTAAAATAATAACTATTAATTATTTGATGATTTCCTAATTTAATTCATATAGGAATTAATTTACTATAGAGCAGTATACAACACGTAAAATACGATATTACTAATTGTTGGTCTACTCTTTTAACAGTCGGTATAACAAAGAACAAGCAGCTCTTTCATAGTTCATATCTTTCCAAAGCAAACCGAGAGAAGCACCAGATAAATGCAACATTTCTTTCATTTCGGAATAGAACAGTTAGTAGTCTATGTAATATGTCATTTTATTTGCATTTATTTTATTTATATACACAATGTAAAGTAGACTTATTCAAAGATTGGCCACTTTATTGTATTTGACATGATTTATGTATCAAAGTTTGATATAACATTTTTTACATTAAGAAGCTTTGTTTCGTCCTCCGGAATGACGCGTTGCATATGTTAAGCAAGAAGTTTGGGTTCCAGTAATTTAATATTCTTTTAATAATCATGTAAACGAATATGATCAATTTTTGTTTTCTTTGTCTTATATTTGATAAGTATTTATAATTTTCATCTACCCGCAATGACATTTCGATATATAATCAAAAGTGTTAACTAAATTGATTCAGTGACCAAGGTGTTGATGGGTAATTTCATTTAGTTCAAAAAACTTTATTTCCACACTAAATATAGGTTGAAGAAGATAGAATATGGAGGTGGCAAGATGGTCGGGTTGAAAACAGACTGTCCAGGTCGGTTGAAGAAATTTTTAACAATTTGTGATTTTGTCTCAGTCATGTATTTCAATTATTTAGGAACTACTTACCGCATTTAAAATGAATTTATACAAATTTTTGAATGTTTTGGAACTACTTACTACATTGAATTCAATAGCAAGTACTGTAGTGGTGTACTAAAAATAGTATAATAGTAATGTGAAGTTTACAACAAGAAAAAGTTTAAGAAGCCGAATTAAAAGATTATGGTGGAGAAAGGGAAAAAAGATACTTTCGAGGTTAAAATATTATTTTTATACTTTTGATTTGTTGTAAATTAAATTTTCCTACCCGGAAAATTTCCGGGTGATAACCTCATCATCTTATGTATGACAACGAATACATTGAGTGTATTATTTATAGTAAATTGTTAGTGAAAGTGATTTTGTAAACTTTTGTAACTATTAGAGATCTATAAGGGGTGAATTTGTAATTATATTTTATTTACTTCAAAATTGGTGCAACTCAAAACAAAACCATCATATCGCCTGCAACATCATTACCCATCAAGAAGAAGTCTTTCACCTCCTCTCTCGGTTATCGCTTCCTCACCGCCATTGTTGTCTAGGGTTTCAATCTTCAATACTCTTTTGCAAAATACACTACAATCAACCGAAATTAGGTATGTTGTTGATCTTTAATCCGGTTATTGAGAGGTTTCGTCCTATTGTTTTGCAATGTTCCGATTTTGATGTTATATTTACAAGATTTAACAATGTTCTTATGTTCAATCAACTGTTACAATTTTTCTTTAATAACAATCCGATTCCGATTTTGATGTTATCTTTACAAGAATTTCCCACTTTTTTATGTTTCTTAATTTCCTTTTCCATGGTAAACCGTAATTATTTGATAACAATGTGATTAAAATTTACGTTCACAGATAATAGGTTAGTGAAATTTGGTTACTGTTTGTACTATTGATTTATATGTATACTTTCTTTATTTATCAGTAATAATTTTCCATCTTTAGTCATTGTTAATTGGAAGAATAAAATATTTTCTTTGTTTTGAATGTGTTTATTTTTTGATGTTATCATTTTATTTCTTGCTCTAAAAAAATGTTGATAATAATTTTACAGATATGGATCCAAAAAGAAGTAGTTGTTCTTTCTTGAAGTTAGTCGATGTTCATAATCCTACAAAAGTGCTATGTATTTTTTGTTATTATGTTTACAAAAAAATATGTTGATACTTATATGTCTTTTGTTTCAAATTATAGGAAATACCGAATGATTTTGCTACATTATTGTGGGGAGAACAATTCCCATATGGTGATCGTATTAAAATTTTTGCTGCTGACAACTTATGGATTGTTGAAATTGAAAAATATGGGTTGGGTCCTGTTTTAGGTGATGGGTTTGGTAAAGTCGTTACGGACAGTGGTTTACAAAAAAAATGATTATCTGTTGTTCAACAGTCTTGGACCATGTACATGGTATCTCGATGTCTTTAAGTAATGTGTTTTGGATAACTCTTTTATCACTTTCATTAGAGTTGATGATGATTTCATTGTAAGTACTGTATATAAAATAATTACTTTTTTTATGTCAATTTTGTTTTGTGCATATTTTGTTTAACATAATTGTTAACAAATTTACAGCTCATGGCAGACAAATTCTAGGGACAGTTTTATGGCAGCAGTTATAAAGGTGGATCAGCAACTCTTTATCTCGGTGATAGGTTTTGGAATGTGAAGATGGAGGCGTTGTCCGACAAATGTGCTTTCCTTGATGGATGGTCTAATTTGATTAGGGATCTTGAATTAGATTCCCGGACTACTTTTATTTTTACAATGGCTGGATATGAGCTTTTGAGTTGTCCGTTTTTAATCATGAAACTGGTACTCAAATGTATTTCAAGAAGGTTGACGTTGTTGTGTTGGATGATCCTATTTACGGAGATGATGGTTTTGATTTACTGCTTGCGGTTAGTGTTATTATGCTTACAATATTTTTTTTCATAATACGAGGTAATCAGTTAATCTTGAAGTTAACATTGTTGGTATTTTTGAATATTATTTTTTTGTAGTCGGAACACAAAGAGAAGGTTATTACCAACGAAAGTGATGTTTATGAAGATCTTGGTGGTGATATTGTTGGTGAATCTAACCGCCTTTCATCTTCCTTTGATGCCTATCGGTCTCATGTAAGTGTTTCACAATGTGCCTTATATATATTATATAATGCTTCTAATTACTTTCTTCTATACTTATATGTTTATCATTCATTATTATGTAGAATGACCCAAAAGGAAAGTCAAAGATTGTATTTGGTCACGAGACTGTATCTGCAAAGGTTGTTTGTTATATACTAATTTAATTTAATACTTTATTTCAATACATATAATAAACTTTTTATTCTATTCGGTGTATTTGTTTTCCATTATGTAATCCTTTTAATGAATATTTTTTTTTAAATGTAATATGTTAAATCTTTTATGGTTTTGTAGGTTCATCCTAAGGTCAAATCAACACATTACATATATAAAGGGCTTTCGACAAAGGTTGTTTATGATTAGATAATATAGTTTCATGTTTTTTTCTATAAAAATAAATAATATTTTCAAGTTTCGTTTTTGTTAATGTGAAAACCCAGTTTGATGTTGTTTTGAAATCTTTTTTCACACCAAACAACACATTACATGTATAAAAACATGGTTAATTAGTATATAATTCATTAATTATTCCCTTCTATATCAATATGTTAATTGTTTATTTTCTTTAGGTTGAACGAAAAAGAAAATCAGCTGATTTTGTTTCTAAGCAAAATCTGTCTTCTCACGTTGTCTCTCAAGTAAGATACCGTAACCATGAATGGTTACTTTTATTATTTAAAGGACCGTGTATCTTATTGTTGTACAATTTTATGTATATGATTTTTACACTTATTGTGTCTTATTCAATTATGTATGCTAAACCAAAGTCTAAGTCATTCAGATCCACAACATCAACCGCCCTTCAAGTTGGCCGTAAATGCTCTACATCAAAAAAGTTAAAACAAACTGATGTAATTAAATTAACCAAGAAAGCCGAAAGCAGACTGGTATACTTTATAATTTTTTTTCCTTCTAATAGCACATAATACAGTTCCGCTCTACTCTTTTTTTTTTAATCAATAAGGTAATTAATCCTTTTATTTTTTTCTCAGCGTTTACCGACTGATGTTTCAAGCCATTTGTGTCTTTCTCTTGACAACTTGCACCGTGTTACAGTTCAGAATAAAAAATGTGAACTCCTTAAGTTGGGCACAAGAGGCGAGAAGTCTGGGAAGGGTTTAAGGTATGGTTTTAAAAAGTGGCCAGCTTTCTTGACATTGAATTACATCGACTTTGGCTCTACTCTTTTCTTTACGTACGTGAAGTCTTCTAAGCGTTTGATGTTGACCAAAGTCCTACCCAAGATCACAAAGAAAAGACGCCGTTCGTGAATGTTGATTATTATGTTTATGTTAGATGGTTAAGTATGAATATTAACTGTGGTTTTATGGTTGGTTTGTTTTGATACTTGGTGATAGTATTTATGGTTTGTCAGACAAGTCTTTTGGTAATATGTTTTTGTTGTGGATATGCTTATGATGTGGTTAGTGTTTAATGCAGTTGTTGTTACCATATAACCTATATAATAGAAAATAAATAAGTAAAACCTTAATATATTGTTGATTATGAAGAATCTGTTTTTTAAATTTCCTTAACATTTTGACTTTTATCATGATTCTTCAACAATCGTTTTATTTTTGTATTGATATGATATTTTTGGAATGTTCCACATAATTGTAACAAATTATAAGGAATCAATTAAATTTGATTTCTATCAATACATATTTTGAAATGTGTATCGTTAATTATTATATAAATTTTTAAAAGATTTGTAATAACATTTATTTGTTCTACTTTACTATATGTCACCAATCTATATATATATTCTCCAATTCGATTGTCTGTATCATAACAAAACAGTTTGCTTATGTATCTAAGTTTTTCCGAATAAAAATCAAGCTATCATCTGTTGATCGTGAAGCAAAACTACAAGGTACGTTTCTTAAAATCTGTATGTTAATGAAACCTATTAATGTATAACAAACTGTTATTATAACACCTCCATTACATTGTTGTTTATTTAACTAATCACCATGGATTATGTAACATGTTTTTAAACTAATAAAAATATATTATCACATGGTTAACAAGTTTTTCGTATGTGTTTTCATTTATGTTTTTCAAGTAATCATATATTATCACAATTCATTTTATTTCATATATGTTTTTGAAGTAATCAGCATATATTATGACTAAAATTAAAAATTAATTTCATTAATTTGATAATTTATAATATATATATTCTTAATTGTTTTGTCTACGTTACATGTGTTTGTAGGTTTTAAATATGGCTGAAAGTTCTTCCAGGTATTTTTTTTCTTTTTAATGTTAAGACTTTGTTGCGCATAATATCAATTAACAAGTTATTTTTTATTAATATCTTATGTTTTTCAATCAATATTAGAGAACCTTTCTTTTGTAGACACATGAATGGAGCGGACGAAGTTTTACTGGTATTTTCTAAATTCGGACATTTATTATACTTTTTTTATTCTTATCATGAAATACAATTTCAAATTATCTTATGGTTTATAAATTAGAATTATAATGATAATTATAAGTTATTTTGGATTCCTTGCTTTATCAGGCGATTCCTTCAGACGCTGCATCAAAATTGTGGGGTAACGATAAAGCACCCAAAAATGTTATGATACAAAGTCAAGATGGCCGAAAATTTAATGTTTCTTTAAGAGAAGCCAAAGAAAAACATTTCTTTTTCCATGGTTGGTTAAACGTTGTGAAACATTTACAACTCAAAAAAGGATGTTTGGTGCTCTTCAATCCTGTCGATTTATCTATATTCAAACTAACACATTTCATTGATGGTGTGTTTCAAAGCTCCTTCTGGACATCGCTGTTATCTACAACATCTAACTTTATTGTAAGATTAGTTTTCCTTTCATTTTATTTATATTAATATATTTAGGTTTTATAAACTGATTACAAAAGTAGCATTTTTATTATTTTTTTAATTATATATACAGGTCATTCCTGAGTCTATACTGCCCAATTTCTATGATTATACGTCAGATGAGATAATTTCCATTATAGATGTAGGCAACAAAATCTTTCACGTCAAGATTGAAACGCTTTTTGGTAAAGTTGGTTTCTCTATTGGTTTTGATGTTATTGTTAATTTGTTTCAATTGGAGGCCGGTTGTTATTTAATATTCACAAGAGGTTTTGGAAATTATTTCTATTTAACAATTCTTGGAAAAAATGGTGTTGAAATTAATTATGCTGATGTACAACTTGATGAGGTAAGTATACATTTGCTTGCTTCTTTATATATTTAATTACTATATTGTTATTCTAATAAATGTTGCATGTTATTTTCAGACTGTAGTTGCACCTATTGATGCAGTTGAAGAGCCAGCTATTGATGAACAACAAAATGTTCGTGTTTATAAGTTTAGTCGTATGGCTTCTAAAGATTTTGTAAGTTTTAATATTTTTTAGGAAGTACTATACATTAAAAATTACATATTTTTTTATTCAAATACAAATACATTATTATTTTTATATTCTTCTTCTTATTAATTTTATTTTAATAACAATACAGCGACTGCCTGATAAGGTTTCGAGTATGGCTAAACTTGGTGCTGATTTAAAACCTATGATCGTCAGACTTTTGCATCTGCCTGAGCAAGAGGAGTTTACCAACCGTACCAGACGTGAAAAGAGAGGAGAAGGTTGGCGTTATGCGTTATGCAAATGGTCCAGATTCATGAAACGTGCTCGCATTAACGAGTGTGATACGATTCACTTTTCTTTTGATGAAACTCATCAAGTCTTGAATGTTGAGTTGGTTGTACCTCACCAAAAAAGAGTAGTGATTAGTTGTTTAACATTTACGTTTTGGATATTTGGTTTTCGTATGATATATATTTACTTTGTTATGGTTAATAGTTTTTAAATGTTTATTCATACACCTTATTCATCATAGAATTTTTCATTTATTAATATATATGTATATATTTATTTGGTTACAAAAATAGATTGACAACCCGTGAGTATTCACGGGTTATAACCTAGTTATATATAAACAATAAAACAATAAAATTATAAATTATAAAGCAGGTCTTCCGAAATCCAAAAGAAACGACAAACAATCCATAATAACTAAAATATAGGCACTAAACATCCACCACACTTTCCACCATGTTTTCCCCTTTCTCTCTCCCTTTGTAACAACAACCATGTGAAAACAAAAAAAGGTTTCACAATCAATAATCCAACTTTAAACACCATGAAGGAGATGATGAAGCACAAGATGATGAACAGGTTTCCCCGCTGCAATTGTGTGAAAACAAAAGGGTTTCACCATTCTCACCTTGTTCTGCAATTTGATCTGAAAAAGATAAATGACCATTCTCTCTTCACGTGTGATGCCGATGACGCGTTGTGGAATCCACGCGTGGTCACCTTTGGTGGCGGCGGTGTTCCACGCGTGGTCATCCGGCCACCACGGTTCACCACGGAGCGCCTCGACCCCCCTAAGCAAGGACTTTATCTATATAAACAAATACAAAAACCATAATTCTCGTAAATACAGAAAAATTTGAACTTACATTCACTAGAAAAAAGATAAATTTATAAAAATCGATGATAAATAAATGATTAGAGGGTTAATATATATTTTTTGAAACGTGAACTTCATTAGAAACAACCACCAACCCAAAACGGGCCGATGAACAACCACAACAACCTACATAATTACAAATTTACACCAATTCTCCCTCGAAATATCTTTAAACTCCGTTCTGCTAGTATACCATAAAAAACCTAAAGCCTTAACCTCACTTGCATTGTTCTTAATCTTGACCTGCTTTTTGGAAAAGTTT
Source organism: Helianthus annuus (assembly GCF_002127325.2). Classification (NCBI taxonomy): domain Eukaryota; kingdom Viridiplantae; phylum Streptophyta; class Magnoliopsida; order Asterales; family Asteraceae; genus Helianthus; species Helianthus annuus. Next base: position 35,393,031 of record NC_035447.2, on the reverse strand, counting down.
AACGCATTCCTCGCTCTCCAGATACTCCAGCAGCCTATTGCCATGATGCCTTGAATAATATCTTTTCTTCTATCCGGGACCCTTAGACCGACGTGCACTTCAAGAAGATCTTTGAAAGATAAAAAATCAAAAGAGGGTATTTTGTACCAAATACTCATATGCTGCCAAAGAGTAGAAGCGACATAGCATGAAGTGAACAAGTGCTCAACCGTTTTGTCTCTGTTGTTGCACAATGGACATGACGCATCCTCAATGTATATGTTCCGTTTCCTCAACGCAGTACGCGTGGGGATCCTATCCATTTCGCTACGCCACATGAAGATGTTAACTTTAAGCGGAACCAATGTGTGCCAATTTATAATATACCTATTGCTCACATGCACCCCGATCGAGAGACTCTTCCTCATCGTGCTAACCGAAAATTCACCTTTGGCTCCTCCCACCTAGGTCCAATGGTCTGTAGATATGGTGATACCCACACCACTCGTAATCGACTGGAGACCAGATCTGCGTTTTCCATGCCCATGACAACCCCCGATCAACACCGTGCCTATAAACCTGATCCTTAACTCTGCATTTTTTACTGACTCCAGCCTAAAAAGCCCGAGAATTTTGGTTTTAGCGGTTCGTCGACAAGCCACGGGTCAAGCTAGAAAGCAATGTCTTCCCATGGCCTAAAATACCCTTTATGTGATTACAGAGTAGAGTCCCCTCCACCAATGTGTTCTTAAAGACTTTGGCGATACTACTCCAAACCCCATTCAAATAATTTTTGAAGTTAATACATTCCCACCCCACTCTACCACCGTGCAAGGCAACTATAATTCTCCTCCAAAGACTATATCCCTCCGTTTTATATCTCCATCCCCATTTAGAAAACAACGCCACATTCACATCTTTTAATTTACTAAGACCCAATACACCTTTTTTTGTGTGAAGACACACGATCCCAAGCCACCTAATGCATCCTCTTTTCTTCACAAGAACCACCCCACAAGAATTATTTAATATACCTTTCTAAATCCGAGATGACCTTTGTGAGTACATATGTCTGCAGCATGCGTCGACGTGTCGTGTCTAGGTTTATGTATAGATTGTGTAGATTAGTGTGAAATGGGTTGGGGAAGTATGTTTTGAAGCCCATCCACACGAGATGGCCATTCGTCCTAGGTACTTTCGTGCGAGAGACTCAACCTATAAATAAGGGACTTCGTCCATTCATTTGTAACTTTTCCTATAAATAAGGGACTTCGTCCCTTCATTTGTAACTTTTGGCATTGAGGCGAAACTCTGCCAAAATTGTTTCTCGGTGTTGTAACTCAAATTAATCAATAAAAACAGTTGTTTAACAGTGTATTCTTGTGTTTGTCATCACTTTGGATGGATTCCGCACATCACAAAGTGAATATCTGATCGGCCGGAGCATTTCAAGGAGCAAAACGGTCCTCACAAGTGGTATCAGAGCTACGGTACCGATTCAATCAATCTAATAGTTGATTGAATCACATACGCTCATGAATTATGGGTTTTTAGGGGGTTTTAGACGTAAGACATCAAATTGAAGGTCAATTCACAGATGGAATTTGAAATTGAATACATCATTAGATTTGGAATTGATTTTCATTCAAATTTGTGAAATATCATCATGAAATTTGCAGAAATAAAGATTTTGTGTAACACCTCGTAAAATCGTGTCCAATGATGTGTTGACACGTGTAATAAACCATAATAAAGTCAAACGTGGACTATGAGGGACTAATTTCGTCAAAAATCAAAAACCTTGAATATAGAAGGACCGAAAGTGTCAACATGCCTAAACTAGGCCTCTGAGTGACCTTATACGGTGTCCGTATTCTCAAATGAGTCGCTTGTTGGACGAGAGAGCTGTTTGCGTAATTATGTGAAAGTTTGCGCGTCGAAAGGTTAAAAGTGTTAACATGTTAATTCTTACCTTTGACTGACCCTTTAATGTTTGATTATATTCTCGGGAATGTCTAATATTGGCCATTCAAGGCTTTTATGCCAATAAGTGAAGTTACGCGCAAGTTTGCGAGTTAGAGGGGTTAAAAGCGTCAACATGTTTAATTATACCTCTGAATGACCTTTTAACGAACCCGAAGCATTAAGATATGCAATCATACACTCGGGAATGCTTATTATGGGCCAAGGAAGGCTTTCATGTCGTTAAACGATATTACGCACACCTTTGTGCGTTAAAAGGACTAAAAACGTCAACTAGCGAAACTACACCATAAAGTGACCTTTTAACGAACCCAGAGCTTCGTAATGTTCGATTATACTCTCAAGAATAAGTGATAACAATTTCACGAGGTTTCGATATCGTTATGTGTGGTTTACGCAAATTCCCAAGAATAAGGGTTAAAAGCGTCAACATGATGAAACTAGTGTTTTCGGTGATCGTTTAACGAATCCGGACCTAACGGGGTTTGGTTATACTCCCTAGATCATCTATAAACTAACTTCAAGGGCCTATTATGCGTAAAAGGAAAGATATGAAGCTTAAAATGGTTCAGGGACTAAACATGCGAAAAATTAAAACTGTTTTGCTGAATTGGATGGGCTCGCGTTGCGCGACGCCTCCCCTGGTCTCTTATCGCGTAGCGCGACGGCGTGATCTGGGCAAAAACCTTGGACAACTGCCGTCTTCTTCCTTGCAGCCCAAACAAACCACTTCTTCTCACAAAACTCGAAACCATGAGTTCTCTAATGGTTTTAAACATCTGCTAGGACACTTGTGGTGATCTTAGAACACCTCTAAACACTTGGCCTGATCCAAGGGTGTGGTGTTTCACTATAAATAGAGGTGATTTCCATTCATTTTTCTTGCACCATCTTTTGAATCATTCTATTCTCTCAACTTTGGGAGCTCCTGAGCATTGGAGCATACTAATAAGTTCTCTTCAGCCCTTAGAACACTTGTAAGTGTTCCTTTCATGGCTAGTTATTTTTACTTGGCTCTTAAAGCCGAAAAGTCAAGCGTTTACGATAAACGCTTTGACTTTTAGATAGACCTTAAACGTTCAAGCCGTTGTTCGCAACAAACATGGCTACGTGATCGTAATTAGGAAGGTGTTGAACCCTCAAAAGGGAACCTCCTAATTATCACGTTTACTTAGTTAATTGTCGGGTCAAAGTAACTAGTCAAAAAAAGTCAAACTAGTCCGATTTTCATAAAATAATTAAAACTGATAATATAAAAGTTATGAACCATGTTTTATCACTTAAATAACTTGGTAAATATTATTAGAACATGTCTAAGCATGTTCAACCCGATAATTCTGAGTTTAGGGTCGGTTCGCAACCGAAGGTCGCAAAAGCTTGACTTTTGCTTTGACTTTCAGTTCTGACCCGATTAAGCTAAAATCCTTTATGTTTTAAGCTTCCATTAGTACCATATTATGTTGTAGTATAACCCTCTGAGGTTATATTACCTGGTCATTAATATTCTGAAATATATGCTAGTTTCCGTTATTATGCTTATAAATGCCCTTTTGATCTAAAAATGAGATTTTTGCATATGTGAGCATACTAATAGGTTAAGTACTGATATGTAAGCATGTCTAAATTAATTTGACATGATTCTCTGGTCTCAAAACGATGTTATGCAAGATATCGTAAAATTGAATTTTTTATTATTTAAATTACGCTTTTGTGCATAATATATGTTTAAACATAGAATTTGACCCAAAACTCATTACCTACTGTTATGATATCAATTTTCGGAATTTTTGGAATGTTGGGTCAGATTTTTTACTGACTATAACATAGAGTTCTTGTATAAATTCCTTAATTGACGATAATGCCCTTTTGACTAATAAAATGTGATTTACATGTCATTAGCATGCAAAATCTTTTTCTACTGACTTGATATGAAAAATAAAATGTTTTAAGGATACAAGGCTGATCAAAATCTCCGAATCACATAAACATCTTAAATATCGTCAATTATTGACTTTTTACGCTAATTTGGTGCATAGTATGGTTTAAAACCATAATTAGCACCCAAGACTTGTTACCTACTGAATTTATAAATAATTTTTAATACTTTTACAGTAGGTATGAGTCATGAACTCATACTTCCAATTATGTCCTTAAAATCATATGTGAAATGACCAAAATGCCCTTTCGGGGCATAGTTTGGCCACAAATGATAAACCACACATATGAATATATCCTACTGTTTTAACATCATAAAATAAATATTTTACTGAATATTTTAGACCAGAATATCAGTTTACTTTAAAACCTCTTTTATAAGTATTAAAATGACCAAAATGCCCTTACGGGACTTAATTTGGTTTTAAATACTTTTTGGGCATATATGTTAACATCCTACTGATGTATTAACATATTTTAAGCATAATAACATATGAGACTTGTATATGGTTCATTTGGTTGCCCGTTATGCATTTACGCGACGGTTAGACTTACGAAGCTAGTTTACGTAAGTTTGTCGAAACGGGTTTAACCTTATCGTTTTTACTTCAAAATCCGGAATGTACTTAGTTTACCCATATTATACAAGTCTTCGTACTTTTCGGGTCTAAATTACATTCTATTCCGGTCATCGCTTAATCTAGCGTATCGTACCATTTTAGATATTTTAAGCTAGCTGGTCTAAGTCTATAACTTAAATAAGACCGTTAGCATTCTGAATTAGTTATATATTACCATCACTGCAGACTAGAGCCACCTGGTAAAAGCTACCCGCATTTAGTTAGAATGGATACAACTGAGTTATTTTGCTGTGAATCAAGTATTAGCTCAGGTAAATACTTTTAACTTATTTTCCCTTATACGGGCTTGGGATACGGTATTATAATAATACCGCTTGGTCGGGTATGAAATCATTTAATCGGATTGTGATTAATAAATTTGCATAACCCGTTTTAATCTGTTTTGTTTGATAAATTTGCATAACCCATTTTAATTTGTTTTGTTTGATAACATAAACATTGGGGGTTAATCCGACCGTGTCCAGGATATCCTCGGCTCATTTCATTTGAAAATGGCCACGACCTATGCACGAGGTGTAGGCATACACCTGACAGATGCAAATGCTAAATAACCCACATGTTGGGGATAACTCCTTTGTGGGTTTTATAGTGGTGAGTCGGTTAATCATGACCGACTTCCAAACCGGCCCCATTTGTATGACAAACATGTAAAACTGTATACAGGATTTTATTAAAGATTGTCCCAAGTTATAAATGGTTTGTGCCTTGTGCGCCTAATTTAATTTTCATAAACTCTTTTTAAAAGAGCCAGTTAATTGTATTTACCAGTGAAAACTGACGTATTTTCAAAAGACTAAATAACAGGTACTACTCGAAATAGGCTGGGAGCTGCTCGGTGTCGAAATAGAGGATCTTGCAAATCCTTAAAGATGCCTAAAATTCTGCTAAACTTCATTTCATACATTCTATAATGATCCACCTGTGGATTTGATATTACAAGCTCGTCTATAATAAATACTTTGATATTTTCAGACATTGGGTTTGTAATAATATTTTATATTCCAAGACTTCCACTGTGCTATTCTGTGTATGTTTGACCATGATGATATCAACTACGTCATGATACTCCCCACCGGGCCCACCGGTAATATGTGGAAATATCGAGGTGTGACCGGTTGGTATCAGAGCCAACATTGAGTGAATTAAACACTAGTCTTTTGTGTTTAATCTCAAATGACACAGTAGCATATTCCTTAGACCTTCTGAGTCTAGACTTAACATAGGAATGCTCTCATCCCTATTGAGTAAACATTGTTTTCAATTTTATGTATTTTGAATACGTCGCCAAGCAGAGAAGCCGTGGATAGAGATTCTCCTCATCTGAAGCCAAGGAATGCCAAGCTTCGTATCACGGATAGAATGAGCGTGCGACATGTTTGGAGGAAAGACCTTTATGGACCTATTTCCAAAGTCAAACCTATTGAAACTTGCAATCAGACTTCCGAGTCCATACCGTACGTCCCTGAGGCTCAAAATTTTGAAGTCAGTGACAGTGAAGTCCAAATCAGATGGTCCCTGAGACTCCCGTATTGAAAATAATATCAGAGGATCCTAATGATCCCTAGTTTTTACCTCCAAGTTCTAGAATCCCAGACTTAGATTATATCAGTCAAAACCCAATCCGTGATCCATATCATTCCTTAACCATAGAATCCTTGAATTCTACTTATATAATGGATCCTGATTAGAATACTTACCTTATTCACTGAGGTCTTCAGTATCTCTACCGTGTGCGGTAAACAAAGGAGAGAAACAATCGAAATGGAGCAAAGAAGGCGTTAGAGAATCCTTCTATCATAATATTCATTATCCTTTAAGTCCCTATAAGGACCCATCTCTTCTATATAGTCCCTGTGTGGACATATCTTTCAACTTAAGACCCTGTATAGGCATTTGCTATTTAGTCCCTTTGTGGACATTATATTTCATTATAGTCCCTTCGTGGACATTATAATTCATTATAGTCCCTCCATGGACATTATATTTCAATATAGTCCCTTTGTGGACATTATACTTCAATAAAGTCCCCTAGCAGACATAATAATTCATTATAGTCCTTTTAAGGGCATATTATTTCATCGTAATCCCTTCATGGACATGCTGATTCATCAAAGTCCCTTTATGGACATATTATTCTATTAAAATCCCTTATGGACATGATATTTCATTATAGTCCTTTCAAGGACATATTGTTTCATTAATAAGTCCCAATGAGGACGTATCTTTTAACATAAAGTCCCTACGAGGACAATTATTTAATAATGTCCCTTCGTGGACATGTTATATCATAATAATCCCAATACGGACATATCTTATAGTCCCTATACGGACTTATATTTTTTTTAGTTCCTGCGTGGACTAGAGTTGCTTTAAAGTCCCTGTGTGGACAAATGAATTACTAAAAGTCCTGATTAAGGCATTATTGTAAATTCCTAATGATTCATGGAAAGTATTGAAAATTTTATATAGGTATTCGTTTCGTCCTTTATCCAATGATAGTTCCGAATTTTACTCGAACTTTATCGATCAGCTGAAAATTCCAAAAGATCCTCATAATGGTATAACCTAGCCTATATGGATATGAACATGGCTATGATGGTAAAACCCTCTTAAGACAATTAATCCTTGTTAACATCTAAGAACATGTTAACATTCCTAGCAGTGTGACTTGAGAAACCACACCAGCCGTCAAGGTATTTGGACTATGTCCAAGCCTTAAAGCCTATATGATCAAATTAGATCATGGCAAGTATCATCAATGTGATGATCAAAATATAAACATCCGTTAGTGATGAAGTGCCTACGGGCTAAACTTGTTGTCTAATAAGACAACGACAGTTGTGGTCTACGACTCCCTGTCTAAAAATATTGGACTATGTCCAAACATAATAGTCTATATGATCAATGCGATCATGACTAATATCATATGATACGATGATCATATTATTTAAACATCCTTAATGATGTTTTGCCTACTGGCTATAAATATTGTCCATTTGAGACATTGACATTGTGATCTTTATGATCCCCTGTCCAAGGTAGTGAGCTATGCTCAAGCCTAATAGTCTATATGATCAATGCGATCATGAATAATATCATCTGATACGATGATCATATTATTTAAACATCCATAATGATGTTTTGCCTATGGGCTATAACATATTATCCATTTGAGACATTGACATTGTGATCTTTATGATCCCTTGTCTAAGGTAGTGAGCTATGCTCAAGCCTAATAGTCTATACGATTAATGCGATCATGACTAAAATCATCAATATGATGATTAAAATTTAACATCCTTAACGATGTTTTGCCTACGGGCTATATTATATTGTCCAATTGTGACAAGACAATTTTAATCTTTTATGATTCCTTGCCCAAGGGGGTGAGCTATGCTTAAATCTCATAGTCTATATGATCATTGCGATCCTGATTAATATCATTAGTATGATGATCATAATATTAACATCCCTAGTGATGAAATGCCTACGGGCTATACTTTATTCTATTGTCGATAAGACAAAGACAGTGGTGGTCTTTGTGATCCCCTGTTCAAAGTGGTGGGTTATACCCAACCTAATAGTCTATATGATCCATGAGATCACGACTAATCTCATCAACATCTTAATCATACAAAACATTCCTAGTAATGCTCGTCTACTGGCTACATTATATCGTCCATTTGAGATAATGATAGTTGTGACCATTATGGTTCTCCGTCCAAAGTGGAATGCTATGCCCAAGTTTTGCAATTTATATGATCAATGTGATCATGACTAATATCATCAAATACGATGATTATATATAAACATCCACTAGTGATGTCAATTGGTTTACCTTTGTTCCAAAATGAATCGTCTTTTAAGACGATGAAAGTTGTAGTCTATGACTCCCTGTCCAAAGGTGAAGAACTATGTTCAAACCTTAAAGCCCCTGATCTAATAAGATTACGACTTATAGATTATTGTCCTTGTGACAAACCAACGGGTTATTTTTAAGTCATTCATGACAAGCCAATGTGCTATAATTTGTCATTCGTGACATGTAAACATATTAAATGTTAACATCCTTTGGGACAGGCCTTTTGTGCCAGACCTTATAATGTCCTCCGAGACAGGCCTTTAGTGCCATATCTTATAATGTCCTTGTGACAAGGCCATTTTGAGCCATATCTAAATGTCCTTTGCGACAAGGCCTTTGCGCTATATGATTATTTATGTCCTTCATGACTAGGCTTTATGCCATATCGTTTTATGTCCCTAGTGACGGGCCTCTGTGCCATATATATTAAAAGTCCTGTAAGGCTAGCCTTCGAGCTATTCATAATCATCTATATGACAAAGACAGCTGTGACATTGTGATCCCCTGTCAAACAGGTAATGGACTCGGTCCAAACCTTAAATGCCGTTGATGGTTCTCTTGTGACCTAGGCAAAATCGATATTTGATATTCTTCTAAATAACATTCATTAGGAATGTTCGGAACATAATAGCCTATACGGTTTATTGATGCCGTGGCTAATCTATGTCAGGTTGTCAGGATGATGACTAACAATTGTATAATTTGGTGGTTAGTACCAAGCTTCGAGTATGGCAAACTCGGATGAGGTAGACAACAGTCGCGATACTAATGATGCGACAAAAGCTAATGATGCTACAAACATAAACCTCAATATTAATGGAGTTAATATCCAAGCTGTGATTGACGCAGCTGTAGGAAAGGCCATGGAAAAGGTCATGAAACAGTTCAAAGAGCCGAGTGCTACTCGCTCCAAATCCCATTCAAAACCACATTCAGTTGCTCATGAAAAGAGCTATGTTCACACTTCGAATGTGAAGGATGAACCAAAGGAGGAGGATAACTCCCAGAAATATAAGAGAAAGAGCAAGTACGAGCTTAATAAGAACCAACAAAAGTTCAGTAAGAAGCCTGTATGTAAGAACTGCTGTAAAAGACACTGAGGACAGTGTCGAAGAGAACAAAGACCAAAGCAATATGACATCTTCAAAGGAACTGGTCATCAGTCCCATGAATGTAAAGACATAAAGAATGCAGTCTGTTATAGCTGTGGTGAGAAAGGACACATCAGAACTAGATGCCATAAAGCTGCCAAAGAAGGTGCAGCTAAGCCTGGAGAGGCTAAGAAGGGAAATGCCTGAACTACCTGATGAATGCAAGAGGCAGTACATATTAATAATACCATCGGGTACTTTCCTTATCATTTATCAATGATAACTTCTGTTAGGTGTCCTGTTTTTAATATAGGCAATAATAAGTCTTTCATAGACCATAAGCTTAGCAATCTTTTGATGATACTCATAAGAACTCCAGATACTAAGTAAGGTAGAACCTACCAATGAAACTATAGAAACCATTTCTTCTATTTTCATCATTGATCCTTCTGTAAAATCTAAGAGTACTCTTTCTTCGAATAGAGTACGACAATATACGTTATTTTAATTATTTTCCCATTGATTTCTATTAACTGCGAGTGCCAACTATGATTGATAAAAGCGCCATAAGAGGATTGGCATATCCCAGTGTGTTCCATAGATTGCGTCCATGCCTGATCAGTATGGAAGTTTAATGCATGGAACCACTAAGATATTCCAATGGTCATATTGTACTAAAGTCAGCTAGTGGTATTCAAAGAAGATATCCATTATAAAAATGCCTAAGTAGGTGTCTCTACTTAAGGAATCCATGCACTCATTAAGCAGATGTGTCATTGCATGGCACAAGTGACGGACAACCCTGTTTACCTCCTGAGAGGCAAAGTGGAGTTAGGATTGACATCCTATTAGGGGCTGTATTTGTTACAGAAGCTCTATATCGGTTAGCTCCAATGGGAATGGAAGAACTGAGAGCCAATCAGAAGAGTTATAGAGAAAGGCTTGCACAGCCTAGCTCATCATCTTACGAGCGATTATTGTTGATATAGGAAAGCACGATGCAATACGCTTGTGCATTGATTACTGCAACCTAACTAGGAAACGATTAAGAATCGTTATTAGCTGACCAGGATCGTCGATTTGTTTGACTAACCATGAGGGTAGTTAATTCCTTAAGATTGATTCGGGAAGTAGATGGAATGACTATCTCAGCCTAATTAAGTTCTCCTATAACCAATAGCATTATATAAGCTTCAAGGCTGCTCCATTAGAGACCTTGTATGGGAGAAAGTGTCAACGCCCGTTTGTTAGGCAGGAGTTGGGAAATCCCAATTATCAGAATTTGAGATTGTCCTAAAAGACGACGGATAAGATATTATGAATCCGTAAACGTCTGAAAGCTGCCAGTAATCGGCAAAAGAGCGATGCGAAAGAAAGGCGCAGATCTCTTAAAGTTCCAAGTAGGGAACAAGACTCTATTGAAAATACCAACATGGAAGGGTACGATACGTTTCAGTATAAAGGGCAAGTCGAGCCCTGGATATTTAGGACCATTCGAGATCATCGAATGTGTCGGCAGTATAGCTTATAAGCTAAACTTGCCTAAGGAGCTTAGTGGAAATTCACAATATGTTCCACATCTGCAATTTAAAGAAATGTCTAGCTGATAAACCGCTAGCAATGTCTCATAAAGGCATACAGATTGATGAAAGCCTGAAGTTTATTGAAAAATCTATATCGATCAAGGATCGACAGATTAAAAAGCTCCGAAGGAATCATGTACCTATTGTATAGGTCAATTGGGATGCCCGTAGAGGCCCCCAATATACTATGGAAGTTAAGTCCATTATACGATAGAAAGTACTTCCATCTTTTTGAGCAAATCTCGAGGTCGAGATTTCTTTTAAGGGGGTGAGGATGTAACACCTCGTAAAATCGTGTCCAATGATGTGTTGACAAGTGTAATAAACCCTAATAAAGTCAAACGTGGACTATGAGGGACTAATTCATCAAAAATCGAAAACCTTGAATATAGAAGGACCAAAAGTGTCAACATGCCTAAAATAGGTCTCTGAGTGACCTTATACGGTGCCATATTCTCAAAGGAGCCACTTGATGGACGAGAGGAGCCGTTTGCGTAATTATGTGAAAGTTTACGCGTCGAAGGGTTAAAAGTGTGAACATGTTAATTCTTACCTTTGAGTGACCTTTTAACAAACCGAGAGCTTCATAATGTATGATTATATTCTCGGGAATGCCTAATATTGGCCATTCAAGGCTTTTATGCCAATAAGTGAAGTTACGCGCAAGTTTGCGAGTTAGAGGGGTTAAAAGCATCAACATGTTTAATTAAACCTCTGAGTGACCTTTTAATGAACCCGAAGCATTAAGATATGCAATCATACGCTAGGGAATGCTTATTATGGGCCAATGAAGGCTTTCATGTCGTTAAACGATATTACGCACACCTTCGTGCGTTAAAAGGACTAAAAACATCAACTAGTGAAACAACACCATAAAGTGACCTTTTAACCAACCCGGGGCTTCGTAATGTTCGATTATACTCTCAAGAATAAGTGATAACAATTTCACGAGGTTTCGATATCGTTATGTGTTGTTTACGCAAATTCCCAAGAATAAGGGTTAAAAGCGTCAACGTGATGAAACTAGTGTTTTTGGTGATCGTTTAACGAAACCGGACCTAACGGGGTTTGGTTATACTCCATAGATCATCTACAAACTAACTACAAGGGCCTATTGTTCCTAAAAGGAATGATATGAAGCTTAAAAAGGTTCAGGGACTAAACATGCCATAAATTAAAATTGTTTTGCTGAATTGGATAGGCTCGCGTCGCGCGATGCCTCCCTTGGTCTCCTGTCGCGTAGCGCGACGGCATGATCTGGGCAGAAACCTTGGACAACTGCCTTCTTCTTCTTCCTTGCAGCCTAAACAAACCACTTCTTCTCACAAAACTCGAAACCATGAGCTCTCTAATGGTTTTAAACATCTGCTAGGACACTTGTGGTGATCTTAGAACACCTCTAAACACTTGGCATGATCCAAGGGTGTGACGTTTCACTATAAATAGAGGTGATTTCCATTCATTTTTCTTGCACCATCTTTTGAATCATTCTATTCTCTCAACTTTGGGAGCTCCTGAGCATTGGACCATACCAATAAGTTCTCTTCAGCCCTTAGAACACTTGTAAGTGTTCCTTTCATGGCTAGTTATTTTTATTTGGCTCTTAAAGCCAAAAAGTCAAGCGTTTACGATAAACGCTTTGACTTTTAGATAGACCTTAAACGATTAAGCCGTTGTTCGCAACAAACATGGCTACGTGATCATAATTAGGAAGGCGTTGAACCCTCAAAAGGGCACCTCCTAATTATCACGTTTACTTATGTCACACCCCGATATTTCCATGTATTACCGGTGGGCCCGGTGGGGAGTATCGTGACGTAGTTGATATCATCATAGTCAAATAATCACAGTTCAGTGCACATCTTTAGAGAGGGGGTCGAAGTCCACCACTGTCGTTGTCTTATCGGACAACAAGTTTAGCCCGTAGGCAATTCATCACTAATGGATGTTTATAATATGATCATCTTTATTTGATGATTTAATCCATGATTTCTAAATCAGTAGGCTAGATAAAGGGTTAGAAAAATTCCCATTATAAAGATGACAAGTTTGATTTTATCGTATCACTGTTGTCAGGAGTGTTAACGTGTTTTTAGATGTTAACAAGGATCTGAATCTCTTTTAAACAGGTTTTACCATCATAGCTAAGTCTTTAATGACATACAAGCTAGGTTATACCCTTTAAGATTCTTTTTAATGTATATATTGGCAGATCAATTACAAAAAGGAATGATAGTTTGATTTATTTCATATATTATATGCATATAAAATGAATAAAAATGAAATTTAAATAAAACACTCCAGTAGATTTAAAAGGAGTACATAATTGCCCTCAACGGGTCTTGAAGGAAATAACATTGTCCACAAAGGGACTAAAAGATAAATATGTCCTTATAAGGACTAATAAAGAAATGAAAAACAACGAAAGAGTTTCTTCTTTACTTTAATTCTGGAAATTTCCTCCTTGGTTCTCTGTGTGAGGTATGCATACCGAAGGTTTTAATGGGTAATCCAAATCTTCTATTTTACGGATTTATGCAAATGTGGAATCCAAGGATTTTATGGTTAATGAATAATAGAATCCTGAATAAGGTTAGGACAGGTAAAATCCAAGTCTAGGATTTCAAGACTCGGAGGTAAGGAATACGAGTCCTTTGGGTCCTTAGGTATTATCTTTGGAGCGGGAGTTTCAGGGACATCTGGTATGAACTCCTCCGATGTTGGCTTCTCATGCGAAGTTTTAAAAGTCTTGGGTACAGAATTTGAAATATGGTTAATGGGTTCAAAAGGTCCTTTCTTCATACTGGTCGTACGCTTAATCGAGCTGTAGTACGAAGCTTTACATTCTTAAACTTCGGATTTAGAGAGCCTCCACCAATGGCAGCTTTGCTCGACGACACGACCTTGGAAAACACAATTATCGAAAACAATATATACATATAAGAGGGATGAGATTTTCCTAGTTCATGTCTAGACTCGAAAGTTTAAGGAATGTGCTACTGTGTCATCGAGATTAAACACAAAAGGCTAGTGCTTAATTCACTCAATGTTGGCTCTTATACCAGCCTGTCACACCCCGGTATTTCCACGTATTACCGATGGGCCCGGTGGGGAATATCGAGACGTAGTTGATATCATCATAGTCAAATAATCACAGTTCAATGCACAAGGGAAGTCTAAAGTAAATATATTACAAACCGATTCAAATGTAATATTTAATATTACAAACGGATTGTAGGATGGATCCACAGGCGGATCTTAAAACAGAAAGATGAACACTGTTCAACAGATTGTAGACGTCTAGAACTTGCAAGGTCCCCTATTAACGCCCTGAGCTCCCAGCCAATTACGTACAGTACCTGTCACTTAATCTTTTAGGAAAATACGTCAGTTTACACTGGTAAATACAATTAACTGACTCTTTTGAAAATGTTTGTTAAAAATTGATTTGAATGCACAAGGCACAAATATCTTTTTATAACTTGGGATAATTATATAAAAATAATCTTGTATACAGATTTACATGTTCGTTATACATTTAGGGCTCGATGTTAGAAACCGAGTCAAGATTAACAGAACACACCACAAGTATAGGCCCACAAGAGAGTGAGATACCGTTTCCCTTATGCAACTGTCAGGTGTATGCCTACACCCCATGCACAAGACGTGGCCATTTTTATTTTATAATGATGCCAAGGATATAAGGGACATGGTCATTAACCCCTAAAGGCCTTTATTTCAAACAAGACAGATTAAAACGGGTTACCTCAATAATTTAATCACAATCCGATTAAACATTCAATACTCGACCAAGCGGTATTATTATAATACCGTATCCCAAGGCCGTATAGGGAAAATAAGTTAAAAGTATTTACCTGAGCTTAAAATGCAACTTACACTCAGCCGTATATCCTAATCAACAAGCACAAGTACCTCTACTGGGGCTCTTAATCTGGAACGAAGGTTTTATTAACCTATTAGATTCCTAACGGGTCTTATTTAAGTCGTAACTTAGACCGGTTAGTTTTAAGGAAAGGTTTACGGTTCGACACGCAAGATTAAGCGAAGACCGAATTAGAATGTGGTTTAGACCCAACAAGTTTGTATACTTGTATAATATGGGTAAACTAAACACATTCTGGATTTTGAGATAAAAATGATAAGGTTTGACCCGTTTCGGCTAATTCATGCAAACTAGTTACATAAACCGCACCGAACGCGAAACATGCGTAACGGGTAATCAAATGAGTCATGAACATGTTTCACAAGTTGATATGCCTTAAATATGTTGTGATATAAGTAGGATACCTTCCATTATGCCCAAAACGAATTCAAAGTCAATTTAAGCCTTGTAGGGGTATTTTGGTCATTTTAAAGATTATAAAAGAGGTTAAATGACAATCTGAGGTTCTGGTGTAAATGATCAGTAAAAATATTTATTTTATCAAGTTATATCAGTAAGATATCTCACATATGTGAAATTTATCATTTGTGGCCAAACTATGCACCGTAGGGGCATTTTGGTCATTTCACATATGCTTTAAGGGTTAATTTTAGAAATCTGAGTTCAAAACTTTTTATTTATTGTTAAAGTATAAAAATTCATTCATAACATCAGTAGGTATCAAGCTTTAGGTGCCTAATATGGTTTTAAACCATACTGTGCGCCTAAATCGCATAAAAGTCGGTACTTGACAATATTCGGGTTGATTAAGGAAATCTGAGATTTTAATCAACCTTTACTGTTTAAAATACCTTATTTACTATATAAAATTAGTAGAAAAAAGTTTGGTATGTAAAGGATGTGTAAAACTCATTTTATTATCGAAAAGGGCATAATAGTCAACTTTAAGCATATAACGGAAACATGCAATAAACTATGAATTCTATGGAACCAAGTTGTATAACCTCAGAGGGTTATACTAACCTATAATATGGTCCTGAAGGAATCCTAAGGCATATCTAAACTAAGCTAAATTGTGTCAGAACTGAAAGTCAAAGCAAAAGTCTACTTTTGCGACTTTCGGTTCCGAACCGAGCCTAAACTCAGAATTTTCGGGTTGAACATGCCTAGACATGTTCAATTAATATTTACCAAGTTATTAAAGTGACAAAACTGATTTTATAGCCTTTACACCATTAGTTATGAATTTTGTTTAAAAACCGACTCGCTTGACTTTTATTTTAATTATTTTAATCCAATAATTAACTAAGCAAACATGGTAATTAGGAGGTGCCCTCTTGAGGGGTTTAATACCTACCTAATTACGATCACATAGCCATGTTCCTTGCGAACAATGGCTTGACCGTTTTAAAAGTCAAAGCGTTTATCGCAAATGCTTGACTTTTCGGCTTTAAGAGCCAAATAATTGAACTAAGCACGAAAAGACACTTACAAAGGGTACAAGCAAGGATGGAATTGATCTAGGATGTTTAGGTATGAAGCACAAAAGCTCCAACTTAGAACAATTCAGATCAAGGTGTGAAATGAGAGCAAGAACAAGTGGGTTTATATAGAATTTCAAGAACCGTTAGGATCGTTTCTCGTAACCCGAGCTTCAATCTTGGCCCTCCACTTGGGCAAATGGTTTTGGAATACAATGGGATGTTAAATACCATCAAATGGTAGCCCAATGTATTGAAAATATTACATAAACGTCCTTGAAAAACGACCAGAATGCTGAAAATAAGAATCTGCCCAGACCTGGGCGTAGGCTACGCTGCAGGGGGCGTAGGCTACGGCCTGCACAGATCAAACATACACAACTTTACAGAATCAGTCCCTGCACTTGTTAAATGCCATTTCTAACACATTTAAGACCCGGTAAGCCATTTTCAAGGCTCCATAATGATTCCTAAACATAGGGAACATAAAAGATGCACAAAATTATGCCGGATGTCGGTTCGTTTGGCCGTACGGTCACGTTGTTCGACTAATTACGACGAAACACGAACGGACGCGAAAAACGAACCAAATTACGTGACGAATGGAATTTTATCATGCCAAACACTAAAATAAAATATTTTAATGCTTACATAAATTTTTGGATGTCCGGATATATTCAGAAGGTAAGATATGCGCGAAAGTGCAAACTTATGCACTTTTTGACGCTTTTAGTCCCTGTTGAACAAATAAGTTTATTTTGTGCACCAAACACCTCAAAGCCTATTTCTAAGCTATGTAAAGGATATTTAGGGCATGTTTAACTTATGATCATATTCCGGAAGGTTTGATACCATACGAATCGATAGACTTTTGTAGTTTGACGCAAATAGTCATTCTAATGCGCAAACTTGCGCATATCATCGTTTAATAGCATCGAAGCCTTATCTAATCCATATTAGGCATTCTTGAGAGTATTATAAAACATCATAATAGTTCATAAAAAGGTCATTCAGAGGTATAATTAAACATATTGACACTTTTAGTCCCTCTAACTTGCAAAGTTGCGCGTAACTTCACTTATAGGTATAAAAGCCCTTAATGGCCAATATTAGGCATTCCCGAGATTATAATCAATTATCATGAAGCTCTCGGTTTGTTAAAAGGTCACTCAGAGGGAAGAATTAACATGTTGACGCTTTTAACCCTTCGACGCACAATCTTTCAATTAATAATGCAAACGGCTACACTTGATCAACAAGTGGCTCATTTGTGAACATGATTACCGTGTAACGTTATTCAGAGGCTTATAATAAGCATGTTAACATTTCCAGTCCTTCGATAATCAAAGTTTTTTGATTTTTCGCAAAATTAGTCCCTCAAATTCAACGTTTGACTTTATTAGGGCTTATTACACGTGTCAATACATTATTCGATGTGATTTTATGAGGTGTTACAACTTAGTTAATTGTCGGGTCAAAGTAACTAGTCAAAAAAAGTCAAACTAGTCCGATTTTCATAAAATAATTAAAACTGATAATATAGAAGTTATGAACCATGTTTTATCACTTAAATAACTTGGTAAATATTATTAGAACATATCTAAGCATGTTCAACCCGACAATTCTGAGTTTAGGGTCGGTTCGCAACCGAAGGTCGTAAAAGCTTGACTTTTGCTTTGACTTTCAGTTCTGACCCGATTAAGCTTAAATCCTTTATGTTTTAAGTTTCCATTAGGACCATATTATGTTGTAGTATACCCCTCTGAGGTTATACTACCTGGTCATTAATATTCTGAAATATATGCTAGTTTCCGTTATTATGCTTATAAATGCCCATTTTGCCCTTTTGATCTAAAAATGAGATTTTTGCATATGTGAGCATACTAATAGGTTAAGTACTGATATGTAAGCATGTCTAAATTAATTTGACATGATTCTCTGGTCTCAAAACGATGTTATGCACGATATCGTAAAATTGAAAATTTTATTATTTAAATTACGCTTTTGTGCATAATATATGTTTAAACATAGAATTTGACACAAAACTCATTACCTACTGTTATGATATCAATTTTTGGAATGTTGGGTCAGATTTTTTACTGACCATAACATAGAGTTCTTGTATAAATTCCTTAATTGACGATAATGCCCTTTTGACTAATAAAATGTGATTTACATGTCAGTAGCATGCAAAATCTTTTTCTACTGACTTGATATGAAAAATAAAATGTTTTAAGCATACAAGGCTGATCAAAATCTCCGAATCACATAAACACCTTAAATATCGTCAATTGTTGATTTTTTACGCGAATTTGGTGCAAA
Organism: Helianthus annuus; assembly: GCF_002127325.2. Taxonomy (NCBI): domain Eukaryota; kingdom Viridiplantae; phylum Streptophyta; class Magnoliopsida; order Asterales; family Asteraceae; genus Helianthus; species Helianthus annuus. The sequence goes on along the minus strand of NC_035447.2, from coordinate 35,374,250 downwards.
GTATGGTTTAAAACCATAATTAGCACCCAAGACTTGTTACCTACTGAATTTATAAATAATTTTTAATATTTTTACAGTAGGTATGAGTCATGAACTCATACTTCCAATCATGTCCTTAAAATCATATGTAAAATGACCAAAATGCCCTTTCGGGGCATAGTTTGGCCATAAATGGTAAACCACACATATGAATGATATCCTACTGTTTTAACATCATAAAATAAATATTTTACTGAATATTTTAGACCAGAATATCAATTTACTTTAAAACTTCTTTTATAAGTATTAAAATGACCGTCCCTATTTGTATGACAAACATTTAAAACTGTATACAAGATTTTATTAAAGATTGTCCCAAGTTATAAATGGTTTGTGCCTTGTGCGCCTAAATCAATTTTCATAAGCTCTTTTCAAAAGAGTCAGTTAATTGTATTTACCAGTGAAAACTGACGTATTTTCAAAAGACTAAGTGACAGGTACTACTCGAAATAGGCTGGGAACTGCTCTGTAACACCACGTAAAAATGTGTTCAATTATGTAAAGACACGTGTCCTAAACTCTAAATGTGTGAAAGATTGAGTTTGAAGGACTAAAGTTGACAAACAGTGAAAGTATGTATGCGAAGGGACTAAAAGTGTCAACATGCCAAACTTGAGCCTCTGAATGGCCATACTCGGCGAATATATTCTTAATCGAGTGATTAATTGGATATAAGAAGCCGTTTGTGAAAATAATCGGAAGATTATAAACTACAGGGGTTAAATCTGTCAACATGTTAATTCTTACCTCTGAGTGACCTTTTAACGAACCCGAGGCTTCAAAATATTCAAATATACTCTCAAGAATAAGTGGTATAAATTTCACGTGGTTTCGAGAACGTTAAGCAAGTTTTCAAGACTTTGGGTGAAAAGTGTCAGATTGATGAAACTTGTGTTTATAGTGATGTTTAACGAAACCGAGCCTGACGAAGTTTCATTATACACCCTTGAGCCTCTACAAACTAACTACAAGGGCCTTATATGCCAAAAATGAAAGAAATAAAGCTTTAAAAGCTCCAGGGACTAAACCTGGCAACAATTGAAACTTGTTTAAGTTGTGCCACACCATGACACGGGCCGCGTAGCCCTATGTGAACACCTACGCAGGCCGCATAGAAGTTGCCAGCATCCAAAGGACTGGCAGCTGCATGTTGCAGCCTGTTATACCGACTTTGGAGTTATTTCTTCGATTCTAGGAGCTATTTGATGGTATTAGAATACCAATAGGACACCTAGGGTGATCCTAGATGACTCCAAACCAGCTGCAATCATCCTAGTGCATGGGAATTTACTATATAAGAAGCTTTAGTTCACTTGTTCAAATGCACATTTGGTTGCAACAACTTAAGAACTCATCTCTGGAGCTGGCAAGCAATATGAGAAGACTTTCAAGTGTAGAAAAGATAGCAAGGACCATTAGTAAGAGTTTTAATCCCTGCTTAGTTCATTTAATTAGCTTAAAAACCGAAAAGTCAAATATATCGTAATTAAGCTTTGACTTTCGGTTTATTCACAAATGGTCCAGCCACTGACCAAAACGAAAGTGGTTATGGAACCATATTAAGATAGGTGATTAACCCTTAAAAGAGCACCTCCTAATTATTTAGTTTGACTAGTTAATTGTCGGGTCAAACAAGTTTGACAAAAAGTTTGAAAATGGTTTAAATTAATAAAACAGAGGTTCTAAATTATATTTTAACATTCTAATGACTTGGTAATTAATATTAGAACATGTTTAATCTGGCCTAACCCGACAATTAACAGTCTAAGGTCAGTTTATAACCGAAAGTCGCAAAAGCTTGGCTTTTGCTTTGACTTTCAGTTCTGACCCGTTTAAACTTAATTCTCCCATGTTTTAAGCTTCCATTAGGACCACATTACTCAGTAGTATAACCCTCTGGAGTTATATTGCTTGGTTCTTAGTAGTTTGAATTATATGCACTTGTTTGTTAATATGCTTATAAATGCCCTTTTGACATATAAATGAGATTTTTAGAAATGTGAGTGGACAAAAACCCTTGGTACTGATATTTAAACTTGTCCCGAAAATTTGACATCAGTTCATGATCCCAAATAGAAGTTATGCTCGATATCGTAATTAGAAGCTTTTTATTAATTAATTTGCGATATCTTGCATAATGCATGTTTAAACTTGGATTTGGAACCAAAACTCATTACCTACTGTTAAGATACTATTTTTAAGGAATTTTAAGATTTTTGGTCATATTATAATATCTTTAAAACATAGAGTTCTTGTGTAATTCGGTTAATGACGATAATACCCTTTTTAGGCATAAAATGAGATTAACAAATGATTTGAATGCCAAACCTTTTCCTACTGATTTCATACATTAAATAAATTATTTTGAGCATTTAAAACTGATCAAAACCTAAGATTTACATAAACATCTTGATTACCGTCAATTAGCGAGTTTTACACTAATTAGGTGCATAGTATGGTTTAAAACCATACTTAACATCTAAGACTTGTTACCTACTGAATTTTTAAACAAATTTAAATATTATTACAATAGGCATAAGTTATGAACTCAGGTTTCCAAAAATGTCATTAAAAGCCTAGGGGAAATGACCAAAATGTCCTTTCGGGGCATAGTTTGGCCATAAATGGTAAACCTCACATATATGTAATATCTTACTGATGTAATGAGAAAAATTAAATATTTTTACTGATTACAAAAGACCAGAACTTCAGTTTGTCATAAAATCTCTTTTATAAGTATTAAAATTACCAAAATGCCCTTACGGGACTTAAATTGGTTTAAATTACTTTTTGGGCATATATGTTAACATCATACTGATGTATTAACATATTTTAAGCATAATAACATTTAAGACCTGTATATAATTCATTTGGTTACCCGTTACGCATTTATGCGTTCGAATCGGTTTATGTGATTAGTTTACATAAAATAGTCGAAACGGGTTTAACCTTATCATTAAATCCTCAAATTCTAGAATGTGATTAGTTTACCCATATTATACAAGTATCCAAGCTTGTCGGGTCTAAACCACATTCTATTCCGGACTCCGCTTAATCTAGCGTTTAGAACCGTAAAGTCTCTTTCTAGCTAGCCGGTCTAAGTCCTTGACTTAATTAAAGACCCGTTAGCATCCTAATAGGTTATTAAACCTTCTATACAGATTAAGTAGCATCCAGTAGAAGGTACCATCATAAAGCTTTAGGATTATACTGCTGAGTTACTTATCACATTAGCTCAGGTAAATACTTTTAACTTATTTTCCCTTATACGGGCTTGGGATATGGTATTATAATAATACCACTTGGTCGGGTATGAAATCATTTAATCAGATTGTGATTGATAAATTTACATAACCCGTTTTAATCCGTCTTTTTGATAACATAAACATTGGGGGTTAATTCGACTGTGTCCTGGATATCCTCGGCTCATTTCATTTGAAAATGGCCACGACCTATGCAGGGGGTGTAGGCATACACCTGACAGATGCAAATGCTAAAATATAAACCCACATGTTGAGGATAACTCCTTTGTGGGTTCTATAAGTGGTGAGTCGGTTAATCATGACCGGCTTCCAACCGGCCCCAATTGTATGACAAACATGTAAATCTCTATACAAGATTATTTTAATAATTGTCCCAAGTTATAAATGATTTGTGCCAAGTGCACTTAAATCAATTTTCATAAATGTTTTCAAAAGAGTCAGTTAATTGTATTTACCAGTGTCAACTGACGTATTTTTCTAAAGACTGGTTGACAGGTACCTCTCGTAATAGGCTGGAGCTATTAGGTGTCGTATAAGAGGATCTTCAAATCCCTAAGATACCTGACGTCTGTTATTTTGTTTCTTTGATTTATTTATGATCCGCCTGTGGATCTTATTACAATCCAGTTTGTATATTCTTTCATTCGAACACTCAGACATTATGGTTTGTAATAGTTTATTTACCAAGCCTTCCGCTGTGCTATTATATTGTGTGTATTGATAATGATGATATCAACCACGTTACGATACTCCCCGCCGGGCCCACCGGTAATATGTGGAAATATCGGGGTGTGACAGGTTGGTATCAGAGCCAACATTGAGTGAATTAAACACTAACCTTTTGTGTTTAATCTCAATGACACAATAAGCACATTCCTTAGACTTCCGAGTCTAGGCCAATGACCTAGGATTTATTCATAACTTTCCTTTGCTGTTTATATTTTATTTTTGTTTTACTTGGTTTGACAGCATTAATCATTAACAATGCCACCAAGAGTGAGAGGCAAAGGAAAGGGGCCAATGCGAGGTGGACCATCAGCACACGCAGGACCTTCCCATCGGCGCACTCCGTCTGCGTCGTTTTCTAGTTCAGATTCCCGTGACCATTGGGGTCATTCTTTCGAACTAGCGAGACACTCTGTCTCTTTGAGCTCATCACCTTCTTTTCATCCATCATTCGGGCCGCCTGTTCCAGACGAGCCCCAGCATTCGCAACACTCCCATGACTCTCATCATTCGCATGACTCCCAACATTCCCATCAATCTTACCATTCTTTGCATTCTCATTCCTTTCATCATTCGGATTCTACCTACTCTCCAGCCCAGTTTAATCCCAATGACTACGTCAACGACTTTTTGGGTTACAACCCTTTGGGACCCGAGGATCACTTTCCTCATGACATGGAGATGGACGACGACCTGGATCCTGAAATGCAAGCCGGAACACCGGGCCACCTTATTAGCATCTCGAGCGGTTCTCCATATCAAGGATCGCCGTACCAAGGGCCCGATTCATTTAAAGAATGGTGGTCAAAGTATGAATGGGAATTCACGCCTTCATATCACAACTCCCTGTTGGGATTGAACCCTGCCAAAGGAACAGATAATGAAAGCCAAAACTAGATCAGAGCAGTGGATCCAGAATAAGTAGATGTTTGGTTGCAAGTCTCTCCCCTTAGAAGTGGTTTCAACATCTGCTGACCTCCTAGCTGCTGATCATGCAAACTGCTGACCTACAACTGCTGATCAAGTCAAAGTCTGTTGAAGAACTAAAGCTCTGCTGCTCAATCTACTGCCTTGTTTCAAGCACTACTGATCATGACAAGTACTGCTGGGTTCACAGCAGTGGAAGGATGCAGCAGCAGTTTATGTTTACTTTATGTATTGAATTGTAACATCAGTAGTTAGCATAGCAGTGTTTGTATAGGTCAGTTGTTAAGAGTTTGTTAGGAGGTTAGATGTCACTTTCATGGTGATGTCAGCTTAGATGCTCAGTAGTTTGCTAGTGCCTATAAATAGAACAGTACTCTGTACTGTTCTGTTTAGCTCATTCCCCATCTTCTTCCTGCACGAACAAATACTGAGCTCGGGCTGAGGGGGAGTTTGCGAATCATACATGCATTGTAATCAAAGTTTGAAATAAATTTAATCATTTGATTATGTGTTGAAAATGTATGCTTGAAAGCATTTCTTCTGTTTGATTGTGAAAAGTTTGCTTCCATTTAATTTCCGTTGCACAACTGACTCATAATTCCATCTTAATTCAAACACAAATCACAATCAATCCAGACTCAGATCCTAACACTCCCCGGCTCAACCTCCTTTGAATGAGCCTTACCTTCAAGCTATCACTCCTCCACCTCTTCCTGTTAAGGAGCCGCCTCAACAGCCACCTCAGCCACCTCCCGATCCACCGATGCGAAGGAGGAATGCACGAATAACTGTGCGAGGAGGACCTCGGTTTAGTTCTCCTCAAGGTTCAAGTTCTTACCCTCCTATCCTCGAGGACCCACAAATGGGTGGACCTTCGCACGCGGTGCCGGAAGACGATCCTCCGTCGGTTTCCTATGCACCACCGCCACCGCCAGTGGGTTTCGACAACCCGATCCCGACTTACCCAGGTTCGTCTGGGTATAACCCATCTGGATACCCAACAGATTATGGAACCCATGATCCATATCTTACTGCTACACAATATAATGCACTTTATCCTTCTTCTTACCCTCCAGTTTACCCAACTGGATATCCGGTGCAGGGGTATCAATACCCCCATATCAACAACCTCCTCCTCCCCAACAGGAGCAAACCCAAGAAATACTGCAGAGGTTAGACAGGGTTGAGCGTGAATCAGATGATACCAAAAAGAAGCATAACAACTTTTTAAAGGGCCTTGCAAGTCTTATCAAAGGCAAAAAGAAATAGAAAGTTGTTTATTGTATTTTGTATTTTGTATTTTATTTTCAATCAAGTCCCTGTGAGGACATTTTATTTTCAGTACTTAGTCCATGCGAGGACTTATTTCTGTTTCTGTAGCCCCTGCGTGGGAAGTATGTTCTTTTTAAGACCCGTTTAGGGCACCTTATAATAGTTTGATGTTTAATGGAATTTCTTTGGATTTTAATTATGTACTTTATTACATCATCGTGCTTTATCTTTTCAATTTTTTTAATTGATCTGCCAAAGAAAATTCTTAGAGGTATAACCTAGCCAAAATATTAAATGGCTATGATGGTACAACTTTTTTTAGACAATAAATCTCTGTTAACATCTGAAAACATGTTAACATTCCTGGCTGTGCGGTACGAGAAACCACACAAGCTTCCAAATGTACTTGGATTTTTCCAAGTTACTTATGTATAGCCTATATGATCAATGTGAATCATGGCTAATAAACATCAATATGATGTATGCACCAAAACATCCATTAGTCATATATGCTTATAAGCAAAGGTGTAATAATGACAATGATAGTTTTATTTATAAACTTCTTGTCAAAAAGGTGATGAACTATGTTCGACCCTTGAAAGATCAATGATCCAAGAGATCATTGGTTATGTTTTGATCGTCCTTGTGACAAGGCCTTTTTGTGCCATCTAAATGTCCTTCGAGACGAGCCTTGTGCTAAATAAAAAAAAATGTCTTTCATGACATCGACAGTTGTGATTTATATCCCTCTGTCTCATAGATATAAAGGATTTTAATTCTATTGATTGCTTATGATGGTTCTATTATAGCCTAGGCAAATCATGATTGAATTAATTTATTTAAAATGGTCTATTTGGTTTAATAATACCATGACCATCTAATCATCAATACGATGAATCATTATATAATTTAAATATATCATTATTGTTTGATATAGTACACGAATCATGGCTGGCTCTGATGAAGCAAACAGTCATCCCGTGGAAGACAACAACAATACTAGAATTAATATCACTGGTGCTGAATTGCAAGCAATGATAGCCGCAGTGGTTGCTCAAGCTGTGGATAATAAGTTCAAGGAACCGTGTATTGTTCGGTCCAAAACTCATTCAAAGTCCCTATCTCATTCGCATACACTGAAGAAAGATGAGTCTCAACACTCGTCTAATCAGAGAAGTGAACTGTCACACCCCGATTTTTCCATGTGTCACCGGTGGGCCCGGTGGGGAGTATCGTGACGTAGTTGATATCATCATAGTCAAACAACACAATATTTAAATGCACAGCGGAAGCAAAAGATAGATTTTTGTTTCAACCAAATAAAAGTGTAATATTAAGTATCACATCATGGTTGAGTAATATCCACAGGAGGATCAAAACAAAGAGGAAACTGTTCAACAGACTTTAAAGACATCTAAAGCTTGCGAGACTTGAGTAATGATGCCTGGAGTAGCCAGCCTATTTCGTCTAGTACCTGCACTTAGCCTTTTTTGGAAAATACGTCAGTTTACACTGGTAAATACAACTTAACTGACTTATTTTGAAAATGGTTTGAAAATTGATTTGAATGCACTTCGGCAAAAATATTTTTATAACTTGGGACAATTATATGAAAATAATCTTCTATACAGTTTTACTCATTTGTCGTCCATTAGGGCCGGACTTAAGTTAGCTGACACGCCACAGGTATAATGCCCACAAGGTTGATTCCTTTAAGTGGGATACTAGTTTTTACATAATGCATCTGTCAGGTGTACGCCTACACCCCGTGCTTAGGTCGTGGCCATTTCTTTGAATGATGCCAAGGATATCCGGGACATGGTAATTTAACCCCAAAAGCCATACACCAAATAATACATATTAAACAGGTTATGTAAATACATCAATCACAATACGATTTAAATGACTACATACACCCGACCAAGCGCTACTTTTATAGTACCGTGTCCCAAGCCCGTATAGGGAAAATAAGTTAAGAGTATTTACCTGAGCAAAGTATAAATCAAATACAGCAAGTGCACGTAGCTTTTACTGGGATCCTAATCTGGAACGAAGGTTTTTAATAACCTATTAGAATCCTAACTGGTCTTTAATTAAGCTTAGACTTAGACCGGTTAGTTTTCAAAAGGAAGACACGGTTCAAACACATGATAAAGCAAAGACCGGTTTAGAATGTGGTTTTGACCCGACAAGCTTGCGTGCTTGTTTAATATGGGTAACTTAAACACATTCTGGATTTTGAGACAAAAACGATATGGTTTGATCCGTTTCGGCTAATATATGCAAACTAGTTACATAAGCCGATCCGAACGCGAAAAGTGCGTAACGAGTAACCATAAGAGTCATATACAAGTTTCCTAAGTTAATATGCCTTAAATATATTGTGACATCAGTAAGATATCTTCTATTATGCCCATATGAATTCAAACTCAAATTATGCCCCGTAAGGGCATTTTGGTCATTTAAAAGGTTATAAAAGAGTTTAAATATAATTCTGAGTTTCGGGTCTGATCTAATCAGTAAAAATACTTAATTTACTATGTTATATCAGTAGGGTATAACCTATATGTGAAATTTATCATTTCTAACCATACTATGCTCCGAAGGGGCATTTTGGTAATTTCACTTAAGGTTTAAAGGTTAAATCTGGAAATCTGAGTTTAAAACTTTTGCTTACTGAAAAAGTATAGAAATTTACTTAAAACATCAGTAGGTATCAGGTCTCATATATCTAATATGGTTTTAATACATACTATGTGTTTAAAACGCTTAAAAACGCTTAAAATGGCGATTTTGAGCTATTTCCGGGTTCTTAAAGGAAATCTGATACTTTTACTATTCCATAAGGCTTAAAATATTCTATTTATCATATTAGATCAGTAGAAAAAGGTTTGGTGTCAAAAGGTTTGGTAAAACTCATTTTATAGCTTAAAAGGGTAAAACCGACAACCACCGAATTAAGCTTAGAGCTCTAGGTTATGATCAGCCTAAAAATAAATAAAAATCTCCAAAAATCCCAAAATATTATTTTACATCAGTAGGTATAAGGTTTGGTATCAAAAATTGGGTTTAGATAGGCTATATGCTAATTACGCCATTTAATTACTAAAAAGTTTTCTAATTACGCTAATGAGCATAACTCTTAATCTAGACCTCAAACTGATATCAAATTTTAGGTACAAGTTTATAATTTAGTAACTAAGGTTTCTACTCTTTTATATTTTCAAAATCACATTTTAAGGTCATATGGGCATAATAGTCAACATTTAGGCATTTAACGGAAATATGCATATGAATCGGATAACTAATGAACCAAGTTGTATAATCTCAGAGAGTTATACTTATAGGTAACTTGGTCCTATTAAAGCTCTAAGGCATTCCTAAACCATGCTCAAACGGGTCAGAACTGAAAGTCAAAGCATAAGTCAAACTATGCGTCTTTCGGTCCCGAACCGAGCCTTAACTGAAAATTGTCGAGTTGAACATGTTTAGACATGTTCTTACATTAATTACCAAGTTATATTAATGACAAAACAGGTTGCATAGCCTTTACATTGCTAATTATGCATTTATTTGAAAATAGGCTTCCTGTTGACTTTTTATAATCAAGTTTGACTCGACAATTGACCTAGTTAGAGTGGGAATCAGAGAATACCCTTTTAAGGGTTTATTGCCCACATAATTACCAACTCATAGGTACTTTCAATTTGGAAATTGACTGGACAAGATTAATGACAAAGTCAAATCTTAATTACGACGGTTTGACTTTATGCTAAATATCTAAGCTAAACCGAATTAAGAAAGGTTAAATACACTTACAATAGTCCTAAGCACAACTAATGATCACTATGGACGAGTCTTGAGCTCCAGGAACCTCCAAGAAGTGAGTTGTGAAGTTTACAAGTGAATGAGCAATGAAGAACCCAAATTCATGGCCCTTATATAGGTTTCTAGATGCAATTTGATCATGCCAAACAAGTCTATGAATGAATCCAGATGATTGCAAGTGTCCCTAGGCCTTAATATACCAGCAAACAAGCCCATAGAATCAAAAACAACCTTCTTAAGTCGGTTAAACGGACTGAACTGGCAGCTGTGCACATTTTCTGCATCTGCAGGTCTCACGCGGCCCGTGTAAGGACCCTTACAGGTCTTACACGGCCGGTATGGATGTCTGATCCGGTCACCAAGTTTCAAAAATTGCAATTTTGGTCCCTGGTCCTTCCAAACTTGATTTTTACATGGTTTCTTGCACTTGTAACCCCCAAACTTGACTTTTAAGGACCCCAAGTCATAAACCAACTTTATTAAGTCCCTGGTTATTCAAACGATCACCGAAAAGTCCTAAATTCCAACGTTGACGCTTTTAACCCCTCGTATACGAATATTGTCACAACTTTCTCATACTTTATCGAAACCTTGTGAAATTTTTATCACACATTCTTGTGAGTATAATTAATCATTACAAAGCTTCGGGTTCGCTAAAAGGTTATTCAGAGGTATACTTTAAACATGTTGACACATTTAACCCCTGTAGTTTGTAATTCCTATCTTTCTTTCACAATTAGCTTTTTATGATCCATGACTCATTTGTTTAAGGGTATAAACATCATGTAGGGTTATTGAAAGATATATTTATCCGTTGTTGACATTTTGAACCCTTATATTCACATACTTTCTCTGTTTGTCAACTTTAGTCCTTCATACGTAATCTTTCACACGTTCAAAGCTTATGACACGTGTTAATACATTATTGGACATGAATTTTCGAGGTGTTACATGAACCTCAGAAGCAGATTGTCCTCGAACCGACTCCTCGGTACACCAAGGGTTATACCTATAAATACTTTGTCTCCTGTAAACCGAGGGATTTCACAGGAGAAAAGGGAGCAATCGATTGCATGAAATGGTTAGATGAAATGGAGACCGTGATAGACATCAGTGGATGTGCTAAGGAAGATATTGTGAAGTTTGTGTCTCAATATTTTAAGGGCGATGCCCTCACTTGGTGGAAAGCGTTAGTGCAAGCCACTGGAAAGGTCCCTTTGTACAACCTTTCATGGAGCAAGTTTGTTAATTTGGTGAAGGACACTTATTGTCCTCAACATGAAGTCGAGAGGATAGAGACTGACTTCCTCACCTTGGTGATGAAGGATCTGGATTGTAGGTCCTACGTGACCAGTTTCAACTCGATGTCAAGACTTGTACCATACTTGGTCACCCCTGAACCCAAACGCATTGCGCGTTTCATTGGTGTTTGGCCCCTGAAGTGAAAGGGAATGTCAAGGCTTCTAAGCCTGCCACATATAGATCTGCTGTGGATCTATCTTTGTCCCTCACTCTTGATGTTGTGAGGAGTAGGGCAAAGAAAGCTACCGATGATGGGAAGAGGAAGAGGGAGGAAGACAAGTCTCCTTAATCAAACAAGAAAAGCAAAGGGAACTCTGGTTCCAAAAAGGGGCAGTTAAATGACAAGCCCAGGTGCAAGATTTGTCACAAAAGGCACTTTGGAAAGTGCAATCAAGACCCACATGCCAAACCATGTGGGATTTGCAAGAAGAAAGGGCACAAGTCTGTTGAGTGCCGAAATATCAAGGATGCAACCTGCTACGGTTGCAATGAAAAGGGGCACATCAAGACCAATTGCCCCAAGAATGTTAAGAAGCCCGAGGAGGCGAAGAAAACGAATGCAAGAGTCTTTCAGATGAATGCAAGGGAAGCGGTGAACGACGAGAACATCATAACAGGTACCTTCCTCATTAATAATAACTATGCTAGAGTCTTATTTGATTCCGGTGCTGATAAATCTTTTGTAGACCATAAGTTCTGTAAGTTATTGAATTTGCCTATTAAGACTCTAGACATAAAATATGAGGTAGAGCTTGCCGATGGTACCTTAGAATCAGCTTCAATTCTTCTTGATGGATGCTTTATATCCATTAAGAATCATTCTATCCTGCTATCCCTCTAGCCAATGAAATTGGCTGGGTTTGATATAGTTTTAGGCATGGATTGGTTGTCACATAACCAAGCCCAAATTGCATGTGATAAAAAGCTAGTTATTATCAAAACCCCTTCTGGTGAATCAGTCAATATTCAAGGAGATACACAATATGGTTTGCCCAACAATGTGTCTATTCTCAAGGTATCGCAGTGTTTGAAGAGCGGATGTGTCATCTACATGGCGCAAGTGACTGTGAATGATCCAAAGCCTAAAATTGAAGACATTCTAATCATCTCTGAGTATCCTGATGTTTTTCCTGACGAGTTACCTGGATTATCTCTAGAAAGGCAAGTAGAGTTCAGGATAGACATTCTACCAGGGTCTGCACCTATAGCACGAGCTCTTTATCGTCTAGCGCCTACTGAAATGAAAGAGCTCAGAACTCAATTAGCTGACTTACTGGAAAAAGGTTTCATTCAGCCCAGCTCTTCGCCTTGGGGAGCTCCAATATTGTTTGTGAAAAAGAAGGATGGATCAATGCGTTTATACATTGACTATCGTGAATTAAATAAGGTAACAATCAAGAATCATTATCCTTTGCCCAGGATCGACGATTTATTTGATCAACTCCAAGGGGCAAGCTATTTCTCGAAGATAGATTTGAGATCTGGGTATCATCAACTCAAGGTTAGAAATGAAGATGTGCCTAAGACCGCGTTCAGGATAAGGTATGGACATTACGAGTTCTTAGTGATGCCTTTTGGGCTCACTAATGCACCAGCAGCATTCATGGACCTCATGAATAGAGTCTGCAAACCATACTTAGATAAGTTTGTCATTATCTTCATAGATGACATACTTATCTATTCCCGTAGCCAAGTCGATCACGAGAAGCACCTTCGATGTATCTTAGGATTGCTTCGACAGGAGAAGTTGTATGCTAAATTCTCCAAATGCGAGTTCTGGCTTCGTGAAGTCCAATTCCTTGGATATGTTGTTAGTGAGCGTGGTATCCAAGTAGATCCCGCCAAAATAGAAGCCATCATGAATTAGGAAGCACCGAAGACGCCAACAAAAATTCTTAGCTTTCTGGGTTTAGCTGGATATTATAGAAGATTCATTGAGAACTTCTCGAGAATAGCTGCACCATTAACTTCTTTGACCCGCAAGAATGTGAAGTTTGACTGGGGTCTAAAGCAACAAGAATCCTTTGAGATTCTTAAGCAAAAGTTGAGCAATGCTCCGGTATTATCTTTACCCGAAGGAGTAGAAGAATTTGTTGTATACTGTGATGCTTCACACACTGGTATGGGTTGTGTACTTATGCAGTGAGGCAAGGTGATTGCCTATGCATCACGACAACTAAAAGTGCATGAAAAGAATTACACCACCCACGATTTAGAATTGGGTGCCATTGTATTCGCATTAAAGTTGTGGAGACATTATTTGTATAGAACTAAATGTGTGATCTATTCGGATCACAAAAGTCTCCAACACTTGTTCAATAAAAAAGAGCTCAATATGAGACAACGCCGATGGATGGAAACTCTAAATGATTATGATTGCGAAATCCGCTACCATCCTGGTAAAGCGAATGTGGTCGCCGATGCTCTAAAGCGAACAGTTAGCACCTGGCAAGGATGGAATCCTCAGACTGAATGGAAGAATTTGGGTTCCTATTCATGGAAGGCTTCGAGATGTAATCCTCCAGGAAGCCCACAACTCCAAATACTCAGTTCACCCTGGAGGTGACAAAATGTATCAGGATTTGAAAGCCAATTATTGGTGGATAGGTGTGAAGAAATCTATTGCCACACAAGTAGCTTAGTGCCTGACTTGTGCTCAGATTAAAGCTGAACATCAAAAGCCATCAGGTCTGCTACAACAGCCAGAACTTCCCACATGGAAGTGGGAGATGGTAACCATGGATTTTATAACCAAGTTACCTAAAACAAGGCATGGAAATGATACAATATGGGTCATAGTTGACAGAGTGACTAAGTCAGCACATTTCTTACCCATCAAGGAGACTCATAGCTCCGACAAGTTAGCCCAGTTGTACGTGGATAAGATTGTATCTCTTCATGGAGTACCAGTGTCTATTATCTCTGATAGAGATACTAGATATACCTCACACTTTTGGAAAAATTTCCAACAATCTTTGGGCACTCGTTTGAATTTTAGTACTGCTTACCATCCTCAGACAAATGGACAGAGTGAGCATACAATTCAAACTCTGGAAGACATGCTTCGAGCATGCGTTATTGATTTAGGAGGTAGTTGGGATGACCACCTACCCTTGATTGAGTTCTCCGATAACAATAGCTACCATACTAGCATTCAGGCTACGCCTTTTGAGGCATGATATGGTAGGAAATGTAGAACGCCTGTTTGTTAGGAGGAAGTAGGAGAAGCTCAATTATCAGGACCTGATATAGTCCTTGAAACGACGGACAAGATTGTCCAGATTCATGATCGCCTAAAAGCTGCCAGAGATAGGCAGAAAAGTTATGCTGATAAGAGGCGAAAACCTCTAAAGTTTGAGGTTGGCGATAAAGTCTTACTAAAAGTATCACCCTGGAAAGGCGTGATGCGTTTTTGTAAGAAGGGCAAGTTAAGCCCTAGGTATATTGGACCATTCAAAATTATCGAATGTGTCGGCAGTGTAGCTTATAAGCTAAACTTGCCTGAGGAGCTGAGTGGAATTATAATGTGTTCCACATCTGTAATCTCAAGAAATGTCTAGCCGATGAATCGCTAGCTATGTCTCATAAAGACGTACAGATTGATGAAAGCCTGAGATTTGTTGAAAGACCTATATCGATCGAGGATCGGAAGATTATAAACTACAGGGGTTAAATGTGTCAACATGTTAATTGTTACCTGTGAGTGACCTTTTAACGAACCCGAGGCTTTGAAATATTCGAATATACTCTCAAGAATAAGTGGTATAAATTTCACGGGGTTTCGAGATCGTTAAGCAAGTTTTCAAGACTTTGGGTGAAAAGTGTCAAATTGATGAAACTTGTGTTTATAGTGATGTTTAACGAAACCGAGCCTAACGAAGTTTGATTATACACCCTTGAGCCTCTACAAACTAACTACAAGGGCCTTATATGCCAAAAATGAATGAAATAAAGCTTTAAAAGCTCCAGGGACTAAACCTGCCAACAATTGAAACTTGTTTAACTTGTGCCACACCATGACACGGGCCGCGTAGCCCTATGTGAACACCTACACGGACCGCGTAGAAGTTGCCAGCATCCAAAGGACTGGCAGCTGCATGTTGCAGCCTGTTACACCGACTTTGGAGCTATTTCTTCGATTCCAGGAGCTATTTGACGGTATTAGAATACCACTAGGACACCTGGGGTGATCCTAGATGACTCCAAACCAGTTGCAATCATCCTAGTGCATGGGAATCTATACTATCTATAATAAGAGAACTTTCGCTGATGTAAAACTGCCTATGTGTCAACTCCTAAGCTATGCCACGCGTACATGCTGATGTCATGATTCGGATTTATATATATATATATATATATATATATATATATATAAATCTATTAATCTAAATAATTAAAGGAGGTAATTTGAATTTTAAAAATCTTAACATTTGGCTCCATATGTCACTTTTTTGAAATTGAAATTCAATCTGCTCTCTCTCCCTTAACCGCCTCATTCAACCTAGGGTTTCTATAATTCTCTCATTCTCAACCACCTCTCATCCTCTGTTCTCCCTCTGGCGATCGATGGCGATTCAAGATATGCCTTTCTCAGTGACACCAGATCTCTCTATACGACGGCACATCGAATGAGTTTCACCTCTCAAAATCTTCAGTTTCAGTGGATTCGCTCAGATCTAGGGTTTATCCGTTCTGAGTTCCATCTGTAAGTCTACCCGTACTGATTGTTTGATGTTTTAGGGTTTATGTCTGTATATGTTTTATTTGTTGTTTGTTTGAATCGGTTTATTGATTCTTCTGCTTCCTTTGTTCTGTTTGCAGGTTGTTTGATCCTGAGAACTGTTTTAATTGCGATTTTTGTTGACTGAAACCCTAATTTGTTCATCGGAGGAAGTAAGTGAAGTTTTTTCTGGTCTTTAGTTGATTATTAGTTGTTATTAGGTTAATAGGTTTCTATTAGAATTGATTTGGTGTATTTTGATTGATTGCACCTGGAGAAAGCATGACAATTAACAATCTGAATTTCAAAACTACAGAGCATACTCCATCTCTCTCATTGCTGAAAAATTTGGAGATGATGAATTTCGAGATGATGAATCCGTATACAAAATCAGTTGGATGTAGGTGATTTGGAATCTGAAATTTGATTAATTTTGTAATCATTTGGATTATTTTATCAAGCATCAACTTGAATCTTGCTGCCATCTATTGTTTTTTTTTTTTTTTTTTTTTTGCAGGGAAATGTTAAATATGTTCCTTCTTCACAGAGTCAGTCCTCTCGAAATCGTGAGTCCTCTCGAAATCGTGATTTTGTTCCTTCTTCCAGCTTTTTTTCCATTAATCGCCGGTTCCATTTGAATCCTAAAACTTCTGTTTTTTTTGGGATACGGCGTAAGGCGGCGATAGAGGTGGAGTTCTTTATTCGATCTCAACATTTATGTTCAATCTTTCTATGGGCTTGGGTGTTTTCGGTCCAGAGTTTAGGGTTTATTTTTCCCTTTTATCATTTCAATATGTTGATCTGATTATCTTTTTTTTATTATGTATTGATATGGAAGCATGTGTTTCGTTATATGATCGCCACTGAAGGGGTGAAGGGTTTGTGACTGCAGGAACCCAATTTTTTCGTGAATGAATTTGTAATGATACATATTAATATTAGTTATCTGATTGGATCGTAAATGATCAAGTTTAGATTTATATGGTTTAGGATAACTGAATAAGGATCAAGTTTATTGAAACTTTATACGTGAATTGCTGTTGGTTGGTATGATTAAGTTATATGAATTGAAATTCGCTCTCGAATCATTCTGGGATGGCAAGAGCAGTGCCAAGGATCTGCAGACTATTGCTGCTGATCTCAGATCATCCATCTGGAAACTAAAGCTGTATGTGATCTTTATATGTTCTTTAAGCATTTAGAGTTAATTTTGCATCAAAGTCTTATGTTGATTACTTCTTTTATGCAGCTTGGAGTTGATATTGTCCCAGTGAGTGTTTCTTGATCTCAGATTAAATGTTCTTTTTTTAGTTATAGTTTGCAGTAATGGTTTTATTCAAAATTATATTTATCATTGATAATATTTGTATTTTTTTAATGTCAAATGGGTCGAATGAAAATGTTTGCTAAGAGAGGTAGGTTAAATGAGTTAAGGTAGTTAAAATCTATATTTTTGGTTGTCTCAAACAGGTCAAATTAAAAATGGCTTTCTTATAACATGAGGTTGAAGCTGGAAAAGAATTATCAAAAGGTTTAGTGGAAGGCATTGAGCAGAAACCAAAAAAAGGTTGCAAAGAGCAAAGGTGAAGGTTCCAAGAAGAAGAGAAAAGAAAAGGAAATTGATGTTAGTAAGGTCATATCTTTTTTAAGGAAAATAAAGAACAAGATAGTGACGCAAAGGTCCAGTACGAGATCTTTAGGACTTAGTTGTGACTTTGATGACGGGAAAGATTGTTGGGGTTTTGATTTAGAATCTGATGTAGATCTAGAAAACGGTGTTGCTGATGATACAGGTATATACATGTATGATTCAGTAATCGTATCAATATGGCTTTTTAGATATTGTGTGATAAAATTCAAATGTGAAGTTGTCCAAAGAAACAGAATTCACATTTGGGTGAATGGTATATTAACAACACATTCACTTTATAGGAAGTCAACCAATAGAAGGAAAAGAACATTATAGAGGAGCATTAAAGAATAGAAGGAAGTATAAAACCCTTAGTTAATGAAGCATACGCATTACATTTATCTGGGTTGTGGTTATTGAAGGATGATTATCATGTTCTTGAAAGATTTTAATATGTTATGTTTAGTATATGAGTTCCTGAACCACTCATAACACGAGTTGTACTGTACTGCATCAAAGTAGTAAATGACTGTTCAAATGTCTTTTGCTTAATAGTATGTATAATTTATTACCTATTAAAATGTGAAAATTGTTGTTGAACTGCATAGAATTATAGTAACATTTTTATCTTAAATTTGCTGGAATAAAAGTATCTATTTTAGACAGTTCAGAGGCTGTTATACATGCACAAAAAGCTGGCTAATACAGCTGCAAATGGCTGCGAAAAACAGTCATACAGGGCTGGGAATTATACCCGTATAGGGCTGGAATACTTTTGTTCTATGGGGGTTGTTATACAACCATGTAAGGCTGTGAAATACGCTCTTATGGGGCTAGAAATATGCTTGTACAAGGTTTAATGAAGATTAACAAATATATTTTCAGCTCCTTTCTATGAAGCTTGCTTCTGTTAATCCTATACTATACGATTTTGGAGTGGATTTGGACGCATTCATGGTTAAACCTGATGAGGTAACTAATTAAATTATTAATTGAGGTTTTGCGATCCTATACACACATATACAAACAAACAAAAAACGGATTAGAGATGCGGGTTTGAGTTCGGTCTAAACAGGTTTAGCTAAATCTTGGGTTCGGGTTAACGTGGTGGGTTGACCCATTAATTTTTAATTTTTTAAAATTATGTTTTTGCGCTATAAATAAAAATGATTAGGTACGTCACGAGTCAAAACACATTCATTTTGAAACCAATTGTTTTTAGTAGGACCCAAAACTATTCTGGCCAGTTTCACCCGTAAACACGTTTACTCTTTTTTTTAAAAAGTCGTTCTTGATCATGACATTGTTTGCATTTCTACCAAAGGCTTTTGATACGAAATCTTTTGTTTTAAAAACTGGGCAATCAATAAACTCTGCCCAAAAACAAAATCAGCCATCCCGATCAATAAACTCTGCCCAAAAACAAAGTCAGCCCTCCCAAAAACAAACTCTGCCCACAGAGTCAGAGTCAGTCCTCCTGCTGCCATCTATTGCTTTGTTTTTTTTTTTGTCTCGAAATCAGCCCTCCTGATGCAATAAAGATTTAATATTTTCAGGACGGTATATCATTGCCCGTTTTTCAACTTATGTCGGCTTGGACAGGGTCTCGGAATCGACTTTTCTCATTGTATGACGTGTAACTACTGTTTGGGGATAAAGTTATTGGATCATAAGTGTAGGGAGAAAGGTTTGGAAATGAATTGCCCTATTTGCTATGATTTTTTATTTACGTCAAATGCAGCTGTTAGAGCGCTTCCCTACGGTCATTTTATGCACTCTGCTTGCTTCCAGGTGGCACCATGTTACCTTTTATGTTTCTATATTCGAAATCTTTGTTGCTGATTACTTATTTATTGTCGTCTTTGCTTTCAATAGGCGTATGCTTGCACACACTACATCTGTCCTATATGCAGCAAATCTATGGGAGATATGTCGGTAAGCGACTGCTTTTTTATTTACTTACGTTTAAACTCAATTTACTAAGGGAAAGGTTTTGGTAACTCGAAGGATATGCATCTTTAAAGGGACTCGACTATCTTTAAATTGTGTATCCACTGTATCACTAATTTATGTAACATGAGACTTTGTATTTTATTTTATTTGTACACTTGATATTTATCTTAATAGTTTTTTCATCATTTTTTTACGTTTTTTCGTTAAAAATAACCTATTACCGACTTTGGCCTTTTGCAAAATCATTCTGACGTTTTGTAGATCATCAGTATTTCCACCACAGTGCTGGCAATCAAGGTGATTTTCTTATTTAAATAAGCAAATATTGCATATAGGTTTCTGTATACGATATGGAGTGAAGTTTTGTAGAACTCATGGTTTTCTAAATCATTTTTAGTGAATCATTAGATTATAACCTAATTTAGAAGGTTTTTGGGTACTTGAAGTTTATCGGTTAATAAACACCTATTTTATACTTTATATTGTATAGGTTAGTGTATAAGATATGGTTTGAAGTTTTGGTTGACACTAAATGAGAGATTATTTTTGAATATGAGTGCCTAATCACATAATAGAGATAAATAAGCACTTGAAACTTAAGAAGCGTGAAATGAATATTATTTAACTGCTTTATGTTTGATATGAATATTATTATTTTTAGAATGATTTTCTAACTTTATAAAACATCGTCTATATATTTCAGGTTCAAGGTTCATGTGAGGGTTCAAGATGAAACCGGTAGTGTGTCTAAACTTAATCAGTCGACAAGTTTAATGTATTCTTAAGTATAATGCGATTGTGAATTCATTAAATAATTTCATATCATATTTTACATATAAACGTAGGCTTACGTTCAATGTTTACGATGTACCCCCGTCCATCGGACGGGTGTTTTAAATTAGGTCATGTTTTAATTATTAGACAATATAAAATTAGGTCATGCTTTCATTTTAGACAACATATTATCAATTAGTTAGCTAATTTCTATATCAAACATGAATTAATAATTTTTTCGTAACACAGTAATAAAATTTTTATGTCCTAACACATATTGCCTTTAACATTGTTTTATAAAGATATGTAACTAAATACAAACAATTTAAATGAAGTATTATAATCTATTTCGATGGTTATTAAAGCTACCTGTGTGGTCACACGGGTCCTACAACTAGTTTACTATATAAGAAGGTTTAGTTCACTTGTTCAAATGCACATTTGAGTGCAACAACTTAAGAACTCATCTCTGGAGCTTGCAAGCAATAGGAGAAGACTTTCAAGTGTAGAAAAGATAGCAAGGACCATTAGTAAGAGTTTTAATCCCTGCTTAGTCCATTTAATTTGCTTAAAAACCGAAAAGTCAAACATATCGTAATTAAGCTTTGACTTTCGGTTTAATCACAAATGGTCCAGCCACTGACCGAAACGAAAGTGGTTATGGAACCATATTAAGATAGTTGATTAACCCTTAAAAGGGCACCACCTAATTATTACGTTTGACTAGTTAATTGTCGGGTCAAACTAGTTTGACAAAAAATCAAACTAGACAGAAAGTTTAAAAATGATTTAAATTAATAGAACAGAGGTTCTAAATTATATTTTAACATTCTAATGACTTGTTAATTAATATTAGAACATGTTTAATTTGGCCTAACCCGACAATTATCAGTCTAAGGTCAGTTTATAACCGAAAGTCGCAAAAGCTTGACTTTTGCTTTGACTTTCAGTAATGACCCGTTTAAGCTTAATTCTCCCATGTTTTAAGCTTCCATTAGGACCACATTACTCGGTAGTATAACCCTCTGGAGTTATATTGCTTGGTTCTTAGTAGTTTGAATTATATGCACTTGTTTGTTAATATGCTTATAAATGCCGTAAATGCCCTTTTGACATATAAATGAGATTTTTTAGAAATGTGAGAAGACAAAAACCTTTGGTATTGATATTTAAACTTGTCCCAAAAATTTGACATCAGTTCATGATCCCAAATAGAAGTTATGCTCGATATTGTAATTAGAAGCTTTTTATTAATTAATTTGCGATATCTTGCATAATGCATGTTTAAACTTGGATTTTGAACCAAAACTCATTACCTACTATTAAGATATTATTTTTAAGGAATTTTAAGATTTTTGGTTAGATTATAATCTGTTTAAAACATAGAGTTCTTGTGTAATTCGGTTAATGACGATAATACCCTTTTTAGGCATAAAATGAGATTAACAAATGATTTGAATGCCAAACCTTTTCCTACTGATTTCATACATTAAATAAAATAGTTTGAGCATTTAAAACTGATCAAAACCTTAGATTTACATAAACATCTTGATTATCGTCAATTTGCGAGTTTTACACTAATTAGGTGCATAGTATGGTTTAAAACCATACTTAACATCTAAGACTTGTTACCTACTGAATTTTTAAACAAATTTAAATATTATTACAGTAGGTATACGTTATGAACTCAGGTTTCCAAAAATGTCCTTAAAAGCCTATGTGAAATGACCAAAATGCCCTTTCAGGGCATAGTTTGGCCATAAATGGTAAACCTCACATATATGTAATATCTTACTGATGTAATGAGACAAATTAAATATTTTTACTGATTACAAAAGACCAGAACTTCAGTTTGTCATAAAATCTCTTTTATAAGTATTAAAATTACCAAAATGCCCTTACGGGACTTAAATTGGTTTAAATTACTTTTTGGGCATATATCTTAACATCCTACTGATGTATTAACATATTTTAAGCATAATAACATTTAAGACCTGTATATAATTCATTTGGTTACCCGTTACGCGTTTATGCGTTCGAATCGGTTTATGTGACTAGTTTACATAAAATAGCCGAAATGGGTTTAACCTTATCATTAAATCCTCAAATTCCAGAATGTGATTAGTTTACCCATATTATACAAGTATCCAAGCTTGTTGGGTCTAAACCACATTTTATTCCAGTCTCCGCTTAATCAAGCGTTTAGAACCGTAAAGTCTCTTTCTAGCTAGCCGGTCTAAGTACTTGACTTAATTAAAGACCCGTTAGCATCCTAATAGGTTATTAAACCTTCTATACAGATTAAGTAGCATCCAGTAGAAGGTACCATCATAAAGCTTTAGGATTATACTTTTGAGTTACCTATCACATTAGCTCAGGTAAATACTTTTAACTTATTTTCCCTTATACGGGCTTGGGATATGGTATTATAATAATACCACTTGGTCGGGTATGAAATCATTTAATCGGATTGTGATTAATAAATTTACATAACCCGTTTTAATCTATCTTGTTTGATAACATAAACATTTGGGGTTAATTCGACCGTGTCCTGGATATCCTCGGCTCATTTCATTTGAAAATGGCCACGACCTATGCACGGGGTGTAGGCATACACCTGACAGATGCAAATGCTAAAATATAAACCCACATGTTTGGGATAACTCCTTTGTGGGTTCTATAAATGGTGAGTCGGTTAATCATGACCGGCTTCCAACCGGCCCCAATTGTATGACAAACATGTAAATCTGTATACAAGATTATTTTTAATAATTGTCCCAAGTTATAAATGATTTGTGCCATGTGCACTTAAATCAATTTTCACAAATGTTTTCAAAAGAGTCAGTTAATTGTATTTACCAGTGTAAACTGGCGTATTTTTCTAAAGACTGATTGACAGGTACCTCTCGTAATAGGCTAGAGCTATTAGGTGTCGTATAAGAGGATCTTGCAAATCCTTAAGATACCTGAAGTCTGTTATTTTGTTTCTTTGTATTTATTTATGATCCGTCTGTGAATATTATTACAATCCAGTCGGTATATTCTTTCATTCGAACACTCAGACATTATGGTTTGTAATAATTTATTTACCAAGCCTTCTGTTGTGCTATTATATTGTGTGTATTGACAATGATAATATCAACTACGTCACGATACTCCCCGCCGGGTCCACCGGTAATATGTGGAAATATCGGGGTGTGACATGCTCGGTGTCGAAATAGAGGATCTCGCAAATCCTTAAAGATGCCTTAAAGTCTACTGAACTTCATTTTATACAATCTGTAATGATCCACCTGTGGATTTGATATTACAAGCTCGTCTATAATAAATACTTTGATATTTTCAGACTTTGGGTTTGTAATAATATTTTATATTAGACTTCCGCTGTGCTATTCTGTGTATGTTTGACCATGATGATATCAACTAGGTCACGATACTCCCCACCGGGCCCACCGGTAATATGTGGAAATATCGGGGAGTGACATTTTGGATCAAAAAATTGGATTCAATAGTGTTCGAACGAATGGATTAGCTCCTTCCGCATGAAAGGATCAAAACCATTCGCACGAAAGGGATAATCCTATTCGCATGAAGACACCTTTTCGTTCTAAAAATCATCTCATTCGCACGAATGGACCTACTCTATTCGCATGAATGAGCCAAATGCCTAAAAAAATTGGTGATTGAAAAAATTTGGTGATTGAAATTTTTTTCGTGTTTTTAACGACAAACACGGGTTGTTCGGGGACACCGTCGGGGGCTTCAGAGAATAGATTTGATGATGCGATCACAGAATGTTGAAGATAATGGGACAGTCATGATACATATGCAGACTGTTTATTATCTGGGTTATCTGACTATTAATGGGCCAAATCAAAAAATCCTCAATGATGAAAAACACACTTTTGTGGATCAAAATGATACATTTTCCACATAGTGAAGTTTTTCAGTGAAAATAGTGGACTGAATTTGCCATGTTTGAGGGGGAAATTCAGTGATAAAGATTAGAGAGGTCAGAATTTGCAAAAATGAGGGGACTAAAAATTTTCATTAGAAAATTGGAAATTCTGACATTTTTGAAATTCCTGACATGCAACAGTATTCGGATGGTTCCGACTTCAGATTATCCAGGGATGCATAGGATCTGGATTCATTAGTTGTGATCATAGTAAGTTCAGATGCTTCAGATTGTGATCAGATTGACTTCTTAGGGTTTGAGTCCCGGGTCTTCGTCAAGCCGGTTAGCAGGATTAGCGTTAGGAGATGCACCAGTATTGTCGATACTTATAAGATATCACAGATTTGTGATAGTATAAGGTGTCAGAATGGTTAATCTTCGAGCAGAGGAATTGTTTTTCGGACTAACCACCGGGGAATGATGATGTTTGTTGATTAAGTTGCTGTCGAAACTAATGGAGAAGACTATACATTTGTTATCGCAACTGAAGAGGAAGAATGTGAATCTGATCATGGAAGAATGTTAATGAGATCTGAATGTGTTACCAGATGATTTGTTATCCGATGAAGATTTGCTGATTGTGGAGATTACCGTTTACACTAATCAATCATTCAGGAGTGTGCTTAAAGATGATTACGAAAAACGGGATTTCAGATTTTCGTGGGTATTCATAGACTTGAAGTTTACCGATTTGGTGATTCGAAGTTTCTATCAATTGCCGGTTGGCTTTTAGAATATGAGAGGATCAAGCTGGGGGAATGCGCTAAAACCGAACGCGGAGGTGGTTAATGTCGAAACAGAGAAGCGGCATTGATTAGTTTCAAGTTGATGATTATTCGTGAAGATTGTAGTACAACAAATCAGAGGAGATGGGAAACCGTGCAAACAAAGACCTGAAGATTCATTTCAGAGTGAATTTGTGCATAACGAAGATAAAGCAAGCTCGAATCATCAATCAAGGGGGAATCAATTGAAGATATCAAGATGCCTGGTTGAAATTGCAGTTTTCAAAGATCAAGATTCGATAGTGACGTACAAGGGGGAAATTGTTATTGCATATTCTGGGTGTTCGTCACTGTGCGAATAGGCTAGATAGAGCGTGTGTTGAATATTGTATAGATGAGAAATTTTGGGTTTGTATTGTAAAGTTCCCTTCGTGCGAAGGGGCCCTTCGCACGAAGGGACACTGTCCATTCGCTCCAAGCTCCACTCGCACGGAGGATCACGCTTATAAATAGTAGTTATGACTGAGAGATGGGAGAAGTTTTGGTTCCCAGAGGGGAAATGCTGGCAAAATTTCTCCAGAATTTCGCCAGCTTGTAAAAGATGTAAACTCTTTCGGTATGAATGAAACATTCAACTTATGGGTAACTGTTCTGCTTCTACTCCATTCTTAGTAACAATATTCTATCGAATTAGTTTTATCCTGACCAAACTTCCCTCTAAACCCGCCAAATCCTAGACTCTCAACATTTTTAGGGGCCTTATAGAGGGAAAAGTAATCCGTCAGAATACTTTCCAACACGGATTTGATGGTCGTAATCCTCCCCCTAATAGAAAGGAGGTTGGATTTCCAAGCAGCGAGACGACTTTGAAAGATGTTGTAAAGCGTCTTCCAATTATTGATACGGTTACGAGTAAAAGTGTGGTAGGATAAAGTGCATTTATTGAGGGGTTTTATAGAGTAGGGTGTGGTAGAGTAGGGTGTAAATAGCATCACCTTATTTCTGGTAATGCTTTGTTTATGTTTGTTTTGAAAGGAAACTTCTATTCACAGGGACTACCCTCAACGACATGGGCGGCCAACAACACAAAAAGCAATTATATTACAGAAAAGTAAACCTAATTGTCCCAGGATAAATCCCTATCTTTAGACCTATTGTTGTACCATAAATAACTCGAAGACTTAACATCAAGAATAATATCTACAATTGATCTTTGTTTATCAGAAAACCTTCTTTCATTTCTCGCTCTCTAGATGCACCAGCACCCTACCATTGTAATTCCTTTCAGAATATCCTTAGCTTTGTCCCCTAAACCAGAGAATTCGTAAACCTCTAGCAGATCCTTCATCGAAAAAGTATATATCGGACTGATACGGCACCATCGACTGATGTGGTTTGGATGATAAGTAGGTCAAGATTTGAGTACTAGGTGTGTTCACGAAGTCTCCAAAGTTTTTAATCAACTTAAGGAATAACCTAAGTCTTAGAAATTGATAGATGGATGGTTATTTCAAAATACATGGAAATGAATTTTGAAATGTGTATAGAACATGTATATAACTATAAATCACCAAATATAATAACATGTATGATTAAAACATAGAATCATTTTATTGTTTAAACATTAAATAAAACTACATAGAATATGAAAACGGATAGGGCTTCGGAGGTCCGTTTTTTGTTGATGTTACAATCCTAACATTAGTGATTAATGTGTATGATGACCAACCCTGCATTACACGTGATCCAATATATGATCCTACTAATGACTTGTGCATATAATTTGATCCTACAAATGTGCAATGATACTACATATGATTCTACTAATGACTTTGGCATTTGACATTTTCCTACCTGCTATCTATAATTGACAACTGAAATCATAAACATGATTATGTATCTTGATCATCACTTAATTACTAAGGCAAGGCTCCTACGTGATCCTGACCCACTCGAGTCTTCAATCCTCTACACCTGTATCATGTGTAACATAGTGTTTTTTGGGGTGAGCTACAAGAGCTGGTGAGTAAACCTTGGTTAAGTAAAATAGTTTACCATTTTAAAATTTAGAAATCAAACTCATTTATTTTGCCTTTTTAATTCCAAATAATAATATAAACATTAAACATGCAATCAATTAGGTGGAAGCAATGCACAAATAATAAGAACATAGGATGGTAATTGAATAATGAATAAGACCAAGACCGACACCAAAACCAAAACTGACTCCTTGCGTCCCACACCTATAAAGGGTGTGACTGTGGCGATACCAACGTCCCATAGTTAGGAGGAAAGGTCAGCCCAAGACTAATGGGGCGATACCGACATCTCCAGGTCATGAAGAGAGGTCAGCCGTGGATCCACTGAATGAATGACTATTGACTATAATAACCAACACAACAACAACAATAACTTCAACAAACAACAGCAACAACAACAACAACAAATAAAGCATATACGAGACACTAGATATTGCATGCTCGATTTTAGATAAAAGCAGTTGATCGAAACACCTCGATACACCCCAAAAATTTAATGATAAAAAGGGGATAGAGTTTACTCACAATTTGTGAAGATTCGATCCACTCAAGAAAAGCAACCACACGATTTGAATACCGACGAGATAATTATCCTAAAATTAATATAACAAATCTTAAACATATATAGAATAAATAATAATCGATAATTCTACGAAATTGAGTTCTCCTATTTGAGGACTTGAAATGTATAATTTAATATTTAGAAAGATACCTTAAATCAAATTACATATAAAAATCTAGATGCACAAAGGGTTTATGTAGCATTAAGGAAAAGACTCATCCATATTGCATTTTACAAACAAATGGACGACCGGTTGTTGGCTTGATTAAACAACGTAGTCATTTCCAAATAAATATTTGTAACCACAATTAAGTCTATCTTTAGGATTTACTCATTAATGAAAATAATATATAAAAAACTATATATAAACCATTGGTTGATTTTACACTACATAAATCTAATTCAAGAAAATATATATTATGAAAATAAAATCATGAAGCATGAAGTTTGAGTCAAACTTAACTTGATTTATTCCTAAATTTGCATAATAAATTAATGATAGTCATATAATAGTTACATTTGTAAAACTATTGGTTCATTTTGAAGATTGTTAAATACCATTTACAAATGGGTTCCACTAGACAGTATGAAATTGGGTTTGCTTGGTAGTGGCAGTAAACTCCACAAACAAAAACCTATTTTCATCTAAATATTTGTTTATAGCTCCTTTTTCCCAGAGTTTTATTATTGGATCTTCAAAATATTTGTTTTTAGCTCATTTTAACAACCATGAAAATAATTATATGTTTAAAAGAAAACGAGATCGAATATAAACTAATTATACAATGAAAGCTTTTGTATTATAAGGTTATATTAGTAATTGAAACACGCGATACCATTTCAATATAGTTATTTTTTTATATAATAAATAGTTACGTTTTGGTTTATAGTTGGCGAGTTAACACCTTACCACGCATATGCATGATTCAACATTTTTACGTTTCTTCTGTTTAACTGCACAATGCTCACAATTGCATTAGTATAAATGCTCATCTTAGTGTGAACTATCCCAACAATGCTTATATATAAATAAAGGCTTATAAGTTGCACGTCTCTAACCACTTTGACACATAAAAATCCCCAGTTCAAAATGAATAAAAACAATCTTTTTAAGAGAATCAAGAAAATGTCCTTTTTTTTTTCTTTTTACTCAAATGGCGTGGAAAATAGTTGAAAGTAGATTAGTTAATTGTAGTAAAAAATAATCGGTGTCAAAGAAACCTGAATGTTGTGCTTCACTCTGGTGATGCCAAACATAAAGGCGTCCAACTCGGAAGTGTATCCGATTGATTCTACCCGAAGCAGCGGCAGCGAGATAGAAGAGGAAGAAATTGAAACTAAGACGACGGAGGGTGGTGGTGGAGAAGTTGTGGAGCGATACAAAAGTGCGGTGACTGCGATAGCGATGGCGATGGTGGAAGATGACCCTTGTGGGGTGGAAGTAGTGCATGTGAAGCCTATCCTTATTATGTGTGCAGCTTAAATTAATTAAGTCTATATATGGTTATTACCTAATATGTATCTGATTCCTTTTAGCTTAGTTGTATTAATTTGTAGCCATTCTCATGCAGGCTTATAACTGAAAATAAATTACAAACCTTGCACAGTTTCAGGCTAGAACTCGAGGTGTTTGACTCAACAGCCGAAGCTGTCGTTGTCTGCTTTGAAGACACTGCCCAACGCTTGACAAAGACCAATGCTCATAGTATACTCACAGCAGAGTCTGGCCTGTCACGCGTCTACAACCTTTATTCCACTGACATACAGGATAAGTTCACTCTGGTGATGGTAAGGAACGCTGATGGAAGCTTTTCAACACTGCCGAATTGTTTGCACTCTCTTATGGGCAGCACTCAGACCCTCCAGCTTGATTCGTGTACGTATTATGATCATGGCCATTTTGAATCCTTCAACTGCAAGAATGTCCTGCTAGATGGGGATGGTTGTAAGCCCTTTGGTTCTTCCACACCTCCATCGATCCCCGCTAAAGACAAGGGGGTGCTACCCATACCGACACCAGTTAAGCGCATTGAAGCGACCGTATGGTATATATCGGCTTACACTTTATTCGTGCCCTGTTTAATAAACCATTTTAATTAAAGATGTGCTATTTACCTTTCTACTCGACCTGAAATGTTATTTACATACCTGGTATATGTTTACTCTATTTTAAAATTAGGAGGCTACAATAGTCGGAAACTTGAGTTCGTAAATATAAAAGTGCATTGTTCTACATTAAAAAAATATGAATAAAAAAATTTGGTAATGCATCACTTCGATTGTGTAAAGACATATAGGGGGAGAAGTTAGCTTTTGAAAAAAATAAACTTGGTGTCGTTATAAATGGAAAGGCAACAAAAAAACTTTCAACTATAATTGATTGATTTCCATAAACAATGTAATTGTGCATATTTATTTTTGGATAACCATCTACATAAATGTTTCACGCTTTTCCTTCCCAGGCCTGCTTATGCAGATTCGGATTCAGAAGAAACAGTTGACAGTGACCCATATGAAAGGTGTACCGTCTGCACTTAGTGTTAGTAATGAAAACCCGTACTACTTTTCGATGCATATATACGTAAACATAGTATACCATTTTTAATACTTTTCTTTTCGTTATTTCACTGCAGTCAGTTGGCTGGTGATGGGATTGGGGATGACGGTGGCATGCGTTAGCTAAAGTTTGGTCTATGTGTTATCCAATAAGATAGGAAGGCGTGCGATAGTTTATGCGTTTTTCTTTTTTCTGTTTCATGTTTTTTTTTTCTTGGAAGACATCTTTTTTCACTTCTTTTTGGCCGGCAAGTTTTGCCAAGGAAACAACTTATGGTCCATGGTTTAATAAAGTTTAAGCACGCCCCTTTGTAGGCGTATTGTCTTACATGTTATGCACCGGCCGTGTCAGACGTCTTACCACGAACAAACAATAGCTATTATGCATGTCGTGCATCGCACGGGCTTTCTCCCTAGTAAATTTAAAGGTGATCCTCCGAGTAGTGGTTTTGCTGGTAGGTATGCTAATTCTATATGTATGAATGTTTTTTCCAATTTGTCTTTTTCTCCTTCTTATGATGTTAAATCTGTCTATTCTCTCTCTAAAGTTAGGGTTTCTGTACTTAATAATTTTGATAATTGATTCTGGTGCTAATCAACATATGGTCATGACTGATAATGGTCTTATAAATCAGATGGATGTTACTGGGTATAATATTATGGTTAAACATCCTAATGGCACTAGTGCTTTAGTTACCAAAATTGGTGATATTAAGTTAAGTGATAAAGTCATTTTGTATGATGTTTTGTGGTTCCAGATTATTGTGTCAATTTAGTTTATGTTCATAAACTTGCTAAGGATTGTCATCTTATTGTCTCTTTTGATGAACATAATTGTTACATTTAGGTATCTCAAACAAAGAAAGTCCAGGTGACTGGTAATCAGTTTGATGGTCTTTACTTCTGTGGTAGTTCTTCTGTTTCTAACAAGGTGTGTAATGCTGGTAGTGATGTTAGTCTTTAGCATGCTAGTTTAGTTCACCCTATTGAGCCTGTTTTACATGTTTTAAAAAATAAGTTGAACTTTAAATCTGATAAAGGTCTAGAACCTTGTGAAATATGTCATAGAGCTAAGCAGCATAAGGAGCCTTTTCCTTTGAGTGACCATTAAACTAAAGTGTTAGGTGACTTAATTCACCTTGATGTTTGGGTTCCCTATAGGGTTCAAAGTAGAGCTGGATTCTAATATTTCCTTACTGTGGTTAATGATTTGACTAGAGCTGTGTGGGTGTATCTCATGAAGTCTAAGGATGGAGATTTTTATAATATTAAAGGTTTTCATAATCTGCTCAAAACTCAGTTTAGTAAATCTATTAAGATTTTCAGAAGTGATAATGGTACTGAGTTCATAAATAAACAAATGACAGATTTTTGTTACAACAATGTTATTGTTCATCAAACTTCATGTGTCTATACCCCACAGCAAAATAGGGTGGTTGAAAGAAAACATAGGCATTTATTGAATGTTGCTAGGACTTTACTTTTCCAAGGGGGTTTTCCTTTGAAGTTTTGGTCTGAATGCATTCTAACTGCTACTTACCTAATTAACAGGACTCCCTCATCTATCTTAAATGGAAAATCTCCGTATGATCTTGTGTTTGGTTTTGCTCCTGTTTTGAGTCAACTTAGAGTTATGGGGTGTATTTCTTTTAGTACTGTGTTAAACTGTAACGCCTTGCTTTTTGAAACTTCCTTATTTTGAAAGACTATTTATATTCCTACTTTTGGAAACTTAAATTCGTATCGTATTCGTACTTCAACTCTAGCTTCGTAATTTGAAACCTTGATTGTAACAAAATTCATAATTTATACATACTTGTTACTCGTTAAATACAGTTTTACACAACCTCATACTTATTATACATACAAATTCATTCATTATTGAGTAAATTGCTAAATGTCACACCCCGTTTTCCACGTGTCTCACCGGTGGGCCCGGTGGGGGATTACCGTGACGACGTTGGCAACAATATAGTCAAACCACACAATTATATAATGCACAGCGGAAGCTTAAAGATAAATATATAAACTCAACCTCTGGTTGTAATATCAAATGTATTACAGAAGTTGAATATATCCACAGTGGATCGTAAATAAACATAAAGTATTGTTCCATCAGATACTGCAATCAAGCTTGCGAGACTTATCATGACGCTAGGGAGCTAATGCCAGCCAATTTACGTTTAGGTACCTGCACTTAATCTTTTTGGGGAAAATACGTCAGTTTACACTGGTAAATACATTCAACTGACACATTTGAAAATGTTTATTAAAAATTGATTTGAATGCACAAGGCACAAACTCTTTTATAACTGGGGAAAATTATAATAAAATCTTGTGAACGTTTTACATGTTCTTTTATGCGTTCAGTAGCCCGGGTCGTGCCGGGTTAAAGATTTATAGACACACCACGTTTGCGTAAAACCGTAGTATAAAAACCAACGGCTACGTCTTTTAATTTTAATGTCAACACTTTATACCGGGTGTACGCCTACACCGGGATGTCGATGGTCGTGGCCATTTCGTAAAATGATGCCAAGGATATCCGGGACAACGGTCATTAAACCCCCCAAAGGCTTATAAGCAACAAAACTGTTTAAATGAGCCGATCATATTTAATCAATTAACCACCTAAGCGATGGAATTATATAATGCTCAATCAAGCGGTATTAATATACCGTAACCCAAGCCCATATAGGGGAAATAAGTTAAAGTATTTACCTTTGCAAGTATATTTCCTTAATTGGATTAAATCACCGATAGCTTTTACTGGGGCTCCTAATCTGGAACGAAGGTTTTAATTAACCTCTTAGAATCCTAACGGGTCGTTATAATGGCCGTAGCCTAGACCGGTTGGTTCCGATATATATATAGATATGGTTTAATCGCGCGGAAAGGCGAAAACCGAGAATGGAGTGTGATTCTGTCCCAACAAGTTCAGAGACTTGTTTTATATGGGTTAATGGTTCACACTCTGGATTTTAGGGTTCAAATGATATTATTTGACCCGTATCGGCTAATGTATGAAAACTAGTTTCATAAGCCGAACCGTGCACGCAATGGGCGAAACGGTTAACCATGAGAGTCGTACGCTTATTTCCTAAGTCAATATGCCTTAAATGGGTTGTGGTATCAGTAGGATACCTTCTGTGATGCCCGTAACGAGTTTAAGTTAGTATTATGCCCCGTAGGGGCTTTTCGGTCATTTTAAAGACTTTAAAAGGGCTTTTTCGAGTTCTACAGGAAATCTGAGTTTCCCGAACAGCTTATAAAGCTTAAAATACTTTATTTATTATGTAAAACTAGTAGCAACTGGAATCGGGTCAAAAGACCTTGTAGAACTCATGTTTTGGCCGAAAAGGGCATATTCGGTATTTACCGAACCGTAGCCATAACCGCAGGTTATGAGCAAGGTAAAAATTATTAAAAATCTTTAAAATTCCCAAAATATTATTTTAATACAGTGGGTAAAAGTTTTGGTGACGAAATCTTGGTTTAGATAGGCGTTATGCTAATTGCGCCGTTAATTACTAAAGTTTACTTTAATTGCGCTTTTTAGCATAACTCTCATTCTAGACCTCGGATTGACGTGAAACTTTAAGGACATGCTTATAATTTAATAAGCAAGGTTTTGGTCCGTTCACGTGTCCGAAATACTCGTTTTAATTTTAAAAGGCCGTTACGGTCAACTTTTAGGCGAATGACGGAAATACGTAAAAGACTCGGATAACTCATGAACCGATCACAGAGGTTTATTCCAACATGTGACCTGGTCCTAAGAGAGTCCTAAGGTATATTTATACCTCACTAAAACGGGTCAGAACTGAAGTCAAAGCAAAAGTCAAACTTTTGCGACATTCGGCTCCGAACTGGTTCAATATAGTAAATGATCGATTCAAACGAGCGCAAACAAGTTTATATACCTATTATCATGTTTTATGATTATCAAAACAGGTTCCATAACATATACATTACAGATTATGCATAAATTGCTAAAATAGCTTTCTGTTGACTTTTAACCGCACGTTTGACTCGATATTTGACATGGTTAGAGTGGTGATCAGAGGGAACCCTTTTAGGGGTTTATTACCTCCATTGATACCAACTTATAACCACCTTTGATTCGTCGTAAGACAGAACCATCATGGACATAATTTAAAGTCAAACCGTTTTTACGACGGTTTGGTTTTTAGCTAAATACTAAGCATAAACTGAACTACGGATGATCAAGGTAACTTACAGAAGTTAGAACTTGAATATGGAGCAAAGAAGGATGCTTATTAGCTCTTGAGATGACCAGAGAATGTGTCTTTGAGTGTGATGAATGTTATGAACTTACTAGTGCTATTTATAGCAAATGTCATGGCTCAAGATCATTACACACAACTCTACAAGTGCCCTTGGATGAATGGCAGGTGTATTAGAGGGTTATGGGTCGAGTAGGGGGCACCCATGCCTCATTGATTGGTGTTTGGTCGTTCAAATGGTCCAAAGGTCAAGTAGTTACAATATTTCTGCATCTGGGCGTCTAATGCGGCCCGCATGGAAGTTCCATGCGTTTATAATGCGGGCCGCCTGGGATCTAAATACCAGACGCGTAATTGAGGAGGCTCGCGGCCCGCCTCAACTTAACCCAATATGCAATGCGGGCCGCGTCGGGTTAAGATTTCAGAAATTTTAAATCTTTTGTCATGATTACAGAATCTGGTAATCAATAACGAAATCTTTCGTAATGATTTACCTGACCTTTCGGGTTTGAAGGGGTAACTTTGCGGTTTGGCCCTCGGGTATTTACCGATAGGGGCCTCGTGTTATTTACCCGCGCTATTAAGTCCCCGGTTTATTTATTAATTATATTGGAAGGTCTTAACTTTCACTGTTGACGCTTTTAACCCTTCTCATACGAATTTGAGTATAACTCTTTTGTTTTAAGACGGAACTTCGCGGAATTTATACGGTATATTCTAGTGAGCGTATAATACTGTTACGAAGCCTTGGGAACGTTAAAGGGTCACTCAGAGGTAATATTAAACATGTTGACACAGTTAACCCCTGTAGTTCGTAATCTCTCACTTTCTTCCGCGTTTCGCTTCCGTACGATTTATGATTTATTCGTTTGAAGGTACAAGCATTTATTTAGGGTTACTATACAGTATATTACCCTTGTTGACATTTATAACCCTCGAATTTATATACTTTCAAGGTTTGTCAAAATTAGTCCTTTATTTATTATAGATGCCACGTGTAATCAAATGACACGTGTTAACACATCATTGGACACAAAATTTCGAGGTGTTACACTAAAATCGTCCCTGACGTTTGTTCACATTTTGCTAGATCCATCCAAAAAAGGTTTTTTTTCTCATAGGAACCACTGAGGTTTCAAAAAAGTTGCTAAATCCATCCAAAATAACTAATACTCTTAACAATATTAAGTTGGTAGAGGGGTAATTTAGTCATTCTTTTAATTTATTTAATTTACTCTTTTTTTAACAGTTTATTACATGCCTCCACCCTTTTTCTGCCCTATATTTTTCATATCATCCTAGTCATCTCAAAGGATAGGAGCATTATTCACCCTTACCACTACGCATGGTCTTAGAGAATTCAGTGTTATATAATGGACATGTACACTATATTTCAGTTTGGACAAATGCATTATCCATGCATGGAGTCGAACTATAGCACACAGTGGTTTTAGGACACTTAAGAGTTCATTTCATGTTCTTCATTGTTGAATAACACATTTACAAAAATGTTTTGCAAAAGTGTTTTAGACTTTCACGTGAGATTCTTATAGACATATTCAAGTAGTCATCTTAACCTGTTTGAATATATTCAAAGTTCTTCTCAATTTAACCTGTTTCAAAATATTCAAAGTTCTTCCCAATGTTACCAACTATTTGTAGGAATAGTTTTCTTTGCATTCAAAACCTTCTAAACATCTCATGAAGCCACACATGATTGGCCCATGCAAGGTTACTTCTCTAAGAATCCTATATTTGGTAACTTTGATTTTTTTTTTTCGAGGTCGACTGCAACAATTAGGATTTAGGATTTTATTTATAAAAGGGTGGGGCATGTAATAACCTGTTAAAAAGGGTAAATTAAATAAATTAAAAGAATGACTAAATTACCCCTCTATCAACTTAGTATTGTTAGAGTATTAGTCATTTTGGATGGATTTAGCAACTTTTTTGAAACCTCAGTGGTTCCTATGAGGAAAAAAACCTTTTTTGGATGGATCTAGCAAATGTGAACAAACGTCAGGGACGATTTTAGCAATTTACTCTTCATTATTTTATATACAACATTTACACATTGCATGTATACGCTTACAACACTTAAAACCAACAAAACACGCGAAATTGGATTTTGGACTTATGGGCCTAGTCCCTCTCACACGAAAGGGCGGCCCATTCGTCCCAAAATGGTGCATTCGTCCCTAAGCCCACTCGTCTCAAATGTGTCCCTCAACCTATAAATATCAGTTCATTCTCTTCATTTCAAACCTTCACTTCTGAAATTCTCTCTCAAGCTAACTTCGAGAATTTCTCCTAGACTTGTCTCTGCTACTCCTAACTGAGTTTACACTCACTAAACAATTGAGTTTCTTCCATTTCTCCTACTTTTCTTCTGATTTTATCAAACTTTTTACAAGATTCTTCACGTATCTTCACTTGGTTTATCAGATCTGCAATGGAAACTGATATTAACTCTCAAATCAGTTGAGGACCAAGCTGAAAGTGAAGTAAATATTTCAAAACCATTTTTAAACAGTCTTTCTGACTTCGAACTCAGCCAGATTTGAGATTTTCTGAGCTCACAATCTAAGTCAATAGTTGTGGATTCAAGTTGAACCAATTCCAGCCGAGTAGGTAATCAGTTCAAACAAAATCGAACTGATTTTACCTAGAAACAGTCCCATTCATCTGAGGTGCGGTCCCATTCATCCGAGAGGATCACCCTCTCACACGAGAAGGGAGTCCCTCTCATCCTAAAGCTATTGTTTCACTAAGTTCCGACGATTTTAATTGTTGAATGACTGACCAAATCACTATTTTCAATATAGATGATTCTGGAATGTTAGTGTGTGTTCTGTGGGAACTTTGGTTTCCAATCTAGATCCACCACCTCACTTAAACTCGTGAAACGAACACCCAAAAAATCTCCTAGGCCTAGAACAAGTGAACCCCGTCCAGCCTTTGACACTTAGTTAATTCTTTCTATGTCGTGTTGGCACACCTGAGTTGTACATTGTTCGGTTGTTTGGCTTATTTACATTCTGTCTTTTCAAATCTGTATTCATGACCAACTGGTCAGTTAACTAAGTTAACTGATTTATGCTTTGGTGAACAATAACGAGGTGTATACCTCTATGCATGACATCTATGAACCTGATGAATATTCTGGACTGATAATATACTAATATCATAAATAATAAACTTAACTGAAATCACGAACATAACTGATTAATAGTTAAAATGTTCAAACGAGGATCGGTTCACTAAACAGTCTCTCTCGCGCGAAAGGGTGGTCCCACTTGCGCGAAAGGCCCTGTCGTCCGAACTGTAAATTCGTCCAAACAGTTCGTGTTTCGGTTTCTGTTCATTCTGTTTCCGCATTCCTCGTTACTGATTCTGACGGACTAATCAAGACCCATGAAATCACAGAAACTCAGTGTCATAACGAGTGCTTGGACAGAATGTACTTTCTGCTTGTATCATACTTTTATACTACACATATACGTACTTTAATTTTGAATTCAACTACTCCACAAACCCCGAATGACCTTATACCTTCGAATCCCCATTCTCAAACAACTCGTCACTCTCGGATGATCGGAAAGCATTTGCAACATTGTGAGTATACTCGAACACCCTCTTTCCATTTCACACTTTGGGTGCAATATGTTTAGCTATTAAACCTACACAGTTACACTTAGACTTTATTTAAATGCACAAACAATCCAATACATGCATGCATACGTTATACTTGATTCGTTGATCTGGGTTTGTTCGTTTTGTGATAAACTTGTCATTTACTTCGTAAAATCCTACCCGTAATATATATAGCGCAACAGGAGTAACGCACCGCCCGTGAACGTGAGGGCATGTTAAATCTTTAAACTTGCGGTAATCTTTGGGTTGACTTGTTTATTCACATTCTAGTAATGCGTTAATCTTGTTAACTAGGTTTGTCATGTGGATTGTTCAGTTTTTATATACTTATGCTAGTACTCAAACTAGGTTTGTCATGTGGATGCCTAGAAATGCACTCTAAATTTAAATACTTGTATTTTAATTGTTTCAATCTTGTTGTATTTCTATTTCAAACAATGTAATTGATCTTAGCAATGAAATAAAATTTGTTATTACATACTTGTCACAATTTAGTGTTATGAAGTCTCAAGCAATCTCGTTTTCGTCTCACTCCTATGTTTCCGCCATCGGTTGGGGTGTGACATAAACAACATTGACAAGTTTAACACTCATGCTGAAAAATGTGTTTTGGTTGGATACTCAAATGAAAATAAAGGTTATAAGGCTAAAGGGTGTGGGGGTCATGATTGGGACATGATTCGCCACCTAGGAACATGAATGGAAGGCTACACCACCCCTTTGCTTGATCCACCATGGTTTGCATGGATTAAACCATGGCAACCATGGTCCTCATTTCCATTTTCAACAAATCGTTTCCTTTTTCTTTACATAAAGATAAATTAAAATAAATAAGGGGCTAGTGGTTTGGGTCATGACCACACCCTTAGGGTAGTGGTTTTAGATGGTGAATTAGAGGTGGGTTACATGACACTGACATGGAGGGTCATGGTGGTCATAAGGGTCATGACCACACCCTATAGCCTAAGCTTTGGAGTCTGGATCATAGGATGATGTTTTACTCTAGGGATGTAAGGTTTTATGAAATTGTGTTTCTTTTAAAGATAAGAAAATATTACCTGATCCAAATTCTCCTATTGAATTTAATACCCTGAATTTCTTTGATATGTTTGACCACCACACCACTAAAAACTCTAAGCTTAGGTCTACTCCCAATGATGAGAATACAAATAATTCCTCATCTACACATGAGCCTCAGCAGTCTAATTTTGAACCAAACAATGACTTAGGAATGGCTGAAGATTAGCAACCAAGCATTTCTGTTTCAGATTTAGGTAGGGCTGAGCATGCTACTGGAAATGAGGAAAATAGTACTTCTGAGGGAGATAATGCAGAGCATACTAGCACTGTTCCTAGAAGATCTTCTAAAAATGTTAAATTTCCTTCTAAACTTGATGATTTTATTTTTAAGGGAAAGTTAAATATGGTCTTGAAAATATCTTGAATTATGCTAATCTCTCTCCTAATAACTTGTGCTTTGCTTCTGTTCTTAATAAAAGTGTTAAACCTAGAAATTATTTTAAGGCTAAAACTGATAATAACTAGGTTATTGCTTGGAATGAAGAATTAGAAGCTTTACACAGAAATAATATATGTGATATTGTTGATTTACCTCATAATAGGAAACCTATAAGATGCAAATTGGTTTATAAAATAAAGTAGAAGTCTAGTGGGGAGATAGAAAAATTTAATGTTAGACTGGTAGCTAAGGGGTTTAGTCAAAAAGAAGGAATAGATTTCTTTGATACTTTTTAACCTGTTGTGATTTGAGTGCGGTTTGAACTATTGATTTACGTAATTGGAAGTAACCAATTAGGTTTGGCAACTATCAGATGTGTTTTAACTTTGGTTGTGCGTAGTGGTTGGGATTTATATCAACTTGATATAAATAATGGTTTTTTGTATGCTAATTTGAATGAAGAGGTTTATATGACTTGGGTTAGATTCATATGTGAACAACCCCCTTGATAGTGAATTGTGTGAACTAATCCTAGCCCTTGATTATCAATACACAAGTGTAAATCAATGGCCAGGATTTGATCAAGATTTGATGATGAAACTACACTAGTGTATTTTATGATTTAATGATGTAAATCAATGGCCAGGATTTGTTCACTCAGTTCACAAATACACCAGTGTTCACTCTAGAACCCCACCCTTTATGACTTTACCTGATGGATATTGTACTAATTCTGAAAACAATGTGTGTAAACTTAACAAGTCTCTTTATGGGTTAAACAGACCCCTAGAATGTGGAATGAGAAACTTGTTAATGTACTTGTTGAGTTAGGCTTTGTTCAAAGTAAGTGTGACTATTCCATGTTTGTCAAAACAAGTGGTTCTGTGTTTATAGTTCTTCTTGTTTATGTGGATGATATTGTCATTACCGGTAGCTGTTCTAATGAAATTGCTAAAATTAAGTCTTTGCTTAAGTCTAAGTTTTTAATTAAAGACTTGGGTTTTCTAAAATATTTTCTTGGTGTTGAAGTCTTGAAAACTAATGATGGTTTGTGTCTTTCTCAAAGAAAGTATTGCCTTGATTTACTTTCTAAGTTTGGGATGACTGGTTGTAAACCAGTAAGCAATCCTATTGAAGCTAATCATGTTCTCACTCACTTATGTGAGAAAGATAATCAACCTTTGGACTTGAAAGCTTTTGCTGATTCGGACTATAACGCGATCTTCTGCTAAAGCAGAATATCGTTCTATGTGTGCTGCTACATGTGAAATCATTTGGCTTCTTAATGTCTTAAAGGAGTTAAAGGTTGAGGTTAAATATCCCATTAACTTACATTGTGACAATACAACAGCAATGTCTATAGCTGCTAATCTAGTGTTCCACGAATGAACAAAAGACTTTGAAATTGATCTCTTCTTTTTAAAGGAAAAAATTTCTAAGGGTGTTATTAGAACTGTGGGAGTTTCTTCTGAGGATCAGGCAGCTGATGTTTTTACTAAAGGTCTGATGGCTCATTCTCATAAGAAGGTTTGCAAAACTTTGGGTTTGTTTGATTATTTTGCATATTGAATTGGGGGGGGGGTGTTAAAAATAATATTCCTTTTATTAACAATTCAATATTTGTTTTATTTCTAATATAAATTTTCTTTTAATTCTATGCGCTGAGGTCTTTTTATAAAATGGTGGGCTTGGACTAGCTTTGGTGTGCACATGGGCTTATTGCGTTGTGGGCTGCTAATGTTGATGGCTTAGCTTGGATGCTTAATGGGCCTGTGTACGATTGAAGACTGGGCTTTGGCTTTGTGTGTATAATGCAGAAATAATAAATCTTTGTCTTATCTCATTATCTCTACTCTATTATTGTTCCCACTTTCTCTCTCTGAAGTTAGGGTTTCTGTACTTATGAGATTTGTGAGATTGGTGATTTCTCTGATCATCTTTTTAGAGCAGATCTTCTAGTTGATGATCTGCATAGGCTGAGAGTTGTTTTTGATTCTGTTAGGATCTGAGTTTGGATTGATTGTGATTTGTGTTTGAACTAAGATGGAATTATGAGTGAGTTGTGCAGCGGAAATTAAATGGAAGCAAACTTTTCACAATCAAACAGAAGAAATGCTTTCAATCATACATTTTCAACACATAATCAAATGATTAAATTTATTTCAAACTTTGATTACAATGCATGTATGATTCGCAAACTCCCCCTCAGCCCGAGCTCAGTATTTGTTCATGCAGGAAGAAGATGGTGAATGAGCTAAACAGAACAGTACAGAGTACTGTTCTATTTATAGGCACTAGCAAACTACTGAGCATCTAAGCTGACGTCACCATGAAAGTGACACCTAACCTCCCAACAAACTCTTAACAACTGACCAATACAAACACTGCTATGCTAACTACTGATGTTACAATTCAATACATAAAGTAAACATAAACTGTTGCTGCATCCTTCCACTGCTGTGAACCCAGCAGTACTTGTCATGATCAGTAGTGCTTGAAACAAGGAAGTAGATTGAGCAGCAGAGCTTTAGTTCTTCAACAGACTTTGACTTGATCAGCAGTTGTAGGTCAGCAGTTTACATGATCAGCAGATAGGAGGTCACCAGATGTTAAAACCACTTTCAAGGGGAGAGACTTGCAACCAAACATCTGCTTATTCTGGATCCACTGCTCTGTTCCAGTTTTGGCTTTCATTATCTGTTCCTTTGGCAGGGTTCAATCCCAACAATCTCCCCATGGAACAGATAATGCCAAAACTTTTCATTATGTAGATCTTTATTGCCTCATCAGCAGTTCCCTTATTTGCCATTTGAGTTGCAATTTAAAGATTAAGGCATCTGTATCATCATCATCCCTGCTAAGTGGAAGATCAAGGAGATCCTGCAAATCTTCAAGACTCTGGCCAAGAGCTTGTTCCTTTGTTAATTTCTTCACTTCACCACTAGACTTGAACACTGTCAGTATGTGGGTCTGTTTATCAGTTTTCCACTTTAGTACTTTTGAGCCTGGTGGGTTTCTTGGGAGATTTTTATTTGAAGAGGTATTTGGTGAAGCTGGCCTATTCATGACTGACTGAGCAGTACTTGCAGATTGTTCCAGTTCAGATTCTTCTTTCATCATTAACATAATGCCCTCTTTTACAAGGTCATTTCCAGCAATTAGATCTTGAACTGTTTCAGCACCCAACTGGTTTTGACTCCTTCTTTTGTAGATGGCTGCAACAGCAGGAGCAGTGGTTCTTTTGGCTTGCAGCTTTGGTGGTCGTTTTGAAACCTCTGCTTTGGAGTAGTCAGGTTTTTGTGGAGCTGTTGGATCTTTCTTCCTAAGTTCCTCCAACCTTTTATAGGTGGCCCTGACCCTGGCTTCTCCCCACTTTGACACAGAGTTCCTTGACCCATAATCAGCTGTGATAAGCTCCTCTTTCATTCTTTTCAACTCTAATGCCTTTTCAGCTTCAAATTGTTTGAATTTTTCAGGAGGAGTCTGCTGGACTTTATTTTTGATCATTTCATGAATCCTGGCTACTTCCTTTTCAAGCTCAGGAATGGTCCAGTGTTTGTACATGTGTTTCTCCCCCCTGTATTTCTTGTAGGTCATGATATTTTCAATGTAGTCTTTTCTCAGGGAATCATCAACCCTTTCTGAAATTTGTTGACTAACATTTTTGGCAAATTGCTCCATTGTTCTGACATGTGTGAGAAGAAACTGATAGTTTTGCTGAAATTCCCTATCAGATTTCCCTTGTTTATTTTTGTTAGTGATATCCTCGGCTTGCTTGGCTTTAATTTCTAAGTATTCTTCAATGTTGTTTGGCCTAGGATATCCTTTAACTGAAGGCAAGCTCCTTTTGGCAGGGTTATCCTCATAGTAGCAAGATTTGATTTCATATCTAACTGCTATGAGTTCTAAAGGAAACACAACACCTGCAGGAGGTAAAGGCTTTTGAATTTGAGTTGAAGAGAGAGGAATGGGTTTTGGAACTGTGACAAGTGCTTGGGATTTTGAAGCTGTTGGTGGTGGTGATGGAGAATCATCATCTAATATGATAATCCTTCTCCTTTTTATTTTAGGAGAGGCAGATGATGTTTTGGGTGGAACAGTGGAGGTGGTTTGAGTGGCAGTGGTTTGTGACTGACAAACAGCTGTTGAAACAACTGGTGTTTCAACCACTGTTGTCATTACAACAGATGTTTTAACATCTGCTGTCTTCTGCTTTATGGCAGGAAGTGATGGTGGAGATGTTGTTTTTGGTGGTGATAAGGCAGTGGTATTGGTGTGTGATGAAGTGGTGTGTGTTGAAGTGAGACCAGTTGTTGTAACAACTGAAGTACCAGTAGATGTTGGTACAATAGAAGTTGCAACAGCTGTTTGGGTGGAGGTTTGATGTTGGTGGCTTTTGGACAGTGGTTTTGAAGTATGCTTTGGAAGACTGGATGGTGTGGACTTGGGTTTCCTTACTTTTCTAGTAGGATTTCTTTTTGGAACAGGATTTTGATAATCCTTTTCACCAGAACAACCCTGTGCATTCAGCTCCATGAAAGCTCTCTTCTCGTCATTCCACCTTGATAAATCCTTTGCCGCTCTATCCCTTTTTACACTTATGACACCATCATCAAGTGCATTCTGGGTAACATCAACCTTCTTGCTACCATCTGGCAAGGGAATATTTCTGAGCATTGCATCCTTTTCTGGATCAAGATACAACCCATTATCAATCCCTTTCTTTGTCCACTCCTTAATTTTCTCCCCCTTTTTGGCATTATCTGTGGGGATTTCATCAAT
Source organism: Helianthus annuus (assembly GCF_002127325.2). Classification (NCBI taxonomy): domain Eukaryota; kingdom Viridiplantae; phylum Streptophyta; class Magnoliopsida; order Asterales; family Asteraceae; genus Helianthus; species Helianthus annuus. The sequence continues at coordinate 35,329,834 of NC_035447.2, read as the reverse complement.
AAACATAACTGTTGAAGGAGCAGTGCCAGTGGTTGCCAACAGATGTGGTTTTGAAACTAGACTCCATTGTTTCTCTAAGCTCTTGAACATGTTTTTCATGCTGCAGCTCAGCCATCTGTTGTTGTTGGTGGAGAAATGGTTGAAAAAGATTCTCGAGCTCATTTGTAACATCTGCTGGTGGTGGAGCAGGTGCTTGAGGTGGAACAGCAGTGGATGGTACCATTTGAACTGTTAACAACTGTTGCAGCATGTGTTTTATTTCTACAACAGATGTATCCAGCTTTTCAACTCTTGCCGTCAATTCCTGGTATTTTAAACCATCACCCAATTTAATGGGATCATCTGATTTCCCACTAGCAGTGGTTTTATCAGATGTTGAGGTAGGGAGTGTACTCCAAACATCAACAACTGATGCCTCTTTTTCTTGGTACTAGGGTCTTCTTCCTTCAACACTTGATAATCTTTTGATGGAACCAGTGGTTAATACAAACTCACTAGCAGATAACAGAGGTGTTATGGAAGGAATTGCCTCCAAGGAAGTCAATTGATGTAACCACTGTCCAAGTGTAGACCTGTAGGTTCAACACTTGTAGTGGCTGCTTCACTTGGATTACCACCAAGAGTTACTTGTAACTCAAGGGGTGTAACCTCCTCAGGTTGTGTTGGTGGGTTAGCAAAGATTGATACATCAGGCCCAGTCTGTTGTTGAGGTATATTCTCATGGACAGGTGATTGAGAAGGACTGGTTTGTGCCAGGTTCAGATCAATTGCATCCAATAGTAGTTTGGTGTTTGGAGGAATTAGGGATGTGAGTTTGGGTGTAGAAAGATGAGTCGCCCCGGGTATTGGGCTGTGGATGATGGAAACAAGTGCTTCCAGAGCACCATGATGTGGTGACCCTTGTTGTACAACCTGTTCTTTTTGTGAAGAGACAGGAGGAGTTTCGGCTAGGGTTTGAGATATTTTTACCAACTGCTGTGAGGAAGTAGCAGCAGTGGTTTGTTGTGACTTTTGTGCTGTCACAGGCAGTTGCTCTGGTATCTCATCCTCCAGAGTTGCCTTTTTGGTGGGTTTGGGGGGGGGTTTTGATTTTCCTTTTTCTGTGGCTTTTTGGTGATTTTAGGTGTGGGTTTCAAGGCAGTTGGTTTGCTACCTTGATCACCTTGAGCAGTGGGCTCAGCAGCAGATACCTGAGGAGCAGTGTTTGCTGCTAAAGTCTGCTCAGGCACCTCTGCTTGTGTTTTGCAAGGTGTTGACATTCTTGTAAATGTTTCAGCAGTTAAGCTGTTTATCTGAAAAGAGTCACTTTGGTTTATTACCGCAATATCATCCTTACTGAATTTTTTCTCAAAATAATAACTTAAAAATCTTGGAAACAGTAAAAATGATTTTGTTTCAACATTTTTAACCAAATCATTGAAGATTACCTGGGAATAATTAAAGTTGTCCTCTTGAAGAATAGCATATCCCAGGTTTTGAATCTTCAATGGTATTTCATTAAAAGAAGTGGTTTTATTTGAAACACAGATGAGGAGGGTATGGAATAAAAATCGTGTTGCAGGAGGGAAGAAACCTTTTTGTAAGGTATCCCTCTTCATCATTGTGTCTGCATACCCTCTCTCAATGAAGTCAATTTTTAACTCGTTTTTAGGGAAAGAATTTTTACCTTCTTGATCATCGAGCTGAAAGACCTCTGATAAAGATTGCGGTGTGATGCGGACTGCCTTTTTCTGCAGAGTAGAGTTAATGGCTATGACATCTTCACCTTGTTTTTCAAGGGTACAATTTTTCCAAAACTCTCTCTGAGTTTACAGGTAAATGGGTGCATCAACGGTTAACAAAGTTTTGTACTTTAATGCGTTGAGCATATCGAGGATAGAATCAAATATATCGATGTTGCCGGGTTTTGTAAGAAGACCCAGAAGATTATGAGATGGTTTGTGTGGGAGTTCTGTGGAGGTAGCCTTTTGAGAGGCCCCTTTAGAAGATTTTGCGGATGATTTCGATTTTGTCATTTTGAAGATGAGAATCGAAAATGAGACTGTGAAGAAATTTGATGAAATGTGATGGAAACTGCTTTGAGAAGAGAACTTTTAAGAATTCAATTCGACAGTGAATGCTGACGTGGCAGCGGTTACAAAAGGTCTGACCACTATGTACTGTCCGCATGCCATCCCCTGGTGAAATGAAGGACAGTACTTTTGAACAGTACTTTTTGTGAAAACAACTGGTGAAGACAGTAGTTGTAACGGTAATGGAGAACAGTGGATGCTTTTAACTATCAGTGGATAGCACAGCAGTGGATACAACACTGATTTTGAACATCAGTGCTTATCAGAGGAAAATGAGAACAGGGGATGACTTTCAGCAGTGGACAGACGTTTGAAGTAGAGCAGACTTTTGAACCCATCAGTGGTTATGGCAGACTTTTAGGATTTTTCATGAAAAATTCATTTTTAGCTATTTTTTAAGGATGGATTATTGATTTTCTGAAAACATTTTGATGCTTTTATTCATAGAAAAACAGGATTTTGCCTGCTATTCCATGTTTAGCATGCCAATCCTAGAGATCAAGCTTTCAAAGGTGGATGTGTCTAATGCTTTGGTTAGCACATCTGCCAGCTGATCTTTAGTTGGAACATGATGCAGAGAAATCAAACCTTTTTCATAGCAATCCCTCACAAAGTGATGTCTGATGTCGATATGTTTGGTGGTTGAGTGGGAAACTGGTTTTTTGATGATATTTTTTGCTGCCTGGCTGTCCAACATGAGTGGTGTCTTCAAGGCAGTGATAACCAAATCCAGTAACTGATTTTGAAGCCAGAGCAGTTGGGCTGTACAGCTTGCAACAGCTATATATTCTGCCTCAGCAGTGGATGTAGAAACAGCTGCTTGCTTTTTGCTTTGCCAAGATACTAAGCAATTGCCTAGGAATTGGCACCCTCCTGAAGTGGACTTCCTTGTTTTATCACATCCAGCAAAGTCACTATCTGAGAAACCTGAATGCTCAATTTTACCATCAGCTGGATACCAGATACCAAGTGTGGGAGCACCTTTGAGGTATCTGAATATCCTTTTTACAGCAATAAGGTTTGACTTTCTAGGGGCTGATTGGGATCTTGCACAGACACATGTTGCAAACATGATATCTGGTCTAGATGCAGTTAGGTATAATAAAGACCCAATCATGCTTCTATATAAGGTCTGATCAACCAAATCATCCTTTTCTTCAGACATGACCAATTTATTGGTTGCAATGGGTGTACTACATGGCTTACAATCATCCATATCAAATTTCTTTAAAAGTTCTTTGGCATATTTGCCTTGATGGATGAAAGTACCATTTTGCAGCTGCCTTACTTAGAGACCAAGAAAGCACTGGAGTTCACCCATTGCACTCATTTCAAACTCAGCTGTCATGAGTTGCCTGAACTCTTCACACATTTTATTACATGTGCTTCCAAAAATGATGTCATCCATATAAATTTGGACAATCATCAAATCCTTCCCTCTCCATTTTAAAAACAGTGTTTTATCAATCCTGCCTCTGGTGAAACCAATGGAAAGTAAAAAGGTGGACAGAGTTTCATACCAGGCCCTTGGTGCTTGTTTCAAGCCATACAAAGCTTTATTTAGCTTGTAGACATGATCTGGATTAAATGGATCCTCAAAACCTAGAGGTTGACAAACATAAACCTCCTCTTGAATCTTACCATAGAGGAATGCACATTTGATATCCATTTGATACACCTTGATGTTGTGGTTGACAGCAAAGGCCAGAAAGAGTCTGATAGCTTCAAGTCTTGCTACAGGAGCAAATGTTTCATCATAGTCAATGCCTTCTTCTTGTCTGAAACCTTGAACCACAAGCATGGCTTTATTCTTGACAACAATGCCCCTTTCATCAGTTTTATTTTTGAAGACCCATTTTGTGCCAATAGGACTCACACCCTTTGGCAATGGAACAAGCTCCCATACTTGTTGTCTTCTAAACTGTTGGAGCTCCTCTTGCATGGCTTCTACCCAGCTATTGTCTTTCAGTGCCTCTTGGTACTTGACTGGCTGATGGAGTGATAGAAAACCAACAAAAAGACAAATGTTTTGGGGTTGCTTTCATGTGAGCACCCCTTCATTGATGTTGCCAATGATTTGATCTGGTGGATGAGATTTCAAGAAGATGAGCTCTCCTTGGTATGAGACAATAGTGATGCGTGTTAGTGTATATATGTTTTTAGATGTTTATTTAAGCCCTTTTTACACTTTTAGCCAAGTTTTAAATTTATAAAACACGATATTTACTAACACTAAGCACACATATGGGCAAGTGCACCCATCGTGGACGTAGTATAGTGTTGGTAAGATACCGAGGTCGTCCAAGGACACAAGAGCTTTTAATACCGGTTTATCCTCAACGTCTAATCAAATCAAAAAGTTAGAAAAATGTTTTAAACTAAGAAAAATAAAAACTAACTAAATGCTGAAAAATAAAATAAATAAAAACAGATAGACAAGATGAATCACTTGGATCCGACACGTGTATTAGTATAACCTTTGATTATTTTCGCACTTTTGCACTTGTTTAAGAGATTATCTTAGTTATTGTAGTAGGCCCCTCTTTTGAAGGCGACGTTACCCTCAACCCAGTAGTTTGAGTCAGCAAGGATACAATCCTAAAGGGTCGGATTATTGAAAGATAATGAATTAAGTTATTAATGCAAATTATGGTAGGCCCCGCTTTTGGCGGTGACGTTACCCTCGGCTAAGTAGTCTGAGTCAGCAGGGATACAGTCCTAAATAGCCGGGTTATAGTATTAATAGTAGTTAGCTTATGAGGGGGTCAAAGAGTTTGGATCCCCGCCATCCAATACCTATGGGCATTGAAGGAGATCCTACTAAATTTGACCCAGGTCCCAAGCAGGACCTCTAAACGCTGAACAAGGGCAAGACCTTTACCAAACCGTTCCCTTAACCCCCGACCAGGTAGCCAACATACCTCCATATAGACCGTGGAGATATGAATGGTGAAAATCTTTTATTTTATATAGACAGTAAAATAATGCCAAGACACCACGGACAAACGATAAGGAAAGATCACCTTCAACATAAGTAACTAGTTATTAAAGTCATTAATACAAAACCAAATAAAAAGTGCAAAAGATTAAAAATAAAAAGTATTATACTAAACACTTGTCTTCACCAAGTGATGTAAGAGACTTAGGCAAACATGGCCTTGATTGTCAAGAACTCTTACGATCAATCTTGGATCCCGAGACGACTCACACACTCTATGATGGACAATGGATGATGGTGGTGGATGATGGTGTTATGGTGATGATGGGTGGTGGATGAAGTGTGAGAGAGGTGGTGTGCCAAGGGATGAGAGAGAATGAAACCAAGCTCCTCTATTTATAGGCTGAACAGAACGCTGGACACAGCCCCGTGTCCGCTGGACACGGCCCCGTGCCCGTCTGACATTCTCTCTCTTCATTAATTGTAATTGCGAATTACAATTAATGCGCCTGCTGTACTTTCAACACGCCCCCGTGTCCGCTGGGCACGGCCCCGTGGTGAGCAATGGAAGCTTCTACTGGTTTGTCTTTTCTGCTGCTTCCTGGGCACGCCCCCGTGTTCACTGGACACGGGGCGTGTTCAGACTTCTGTTCTCTTCTCTTTGTCTTGGGAGGTGCCGTTGAGGGTCCGGGCAGTTTACTTTTGTTCCTTTTCTTGTATTTATGGTAGAATTAGTGGTCTTTTTGCTTCTTTTGTGATTTTGAGCTCATTTCATCCTGAAAATACAAAAGGAAGACAAAAACACTCTTTTTCCAACATTAGTACTTAAAAAGGGTTAGTTTTATGCCTTAATTGATGTGTTTTATATGTTGCATTTTACACACATCAAATACCCCCACACTTGAACTTTTGCTTGTCCTCAAGCAAAACTCTTTTAATGTGGCTTACACTCCCAAATGGAATAGGTAGAAGAGAAGTTTTTTTTTTTTTTTTTTTTTTTTTTTTTTTTTTTTTAACTTGTCCTAGAGTGTCGGGAATCCAAGGTTTGTATAGGTTCTATTTTTATTTTATTTACAATCTTATTCGTCATGGTTTATTTTGAACTTTTCATAAGATAAACTACTTATTTGGGCATAGCATGCCTTATTAAAATTCCATTTATATACAAGTTCACATACCTCACGGGAGATCACTCAATCACTCGGCCGAAGGTGTATATTTAAGTGAATCGCTCGAGAGCGGCACGGATTTACATTCTCCATATGCTTGCCAAGCGATCAATCCTCCTCCTTTTTAACTTTTTACCTTTGTAAATATCAAGAGGTCTTTTGGGGTGAAGGCTTGGGTTTAAAGGTGGGTGGTTGGTTAGTGGTTAGTAAAAAGGGCGAAAATCGTAACAAGTGTCGGTTTTCGTGAAATACCTTATTTTTGGTGACATTTATTTTTGAAGTATTTCTCCAAACAAGCTTTTTGTAGCTTATGTTTGTTTTTGACTTCATTCATTTTTTTTTTTTTCGTCACGTAAAGGGTATGTTTATGAAAAACCGAGTTTGTTACTAAAATAAAGGTGAAAAAATGAAAAAGGTTTTTGGTGGGTAAAAAAAAAATTGTTTTGGGGGTAATGAAATGAAAAGTTTAGGCTCAAAGGGGTTTTCTAGGGGGTTTTGGGTAGGTAAAAAAAAATTGAAAAATAATGGTTTTGAAAGAAAATAGTTAGTCCTAATGCCTCCATCATTTACTTACTTGGGTTTAAGTTGGTAAGGACCGGGAATGTATCGTCGTGGCAAGTTCTAGATTTGTAAAGACCGAGCGGCTATTCACACAAGAAACGAAAAATGAGCATTTAATCTAAATATGTGTATTTTTATGCTCAATAAAGGCTCAAAACTCACTTTTTGTGGGAATGGGTTTTTAATGTGACCAAGCATATATAATCGAATTTTAGCTAGACTTGTTATACCGGTTCATAATTTTCTTATGTTAGTTCTTTTTATCACGACGCTATCGGTTGTAAGTTTGTAAAAATATAACCCTTTTATAACTTGTTATTCCCAACTTAAACTAAGACAAGTAAATAAAAAAAAATGAAAAAGTTTTTGAAAAAATTTGGGGTGTTTAGCGGTTCCAATAGAGTTTTGTGTAAGGCTTGTTTTAGGATTTTGCAAAATTCCAAGGTTTTAGCATCCCCCCCACACTTAAATTACACATTGTCCTCAATGTGTCCAAAAATAAAGTTTTTGGTTGATTAGAATATGTAAAAGTGTGTTTAAAAACAAAGATTTGTGTTACTGGCGCTCTGGACACGGCCCCGTGTTGACCGGGCACGGCCCCGTGGTCAAGTGCCAGTAACAAAAATTATAGAAGTAAAACAGAAGCCTGGACACGAGGGCGTGTTCGCTGAACACGGCCCGTGTCCAGTTACCTGAACTGGGTGATTTCCTGCAGGGGGCTCAGCACGGGGTCGTGTTGGTTGGGCACGGCCCGTGTGGAGCCTTCTGTTATGGAGATTTTTGTCGGTTTGTTCTGTTCTTCTGCATGGTTCCATTTTTTCTCGTTCCCTTTTTCATCCATTACCACCATGAGTGTGATTTATTCTGCAAAAACTAAAAGATTAAACTAAACTAAGGATAGGTCCGCGGAATGCCTCCGTGGTGCGCCACGTTTATAAGGGTCCTTGGCTAGACCCAATTCCCGGTCACACGTCTTTTGATTGGGGTGCCTTGCCTCCCAAGTTACACCGTCGGAGAGCGGCATCCAAGCTTGAGTCGATAACCTTCATGTAGTGGATCGGGTCGTCATCCTCTATTCTTTTCCCAACTCCGAACTTTACCTCATCGTCCCCATATCTCAAAGTTAGTGTCCCGTCATTCATGTCCACTACTGCTTGTGCGGTGGCAAGGAAAGGTCTCCCTAGAATAAGAGGGACCTCGGTGTCTTCCTCCATGTCGAGTATGACAAAGTCAACAGGATAAACGAATCTGCTTACCCTTACCAAGACATTCTCGATGACACCTTGCGGGAACTTGACCGATCGATCCGCGAGTTGTATGCTTATTTTTGTGGGGCTTGTGGTTCCCAAGCCAAGCCTTTTGAACATTGAAGAGGGCATGAGGTTAATGCTAGCCCCTAAGTCGGCCAAGGCATTGCGAACGGGAGATTCCCCTATTGAGCACGGAATCGTGAAACTTCCGGGATCGATCTTTTTTTCGGGTAGTTTATTGAGCACGAGGGCAGAGCATTCTTCGCCTAAATTAACTAATTGCAAATTTTCAATTTTCTTTTTATGTGTAAGGAAGTCCCTCATAAATTTAGAGTATTTGGGCATTTGGGTTAGGACTTCGATAAAAGGAATATTGACATGCAATTGTTTTAGCAAACTTTCGAATTTTGCGAATTGCTCGTTGGTTTTTTGACGAATTAACCTACCGGGGTACGGAACCCGAGGAGCCTTGGTAGGCTCTGTTGATGGGTGAGGGTCCTTCTCCTGCAGATTTGTTGGCGTTGATTCTTCCGCGGCTGGAGGTACTTCTGCAGGCCCTACGGTCCGGTTTCGTAGCGTGATGAGGTGAACTTGCGCCTTCGGGTTGGTTTCGGTATTGCTGGGTAATGCGCCTTGTGGTCTTTCGGAAAAATTTTGAGCTAGTTGATTTATTTGTTTTTCTATGTTTTGAATGCTAGCCTGTTGATTCCTAAAGTTTGATTCTAATTGTAGGAATCTTTCCGAATTTTTCTTGTCAGTGTCAGAGACGAGGCGAGATATAGTATCTTCGAGCCTTTCTCTTCCACTTTGTTGTTGAGTAAAATTTTGTGACTCATTTCTTGATTGCTGAAAGTTTGTTCGTTGTGGTTGTTGGTTACTACTATTGCCTGGCTCCCTCCAACCAAGGTTTGGGTGGTTTCGCCATCCTTGGTTGAAGGTCCCTGTTGGAGGACCCGACGGCCTAGGTCTATTATCAATGTAGTTTACCATTTCTTGTTGATCGTCCGTTTCTTTCATGCAACTCCAATTTTCATGTGACCCACCACACCCCTCACAAGCCATAACCGAGACTGTTTTTGTCATTTCTAATTTTTTTATTTTTGAAGAAAGGGCCTCGATTTGGGCTTGTAACGAGGTGCTTTCGTCTACCTTATGGACGCCCGGGGCGATAGTTTTATTTCCCCGGGGAGTGTGCCATTGAAAATTGGTTTGATCAATTTCCTCAATTTGATTATATATTTCGTGTGGGCGTCGATTACCTAAAAGTCCCCCGGAGCTAGAATCAAGTGTCTGCCTAGTATGTGGCAACAACCCATTGTAGAAAGTGGATACTTGTTGCCATATTGCGAGGCCGTGATGGGGACACTTGCGTAATAGCTCCTTGAACCTTTCCCAAGTTTCATACAAGGATTCCCCGTCCTCTTGTGAGTATGTGTTAATTTCAGCCATTAATTTAGCAGTTTTGGAAGGAGGGAAATACTTATATAGAAATTTTTGGGCTAGTTCATCCCAGGTGTTTACCGATCCAGCTGGGAGGGTGTTGAGCCAAGCTTTTGCTCGGTCTTTTAGTGAGAATGGAAACATACGAAGGCGGATGGCGTCGTTTGATGCTCCATTGATTCGAAATGTATCACATATTTCTAAGAAATTAGTTATATGTAGATGGGGATCCTCGTCCGCGAGCCCGTGAAAGGTTGCGGAGTTTTGGAGCATTTGTATCAAGTGCGGTCGAAGTTCGAAGTTATTGGCTTCGACATTCGGGGCATTGATAGCGGCGCCGAGATTACCTACGGTGGGCCGTAAGTAATCCATGAGGGTACGTTGGTCCGCCATTGGGGGTGGGTCACCCGAAACTTTCTCTTGGTTTTTGGCTTTTAACCTTTTTCTGAGAAAGCGTTCGGGTTCTTCTAATGGTTCCTTTATGTCTTTATTGGAACTGGAGCTCATACACTACGCGAGGTTGGCGTCGGGTTCCAAGTCCTGCAATAAAAACAGAAAAGAATGTTGGTCAGAAGGTTCACCACGGCCCCGTGTCGAGCGAACACGGCCCCGTGGTCGGAGGTACAGTGGTTGTTTTTCAGATCCCAGTTACTGGAAGTTGGACACGACCCCGTGTTGCACCGACACGGCCCCGTGGTCAGCCTTCTGTTAACTTGAAAAACAAAAACTGCCAGTAATGTTGCTGAGCACGGCCCGTGTCCGACCAGGCACGGCCCCGTGCTGAGCTCTGCAGAAGCTGAAAAATCTAAAAAAAAATCCTAAAAATTAAAGAAAAATAAAAAGATGATTAGGCCGTTGATTCCTAACTTTCTTAAAATCCTTGTGTTCCCGGCAACGGCGCCAAAAACTTGATGCGTGTTAGTGTATATATGTTTTTAGATGTTTATTTAAGCCCTTTTTACACTTTTAGCCAAGTTTTAAATTTATAAAACACGATATTTACTAACACTAAGCACACATATGGGCAAGTGCACCCATCGTGGACGTAGTATAGTGTTGGTAAGATACCGAGGTCGTCCAAGGACACAAGAGCTTTTAATACCGGTTTATCCTCAACGTCTAATCAAATCAAAAAGTTAGAAAAATGTTTTAAACTAAGAAAAATAAAAACTAACTAAATGCTGAAAAATAAAATAAATAAAAACAGATAGACAAGATGAATCACTTGGATCCGACACGTGTATTAGTATAACCTTTGATTATTTTCGCACTTTTGCACTTGTTTAAGAGATTATCTTAGTTATTGTAGTAGGCCCCTCTTTTGAAGGCGACGTTACCCTCAACCCAGTAGTTTGAGTCAGCAAGGATACAATCCTAAAGGGTCGGATTATTGAAAGATAATGAATTAAGTTATTAATGCAAATTATGGTAGGCCCCGCTTTTGGCGGTGACGTTACCCTCGGCTAAGTAGTCTGAGTCAGCAGGGATACAGTCCTAAATAGCCGGGTTATAGTATTAATAGTAGTTAGCTTATGAGGGGGTCAAAGAGTTTGGATCCCCGCCATCCAATACCTATGGGCATTGAAGGAGATCCTACTAAATTTGACCCAGGTCCCAAGCAGGACCTCTAAACGCTGAACAAGGGCAAGACCTTTACCAAACCGTTCCCTTAACCCCCGACCAGGTAGCCAACATACCTCCATATAGACCGTGGAGATATGAATGGTGAAAATCTTTTATTTTATATAGACAGTAAAATAATGCCAAGACACCACGGACAAACGATAAGGAAAGATCACCTTCAACATAAGTAACTAGTTATTAAAGTCATTAATACAAAACCAAATAAAAAGTGCAAAAGATTAAAAATAAAAAGTATTATACTAAACACTTGTCTTCACCAAGTGATGTAAGAGACTTAGGCAAACATGGCCTTGATTGTCAAGAACTCTTACGATCAATCTTGGATCCCGAGACGACTCACACACTCTATGATGGACAATGGATGATGGTGGTGGATGATGGTGTTATGGTGATCATGGGTGGTGGATGAAGTGTGAGAGAGGTGGTGTGCCAAGGGATGAGAGAGAATGAAACCAAGCTCCTCTATTTATAGGCTGAACAGAACGCTGGACACGGCCCCGTGTCCGCTGGACACGGCCCCGTGCCCGTCTGACATTCTCTCTCTTCATTAATTGTAATTGCGAATTACAATTAATGCGCCTGCTGTACTTTCAACACGCCCCCGTGTCCGCTGGGCACGGCCCCGTGGTGAGCAATGGAAGCTTCTACTGGTTTGTCTTTTCTGCTGCTTCCTGGGCACGCCCCCGTGTTCACTGGACACGGGGCGTGTTCAGACTTCTGTTCTCTTCTCTTTGTCTTGGGAGGTGCCGTTGAGGGTCCGGGCATTTTACTTTTGTTCCTTTTCTTGTATTTATGGTAGAATTAGTGGTCTTTTTGCTTCTTTTGTGATTTTGAGCTCATTTCATCCTGAAAATACAAAAGGAAGACAAAAACACTCTTTTTCCAACATTAGTACTTAAAAAGGGTTAGTTTTATGCCTTAATTGATGTGTTTTATATGTTGCATTTTACACACATCAATAGCATTGAGTGGTGAAGGCTGCAGATGTGTATCATCTGAGCTAACCACTGCTAGTGACTTTGATGACCCAGCAGTGGCTTCAAAAGGTGGTGGCATAGGTGGTAAAGATGTGGACACCTGCTGACTTTGATCCACTGTTTGAGGACTTTTGTCAGCAGTGTTTGATGATGTGGAAGCAGTGGTTAGTGGGCTACTTTGGTCAACAATTGTTGAGGTAGCACTGGTTGAGCTTTGACAACTGTTTTGGACATCTGCTGCTCTTCCCATTGTGGCAGACTTTTGTTGAGGAATGATGATCTCATACCCATAGTCTGGTGATGACTTTTCTGATGGACCTGCACTGTTAGTCTTGACAGCAGTATTTTAAAAAGTGAATTTTTCAAGATCAAACAGTTCTGCAGGGTTTGCAGGGATTTTCATTGATGAAAGTTCATTGAACTTTACATTCAAAGTCTCTTCCACTGCTTTGGTCCGTGTGTTGAACACTTTGTAGGCCTTAGCAGTGGTTGAGTATCCCAGGTGGTATCCCATATCAATTTTGGCTGCAAACTTTGAGATACAATCTTTTAAGTTTAAAATGAAACATGGGCAACCGAAAATTTTGAAATATGAGATTAATGGCTTAATTTTATACAGATTTTCATAAGCAGTCTTTTTGTGCCTGGGGTTGATCAAAACTCTGTTTTGGACATAGCAAGCAGTATTTACTGCCTCTGCCCAAAAAGTTAATGGCAAACCTGAATCTGCAAGCATAGTTCTGGCAGCCTCAATCAATGTTCTGTTCTTCCTTTCAACAACCCCATTCTGCTCTGGTGTTCTAGGGATGTTGTACTGCCTTACAATCCCTTTCTTCACACAGAAGGCATCCAACTCCTTATTTTTGAATTCTGTGCCATTGCCACTCCTGAAGACTTTTACTGGAAGGTCAAATTGCTTTTCAACCTGTGTCACAAAGTCTTGCAAAATGCTTGCAGTCTCATCTTTTGAGTGTAAAAAGAAGGTCTATGTAAACCTAGAGAAGTCATCAACAATAACCAAACAATATCTCTTCTTTTTGAGACTCATGACTTGCACTGTGCCAAACAAATCCATGTGCAGCATTTGCAAACACTAGGTTGTTTTGGACTCTTCAATGGCTTTGAAAGAGCTTTTATGTTGTTTTCCTTTTAAACAGGAAACACAATGCTCAGGACATGAAAACATTTTTTGTGGTAAGCCTCTCACAAGGCCATTTTTTGAGATTTCAGTGATGGTTTTGAGATTAGTGTGCCCCAGTCTTCTGTGCCAAAGTTTTGTCTCTTTGTTAGAGGCAGCTGAGAACAGACAGGCATCAGCTCTGGGACATTCTTTTGACATGTCAACAACATAAACATTGCCACTTCTTTGAGCAACAAGTTTAGTTGTGCCTTTCTTGATTATTGTTTCAATCTTATTAACCATTTCTGGTCCAACAATCCTACAATAATCCTTAGTGAAAAATGAGCCAAACCCTTTATCACTCATTTGAGATGATGTGTGCTAAACAGACTATAAAAATTAACTAAATTAGACTCTCTAAGCTAGACACTAAAAAGTTTTAATTCTAGACTCGACCTAAAACCACACAATCGGCAAGTGTACCGATCAATGTAGTATAACCTAGGAAGTCCGGATATCGAACCACAGGACTCTATGTATCACGCAAATTAGACTCTAACAGACACTGACAGACACGACTTAACTTGCTTTAATTGTTTTTTTTTTGGGGGGGGGGGGTTACGGAAACTAAGAAAATCTATATTAAACTACTAAATTAAACTAGAACTAGACTAAAGACGAATAAAGACTGAGGACTTTTCTTATATGAGAACGAGACCACCTAGACAAGAATCCTGGATTGTTTTTAAGAGATTACCGATTAAGTTAAGTGCACGAGTTATGGAACCGGGATCTTAAAGTACTAAACCTATTAAGAACCATCGAGGCCCCTCGACCCTTCTCAAGGAGAAACCTGTGGAACTACCTAGGCCGTTAATCTTACCGGTTATTAGACGCCTTTCCAGTTGTCTAATTATTGTGTAAGTACCCTAATGTTGACCTACTCTTTTCCAATCATAGATCTAGGGTAGTTTGAAGTAATTAATTTGACTTGATAGACTAATAAGACCGACAGGTAAACCAAGACATGACCTTTTCCAAGGACTATCTAAAGCAATTCACCGGGTAAGACCTACCAATAGCCCCTCACTTTCCAGGTATTAGGACTAGTAGAACACTGAGACTTAGTAAATTATTATCAGTTACTTCTAGGGGTTATTGGCCAATTCTCCCTAAAGAGTTAAGGTTTTCTAACGTGATATAGACACTCACCGAAATCCTAAACCCTAATATGACTCTATGTTGTGATATAGACCGTCACTAAGAATCATATGAAGCAAGTAATAATAATAAACCAATTCAAAGTACGCATACACATCAAATCATTAAATCAAACTTTTTACAAATCACAATTAATCCATAACAATTATGCAAATAACATAAACGGTAAAAACTTTAAATTAATCCATTCATCAAGTCTAGGCGGTTTATAAGTTTAGCCAAGCATCATAAAACGTGAAAACAATTCAAAGATGTCAAAACATGAATTCATCATAACAAGTTTCGTAAGAAAAGTCAAGAATAAAGAACTAGAAAACCCGATTAGATCTTCAAGTCTTCTTCCCCGAACTCGTACCGATGATTCCTAGGCTTCAAAATCTCCAAAAACGCTCCAAGAATGCTCAACAATCGCCCAAGAAGTCCCCAAAGTCGAATTAGGGTTTTATCCCAAGTTTAGGATGATTATATATGACTTCCCATAAAAAACCCTTATTAAATTCGTAATAATTGCCAGCCAGAAGCTTCTGGCTGGGCGCCACAAAATCAGGGACTGGGTGGTGGGGTGCCACCTTGTTTTTCAGCTCATGTACTACCTTCAGTCTCTCGCCTGGTGCCACAGACTTGCTTAGTGGGTGATAGGGTGCCAGAGAGTGATTTTTCAGCTCTTTAACTCTATTTCAACTCCTCGACCTTTCCAACATGCTCCAAGACTTGGTGCATCAATCTTTTAACTCATTTTACTTGGTTTCCCGCAAATTTAAGCATCAAGACCTGCGAAACATGATTTAATCAATAGCATGCATATTCTAACGAAAAAAAAAACTAAATATAACGAAAACTATACAAACTTTACACGAATAAAAGATGTATTTTGCAATACATCATGAGACACACTCAGGAGGTTGAATTTTAGATTGTCTATAAGATTGACATTTTCAAATTTTACATTTCCAGACTTTACTGTACCAGACCCCAGAACTTTTCCTTTACTATTATTACCAAAAGATATATCACCCCCTCCATGAATTTTGAAATCTTGAAGAAGGGCTTTACATCCTGTCATGTGCCTGGAGCCTCCACTATCTACATACCAAAGACTATCTAAGCATGCAGAAGCTCCCTGCATATGAAGTAAAAGGATTAGTTCATAAAGGTCTCCAAAGCCAACAGGGCTTTGGATGGGGTCTCAACAGTGTCTGGGATGGATGCAGATGTATGGACAGTGGTTAGCACAGGGGTTTGAACATTTTTGAGAATGTTTTTCTCTAACCACTGTTGGGGGTCTTGACCCATCATCTGTTGATAACCAAAAGGATGCTTGTTCACTCTTGGTTTATAGGGCTTTTTGTAAGCCTCATAAACGTGTGGAATTCTTTGGTATGATACTTTGTCCTTGCCTTTTCTGAAATGATTGGCCGGAGGAGCATCAGTCACCTGTACATCCCTTTGAACAGATGTTTGGTTCAGCTGTTTTGTGACAGCAGTTTGGACAGGGACAAACAGTGATTGTTTCTTGGTGAATTTAACAGATGATGCTGATGAACTTAAGGATGTTTTTGCAGTGTATTCTTTCTTCTTCTCATCAAAGTTTTTGAGATACACACATTCCTTAGTTTGTGGTTATTTTTACCACAGATGGTGCAGCTTTCAGCAGGAACAATGACATTTGTTTTGTTTAGATCATGTGCTTTTAGATGAAAACAATCTTTTGTTAGATGATTCCTCTTTTCACAAAAATCACAAAACAGGTTTTTAATCTTTTCTCTTTTCTTCCTTTTCTCAGATTCCTTTGCAACAGAGTTTTGAACCTCTGTTGGGATATCTTTGATAGGAATGACCCTTGCTTTTGGAGCTTTTACACCATCAGTGGTTGTGAAATCCATTGGTTTGAAGTTTTCTGGGATGTCACCCTCATCAGACCATGTGGGTTTAAATTGGTATTTCTCAATCTCTTCAAAAGTTGAAGATCCCACAGAGCTTTCCAGAGTAATTTTGTTACCAAGTTTGTCAGTTATTTTAACTTCTTGGCCACTTTTGTTGGTTGATATGATTTCAGAAGAAACAGCTTGTATTGCAGCAGTGTTTACAAGATCATCATATTTTCTATGTCCTATACCAAACTTGACATTGCTTTTAAGTTGTTTCTCAAGCATAACCCCATACCCTTTACAAGATTCTACCCATCTTTCACAGGTGATCTGGGTAGACTCCAACTCCTTTTTGCAAACTTGGTATTTTTCTACCATAGTTTGGAGTTGAGTTTTGGTTATTCTTTGCTCTTCTTTTAGACTGCTGATCTCTTTATCTTTTTCAGCCAATTTGTTTCTAAGTTCTTTTAATGACTTTTCAAATTTGACTTCATCATATAAGATTTTATTCCTAAGGTTTTCATTTACCTCTTTGATGTTAGCAAATGCAATAATACATTTGTCTGAACACAGTTTTTCAAGAACTTGAGGTGATACCTTAGCAGCAGCCATCATGGCACAGTCATATTGATGATCACCTTCTTCATCAGCTCTCTTCTTTTCTTCTTCCTTTTTGTCTTCTTTGGACCAGGGGTCAGACAGTGGTTCAAGCAAGGTTTCTGAATTTTCTTCCAGCAGTAGTTCACCAGCAATTGCAGTAACCACTGCTTCAGCAACTTCATCCACTGTTTCAGCACTTAGCTGTTCACCTTCAGTTTCTATCCCTTCTGGTATTGACTCTAATGCCATCAAACAAAATTCATCATCAAAAGTATCATTAGAGGCATAGAGAGCAAAATTTTCATCACCAAGTTCTTCAGGCATGCTGCTCCAATCAACAAAGCTTTGTGTGAAAAAGCTTTGCTGATCTGGTTGAACCACTGTTGGAGCAGCTTGTTGAGGTGCAACTGGTTGCACCTGTGCCTAAGGAACAGTGGCCTGAACATACTGAATTTGTGGAACAGTGGTTTGAACATAATGCATAGGCACAGGGGTTGCAGCATAATGAGCAGTGTTAACATGTGCTGCAGGGGCATATTAGGTATAGTGCACAGTGTTTTGTTGTTGTGGTCTAGGGTTTGAGCCAGGGTGAGTGATTATGGGACAAGTGGTTTGACTCCTACATTCCCTAGCAAAATGACCTAGCCTATTACACCTGTAACACTTGATTTTTGACTTATCCAACCCCACCCTTAAATTCCCATGAAGCCCTGGGAATTTTCTCCCTGTTCTTTTGTAGAATTTGCTTGTTCTAACACTAAGCAAAGCCAATTGATGCAAAATGTCCATCTCCTCTAAGTCAGTGGGATCAAAATGTTGCAAATTATTTAGTTCAAAGCATAAGTTATCTGACATCTGGTTTTCAGTTTTTGCAGTGAAAGCATAATTTGCAGAGTGAGAATCAGAGTTGTTAAAATTACCACCAGCAGTTATGTCAATAAAATGATCATAACTCTGATCCTTACTGCTGCTGCTAGATTCTTCCTGACCAAATAGAGTTGTGCTGCCAAATGAATAGTCATCAGCAACTTTTCCAGACTCTTGCAACTTCCTTTTCTGGTTTAACTCCCTTTCATAGGTCAGGAGTCTTCCATGGAGTTGGGTCAGGGTCAGATCTTTGAACTTAGCTGAATTCCTGGTGACAAAGGCAATTGTGTCCCATTTTTCGGGCAATGATCTAAGGAACCTGCTATTTTGAGTTGCATTTGGAAATGTAACTTTAACAAGCCTTAGTTCACTAATGAGACAACTGAAACGTTCAAATTGTTGTATTAGTGACTCCCCTTTGATGAGAAAATGTTTCATACTGCTGATTCAGAATTTCCCTGTTGTTTTCAATAACCTCCTCCGTTCCCCCAAATTGTTCCTTCAATGCATCCCACAATTCTTTGGCACTGTTACAATGTAACAGCCCAGCATAGATTTCATTGGGTAGTGCAGAGGCTATGATGCTAAATGCTTTGGCATCAAGTTCGAACTTCTGAAAATCAGATTCAGTGTAATTTTCAGTTGGTTTAGGAACGAACTTCTTGGTGTCCTCAGCACTTGGCACCATAGGAACATGAGGACCGAAAACAACAGACCTCCAACATCCAGTGTTCTGTTGAGCAAGGATGTGACACATCCTTCTCTCCCAGATGTTGTATTCATTTCTTTTAAGCATAGGAGGTTTAAAAAGCGAGCCAATGTTATTCTTATCATCTTGAGACTATGACGACATCCTGGTTGTTTTACAGGTACTGATTAATCAACTTTATCGGTGATTAAACCTTGCTCTGTTTTTCAACAAGACGAACAAACTATCAGTATCAACTATTTCGAGCTGAACTATTTACGTCAAAATGATTGTTAACTCAAATTTGACTGTCCAAGCTCTGATACCAATTGTTAGGATCTGAGTTTGGATTGATGGTGATTTGTGTTTTAATTAAGATGGAATTATGAGTGAGTTGTGTAGCGGAAATTAAATGGAAGCAAACTTTTCACAATCAAACAGAAGAAATGCTTTCAATCATACATTTTCAACACAGAATCAAATGATTAAATTTATTTCAAACTTTGATTACAATGCATGTATGATTCGCAAACTCCCCCTCAGCCCGAGCTCAGTATTTGTTCATGCAGGAAGAAGATGGTGAATGAGCTAAACAGAACAGTACAGAGTACTGTTCTATTTATAGGCACTAGCAAACTACTGAGCATCTAAGCTGACGTCACCATGAAAGTGACATCTAACCTCCCAACAAACTCTTAACAACTGACCTATACAAACACTGCTATGCTAACTACTGATGTTACAATTCAATACATAAAGTAAACATAAACTGCTGCTGCATCCTTCCACTGCTGTGAACCCAGCAGTACTTGTCATGATCAGTAGTGCTTGAAACAAGGCAGTAGATTGAGCAGCAGAGCTTTAGTTCTTCAACAGACTTTGACTTGATCAGCAGTTGTAGGTCAGCAGTTTACATGATCAGCAGATAGGAGGTCAGCAGATGTTGAAACCACTTTCAAGGGGAGAGACTTGCAACCAAATATCTGCTTATTCTGGATCCACGGCTCTGTTCCAGTTTTGGCTTTCATTATCTGTTCCTTTGGCAGGGTTCAATCCCAACAGATTCTTTGTCGACAATCTGTGTCGACTGATTCTTGTATTAGTCGGTAAAATTTGTGCCGACTGGTTTGTTAATAAAGAGATCTTGTTACTTCTTGATTATGTGTTCTTGACAACTACTATTCCGTTATTTTTAGCGAGAGTCCTGCAATTGATGATGATGATGTGCCTAGTGGCGAAGCTTGACCAAAAGTTTCGAGGGGCGTAAAGTGATGTGACTCAAATTTTTTTTTCCTATCGTTATGTTTCAGGTCGGTCGGTCGGCTATTCGATTCAGGTCGGGTCAAATAATAATAGTCCCAAATAAAACTAAAAAAATTCATTCATTCAAAGGACCCATTCTTGCACATAGAAAAACTATATATTGTATAACAAACAAAAGAACGAATAATTTTCGCCTTTCCTATGAATTCCTAACAAAAAGAAAACAATGAATAGGAACATTATATTAATATCATGGACTACTAATACATTAAAAGTATATTAATATCATATATAAAATAATTGAAGTAATCATCAATGACTAATACATGAATGATATATTAATATCATGGACTAATAATACATTAATTCACCAAGGCATCAACTGTTTGTCTATTTAGTATTTACGAATTACAGACCTAAAGACTAAAGTAAACAATGAATAAATAATAAAAATTAATTCATGCCATCTATGTAATCAACAATTTACAACAACAATAAAAGAATTATTACCGAAAAAGTCTTGATGGAATTGGAAAAAGAATGGCCGCAGAAAGCTACAGGCGGGAGTACGGGAAGTTTGGAAGAAGATGATTGATAATTTGGTATTAAGTTGTGATTAAGTTTATGGTGTGGTGGGTAATCTAGGGTTAAACAAATAAAAGTTAATATATATTTACCAAACTACCCATCATTTATATACAAAGTGTATAAATATTTAGGATATACAATTTAGGAAAAATAATGGGGTAGGGGGGACCCCCGGGCACCAACTACCCTTTGCCCCTGGATGTGCCAGGACTTACGGACGATTACACTTCTACCGCTGTATTCGCCCACTACATTGACATACTCACAAGCCTGTTCATTGTCCTTATAAAGAATGGCTCCTTCAAGATCAAGTTCATCTAGAAGTTCCAGGCCTTTCTGGATTGTAATAAGCTTAGATGTAAGAGTATAAGGTATTGTTTGTTTTTTCCGAGAAGAGCTTCCTGGCCTCTTTTGTATGTGCAGCGCAGACCACGCGCAACCATTTTGTTATGCAGATTGTTTGTTTTTTAGAAAAGATTTCATTTAAAAAGGTCTGCGCGTCCTCTTCCCCAAACAGATGTGGACCTCCCACTTCTAAACACTTCAAACCTTTCTCTCACAAAACACACAGACATAACAAAACCCTAGCACGCCTCCTCCACTTCTCTCCTCCTCCTCCCACATCCGATGCCGTCTTCTTCCCCCACAATAGCTGTCGCCGCCGTCTTCTTTCCCCACAGCAGCAGCAGCCGCTGCCGTCTTCTTCCCCCCACCTTCGCACCACCCTTCTCTTCCTCCACCGCTGCCGTCAGCTCCGCCTCATTTTAAGTTGATTTTTCTTCCTTTCAGCTTCATTTTGAGCATCTGTTTCGATAAGAAGAAGAACCCTCTTTCCCACATCCCCTTCTATGCGACTTTAATCCAACAAGGTATCCCCTTTTACGCGACTTTATCTGAGCTGCAATACCACATGGCAAGAGGCCTAACCCTCACTGACTCACCTTTATAAATTATTTATTTTTCAAGTTGTGTTCTTTAAGGTTAGTATGTGTGAATACTGATGTGTTGTGAGTGTGAATTAATTTTAGTTTTTTATTGTAATTATAATGTAGGTATCATGATTAAGTTGTTCAATAGTCCACAAAGGTAGTTTCATTATGATGTTAATTTTTTGATTGTTTGATGTTATGATGTTAATTTTTAAATTGTTTGATGTTAATTTTTTGTTTGTTTGATGTTAATTTTCAGTTTTTCATGTTAGTTTTTTTTAATTTTGATGTTCATTTTCAGATTTATAAGGTTGTTTTTTTTTTTTTGAATTTTGATGTTAGTTTTCATAGTTTATGATTCCTATTATGTTGCTTGGTGTTATTTTAGCAGTTTGCAGAAGTTAAAAAACAAACAGTCTTCTTCTTGCAGACTACAGAGGTTTGGTCCACCTCTTCTGCTACTACAGATGTCTGTAGATGTGGTCCGTAGACAGCAGACATTTTACCTCTGATAAAAACAAACAGCACCTAAGTCTGACTAACATATCCTCTAAACCCTTGACCCACTTACCATCATGATCGAGAAGTATTGCCCCATACCAACCTGGTCCTCGATCTCCAAGTACTAGATTACATCCGCCATCTGTGTTCATTTTGTACTATCTGCGCCCACATGTACTCTTTCTAGGGTGTTGGTGTTGTCCAAAAGCAATCTAGATATGCCAATAGTAGCGTCGACACCTACTCCGACGGCAGCTGTTGCTAAGGCCCTAGCTCCCATGGAACTTCCACCGGACCGCCTGTTATTTTCTTGCTGATGCTCATCCTCCTCGGTTCCATTTGACCTTGAAGTGCTTTCAGAGGCACCCATGGTTTCTTATATTTTTAGGCATGTACCCATCCATGATATATACAGTGGTAGAATGAATCTGTGAGATGTCCCACTCTGTTAAAATGTTAAAGGATTTAACATTAACAATTTAATACCTTACACTTATGTATTATTTCTAATACCACTATTACAATAACAGTTCTAATTACGTTTTTAATATGTTTGTCACATGTTAACTGGGCTTATTGGACTGCTTGTGGCTGGTTATTGGGCTGAGGAGAGTTGAAGGGCTGAAGCTGGGCTGAAGCCGGGTTGTTATAACAACCCGGATATATCTCAATTGGGCAATATTAAAAAGGCTTCTCGTCTCAGGTCTTTGAGATATACAGAGAGATCATAATCAACATCAGTCGCTCGAATCATACTTTCTCTCTCTATGACTCCAGAATACTCTGGGTCTTCATCTCATTCTCTCACTTAGGGTTTACACTTTATTGTTAGATCTGTTAGATTTCTTGTTGAAATCTTGTTTACGTTTGTCAGATCTATCGTAGTAAGTGGCAGATCATCGTGTTAATAGTCTGCATGTGAGATTGTGTGAGAGTTTATATTCTGTTTGATTGATTCTGTGTAAGAGTTGATTTTCTTTGTAATAAATAATAAAGAGTTTCTTGGTTGATCCATGTCTTTTGACATGGTATCAGAGCCCCAAGGCTCTGGTCTGTGATAAAGCCTGTTCTTCCGCTGTGTTAATTTATTATCTTGTGATCTGGGGTTTAGAGTTTTGAAACCCCCTTTTCTTCTTCTTCACCCCCGCTGCAACTGCGACAAAACCTCTGTTCTTCACCATCCGTACGCCTGCTCTGCAACCAACAACAATGCAAGCCAAACCTTCAAATCTTGTCGATCAATCAGTCAAGATATTGTTCAGGTTTTCTTTCTCTCGTTTCCTCTCTCTAAAATGTCACTTAGGGTTTCTGTTGTTTAGTCGCTGATTCGTCTTGTTTCAGTGATTTTGTTGTGAAATCTTGTGAGAGTAGATGATTATTATGTTGATAATCGTCTGTAATTGAGAGTTGAGAGTTAATATCGGTTGTATTTCGATTAGTTCCTTGGATTTGTTGTAATCGTCAAATTTGACTGGTAATACATTTTTTTGGTTCGAGTTCTTGTTGTTTACTGTTAGATACCTTTGTTTTCACATGGACCTCTCAAACATGGCTAATCAAACTCTCAAGCTCGGTGGTGACCTTCGTCAGGATGGTGATTCATATGTGTAATGAAGGCTGGTAAGTTGAGGTTTATGAAGCCAAATAAATATTGGGTTGAGAGCTCTCAGAAGAGGTATGTACCGAGTGCTGGGCACCTGCAACAAATCTTTCACTCAACCGATCACAACTCCACACACAAAGATGAATCTCGAATACGACTATCTGTTCAAGCTTGTACTCATTGGAGATTCAGCAGTTGGAAAATCATGTCTCCTATTTTGTTTTGCTGATGAGATCGGGATCCCGTTTCTCGAAACAAGTGCCAAGAATTCCACCAATGTCGAAGAGGCGTTTATGGCTATGATTGCTGAAATAAAAAAACAGGATGGCAAAACAGTAGAATATGGCGTACTTAAAGAGGGTTGTATGTTTGAGTCATACACTGGCCTCGCAAGAGCGCTTCCCCGCCTCATCCTGTTCTCGAAGGCCTCGGAAAGAAATTCTTGTTCGAGATAGCCGTGGGCATAAATGGTCGATTTTGGGTGAATGCATCACAATTGTCAACGGTGATTCTGCTTGGAAATGCTATACAGAAATCAAAATCTCTCAGTTTGGTGTTGTTTCTTCTATCAGAAACTTGTAGCCCTAAGTGAAGGCTACAAGACTGATTGCTTGGAGTTATACGCATCAGGTCGTGTTGTTCTTTTCTTCAACTTTTTAATTTTGTTCGTGCATTAGGCATTATTGTTGCCGGAGTAGTTGGGCCGGTTTGTTGATTGGGACACAGAGAGGGTACACTCTGTTGCATATTTTGTGATTTGTTGTCTTGATTGTGTGTATTCTTGTGTTGCATCTGTCTATTGTCTTTCCTGGTTGTGTTTGGCTCCTGTGCTAAGACTTGGGTAGGCACCATTAGAGTGACGATCCTACTATCTGGCCCCTGGCACAGGTTTGCTATTAGGGTTTGTTATTGTGATTAAAGTGTACAATTTTTGCTTGGCCAGTATATGGCTTGCAAGCTTACGTGTTATTTCTTTAATTTGTGCAATATAGTGTTCTAGTCTTTGTATGGTCATTGGTTGTTTGACGATTTTGATAGTAACTCTTTGTGTTTGTTAAGAAATTGATTCATGCTACTCGTCACTCATCTTGGAGCTTTTAGCTCTCATCTTCGTCTGTAGTTTGTGCTTATGTCTTGCTGGTTATACTAATTAGCTTGGTCTTGTTATTAGTCTTGAACTTGTCTTCATTAGATGTTATTTGTATTCTGGATTAATAAAAAGTTCTTGTTAATTTTTGGGTTTACCTGTAAAGATTTGTGTTTAAAAAAAAGGGTTAAACCTGTTTGGAAGAAAAATGTGTTGGATTAGTGATTTTAAGAAAGCTATACTTTAACAAATAAAAGTGAAAGTCTAGCATCTTTTATCACTCATAAGTCTCTTTTCCATAATCGGTATAGGGTTTGCGCATATATTGGTTTGTTTACCTGTTAGTTTGGGTGATGTGTAAGAATGAATCGTCATGTTGATGATCCAAGTGTGAATTATCTAATTTTGTTGGGTGTTTTAAATGGTTTTTTTTTTTTTTGGTCTGGTTTGATCTGGTAAACTGTTTTTTTTTTGTCTACTTTTTTGGTGGATGATCACTAAAGAAAAGTTGTGATTTTAAAGTGTTGTTTCTTGAATGGTGTTATAGCCTTCTGTTGTCTCTTGTGTAAGAGATATTTTCAGGTCTTAAAATCATGTAATTTTGTGGATTATCGGAATTTGTTTAGGCTGTAACTGTTGTCTGATGTAGAGTTGTGTAATTCTTCTTTTTCAGACTTGGTTTTGAATCTTGTGATTCGTATTATGTGGTTCAGAAATTGTGAAGTTGTAAAAGGTTTTGATTAATTAAAATTAATCTTTAAGTTCTTTACAAAGTTTGATATGCATTTTGTAAAGTTGTAAAAGTTTTTTGATCAAGTAAAATTTGTTTTAGTTTCTTCACAAGTATTGTTTTTTTTTACTTGGTTCTAAATTTTATAGTCATTTGACTTTATATGTTATCAGATGGTTATCTGATTCTGTTATGCAATCATATGATACTTTTTATTCTAATATGTTGTATGATTGTACTTGTCACTTGTCAGTGATGCATACAAATTTTTATTCTAATATGTTGTATGATTGTACTTGTCACTTGTCAGTGATGCATACAAATTTTTTTGATGTGTCGTGTGGAATTTGTTGTGCATTCTTTGTCAACAGTGAATCTAAAGTTCATTGGTTGATTAAAGATATATTTGAAATAGACATTGTTTATCAAGATTGTTTTTGATCGTATCATGATGGTTGTGTGACCTGCATGTTGTTTGTGTAATCTTGTTTGTGTGGTTAGTTGAACCGTGTGGTTATCGTAGTTTAACCAGTAGCATTGTCAAGATTATATTTGAATATGTTTGACAACCTTTTATGTTTTTTGCATGTGGTTGTTTTTTCTTGTAAAGGTATGTTATCTTGAAGATGTATTCTTCGATAGTGTATGCCTTTATCTCACTGGTCTAGGTTTCTTCATGTTTTGAGTCCGATCGTAGTGAGGTTTGTGTGAGATTATCATGTTGGTGATCTTATTTGTTTCTTATTCGTTTTTTGGAAACTTCATCGCTGATCGTAGTGATGTTAGTTCACTGGTCTAGGTGATGTTTGTTTTTCTTTTCTCACTGGTCTAGGGTCGTTTGTAGATTCTTTGTGTTGTTGAGTCTAGTCCCATTAGATCGTAGTGTTGGTTTCTATCCGTTCTTCGTGTTGTTGATCTGGTTTTATATAGACTTGTTCTTTACATGATTGATGCTTGTGATGATAGTCTTGTATTTTTTCTCTTGTGTAAGAGATAATTTTCTGGTTGTAAATTCATGAGATTTTGTATTTTGCCAGAGTTTGTGTAGGATATACTTGTGGTCTGGTATAGAAGTGTGTGCTTCGTGTTATATGCAGACTTGTTTGTTGAATTGTGTGATTCATTGTTTGTTGTGAGGCACATCGTAGATCTAGGGTGTATTGTGTAGCCAATCTCTTAGATCTGGTGTTGTCTTTGTTGACAGATCGTTGTGTTAATGATTTGTTAGAGTATTAGATCAGTTACGTTCACCTTCACTGTGTTTTCTTTAGAAGTCTCTAGAGTAAATCTGCGATCTAAGGTTTTTTTGTATGTTGAACTCATTAGATCTTGTAGGTTTTTGTAGTCTAATCCGTAGCGTTTCTGTAAAGATCTTCAGTGTTGTTTTGTGAGTGTGTTCTGGTCTAAATAAAGTTTTTTTGCATTTCAAATGATTTTTTTGATACTAAATTTCAAAATGACTTTATATGTACATCTGGTTTTGTTGTGTGTCATGTGATTATGTGATTTGTGGTGTTTGTGAATATATCTTGTTTTTCCTCTTTGTCTTGTCTTGATTCATCGTGTACCAAGATTTGTGAGTGTTCCTATTAGTTTCTTTTTACTCTCAACTGGTTTCTCTCTCTCTCTCTCTCTCTCTCTCTCTCAACTGCGATATAGGGTTTTCTACTGTTAAGGTCTTGATTCTCGTTGAATCAAAGGCTTATAGTATAGATCTGTATTAGTTTGTGTGATTCCTTTGATAATCTCTCTGGGTTGAGCGTAGTTGATTAGTGTTGTACTGTAAATCTTGTTTCTGAAAATCAATTTTGGGTAATAAAATTAGTTTCTAGTCTTGTTATCGTGTTGATAATCAAGTGAGAGTTTTGAGTGTTTTTATGTTATATTTGTAAATTGATTTGATTCGTTTAGGAATAAAATCTTTGGTTTGGGTACAATTGCGTTTAGATCTTGTGTTTTTTGAGTTGTTATTGTCTCATGTCACAATTGTCTAGTTTTGCAATCTTGTCACAGCTGAAATGTATGATTCACATATTTGTTATTGAGATGTATGTTCATATTGTTTTGTGACTCTTTACAGCCTTAGTGGTTCTCGTATGAGGTTTTTGGCTATGGAATATGTTGTCCGATGTAGTCTCGGTCTTCTCTCTCAATGGTTTTCCTACATTAGTGTTAGGGTTGTTATGCAGTCTCTCTTTGATTCGTTTCTAGGGTTTGGGTATGTTTGTTCGATTACCTATTAGATTGTTGAGAGTTGTTTATTGGTCAGATAAAACTCATTTATATGTCAAACACATCTATGACAAAGTATTTAGGCTGTTATGTTTTTTTTTTTGGTTACACATCTGATGACGATCTCTCTCTTCCATATGACTAAATGTTTTGCCAACTTGGGTATTAAATTGTGGGGGGGTGTTAAAATGTTAAAGGATTTAACATTAACAATTTAATACCTTACACTTATGTATTATTTCTAATACCACTATTACAATAACAGTTCTAATTACGTTTTTAATATGTTTGTCACATGTTAACTGGGCTTATTGGACTGCTTGTGGCTGGTTATTGGGCTGAGGAGAGTTGAAGGGCTGAAGCTGGGCTGAAGCCGGGTTGTTATAACAACCCGGATATATCTCAATTGGGCAATATTAAAAAGGCTTCTCGTCTCAGGTCTTTGAGATATACAGAGAGATCATAATCAACATCAGTCGCTCGAATCATACTTTCTCTCTCTATGACTCCAGAATACTCTGGGTCTTCATCTCATTCTCTCACTTAGGGTTTACACTTTATTGTTAGATCTGTTAGATTTCTTGTTGAAATCTTGTTTACGTTTGTCAGATCTATCGTAGTAAGTGGCAGATCATCGTGTTAATAGTCTGCATGTGAGATTGTGTGAGAGTTTATATTCTGTTTGATTGATTCTGTGTAAGAGTTGATTTTCTTTGTAATAAATAATAAAGAGTTTCTTGGTTGATCCATGTCTTTTGACACACTCATTATTTGAGATTTTAATCCACATAAAAAGAGAAGAAAAACAAAAAAGAACGACCTATCAATGGGCCTATCAATACTTTTATTTTCATCCATCTCAAAAGTCTTTCACATCGTCAAATCACCATATTTCAAGTCCATCATTTTCTCCCCCAAATAGGGGTCTCAATATTTCTTCCCACTCAACAGACAACTAATTTATTATTAAAAGTAAAAAGAAAAAAGAATTGTTTAACATGAGATGATTGGTTACATAAAGAATTGGGGTATGTGATGATTGAACCGAATGATCGGTGAATCAATCACGTCCCTTCCCTTCCCGTAAACTTGTGGTATTGAAATATAAGGGAAGATTCCTTCAATCAGTACCAGTGTCATGATGGATTTGCTACGATACCATAATGGAATTTTGATTTGTTTCATCTTAGGGTGAATAGTGTGGGGTCGGGGAAGGGCCGATGAAGACCGAACCCGTCCGAAAACACCACCCCGGGACCCGGTGTCTTTTTTTACCCCGGTGAATGGGGACTTCTCACTAATTATCGGTGAGAAGTGTTTGTTTTTTTTTTCTTTTTTTTTTTTTTTTGTTTTCAGGTTTATGTGTGTATGTATTTGATGTGTGTGTTTGTTTTTTTCTTTTATTTTTATTTATAATTAAAACATCTAAATATATAAATTGTTTTAAAGATTAAATTAAATGAATATAATTTGATTTTGGGGAAATATGGCACGACACCATGCAATTTAAGGAAATCAAAAACTGAAAAACACTGATGTGGCCTGACGTGTCATACACGGAAAACCGAGAAAATTAGGATGACACCATCCACTCTTAGACCACACGGTGTGGAGGGACTTGAAAAATGGGCGTTATGCGACAGGTGGACGACACGTAAGCACGAGTCAGAAAAGTGGTGTGGTGGAAAAAAGAGGGGGGGGGGGTGTTGGAAGGGCGTGGAAGATGGGCATTATTCGACATGTGACTCTTATTTAATATTATTCTTTTCTATTTAAAAATTATATAAAATCAATTAAATTTAATTTAAGAACATTAATAGTAAGTGAATAAAAAACATAAATTTTAAAAACCACATAAAATTTAAGTTACATAAAATAAAAATAAAAAAATTACATAAATTTAAAAAAAATTACATAAACTTAAAAAAAGAATTACATAAACTTCAATCATCCTCTTCGTCTTCGTCAAAGTCTAATCGCGGAAGGTTCCAAATGTGTTCAACCAAATCCGCTCGAAGGGTGTGATGTGTTGTATCATGTTTAATTTCAACCAAGTTCGCTTCTTTTCTTGATCACTTAATTCTACGATGCTTAGTTCACTCGTCTCCTCATAATACTCGCAAATTGCGCGTCCCTCATCCTCTAAAATCATGTTATGAAAAATAACGCACGCGTACATCACATTTCGAATTCTTGCTTTTTCCATAATTCTACACGACACCTTCAAAATATGTCATCTTGATTGCAAAAAACCAAATGCTTGTTCGACGTTTTTTCATGCCCCCATTTGAGCCCATTAAACTTAGTTTCTTTTCGTTCAACGTTATTCTCCGTGTAAATGATTTTACAAACACGGCCCAATCCGGGTAAATACCGCCCATTAGATAATAATTGTATTTGTACTCCGCACCGTTAACATGAAAAGAACCTTTTCGTCTAACACTGTTCATATAGTCGTTGTAAATGTGTGATTGATTAAGAATATTTAAATCATTATTTCCGGCAGGCATACCAAAGAATGCATGCTAAATCCAAAGATCTTGAGATGCATCCACTTCAAGCATCATAGTCGGTTTTTAATGAAATCCATTACTGTGTTGCTCAGCCCACGATGTTGGACAATTTTCCCACTCCCATTGCATACAATCTAAACTACCGATCATCCTAGGGAAACCATGTCGCTCTTCATAGGCCTCCAAAAGTTGTTGTATGTCACCAAATGTCAGTTTTCTCAAATATTTTTTTAAATATAGTTCAATGACACATTTACAAAAATAACGGAGACCTTCGCTCGCCGCCCGTTCTGAAAATTCATCTATAATGTCGAAAGTTGTCGCATAAGCCAATTGTCTAAGCACGGCCGTGACTTTTTGCATTGTGTTAAATCCTAGACGACCACGCGCATCCTTTATTTGTCGAAAAAATTCATATTTACTTGATAAATCGTATGATATTCTAAGAAAAAAGTCACGGCTCATACGAAATCGACGCCTAAAAGTACTATCATCATAAGTAAGGTTTGGTGAAAATGATCACTTACCAATAACTCATGTGCGGTGACTCGGTCACGTACTATGTATTTTCTCCTCTTGGGTTCTGAGGAGCACCCTTCGTCTTCCATTACAGTTTGAGCCACCTTTTGAACCGTTGAAATTATGAGTACTAGTCTCTCGTCATCTGATGATAATAAAATTAAATCGTCAAGCCCAGACGACGATGTAGAAGATGAAGGTGAAGAATTTGAGCCTTCCATTTTTTTAAAAATTTTTTGTAAAAAATGGCAGAGAATAGGTAGTTGAGAAGAGATAAAGGATGATTGAGTGTGTGATTTTTAAAAAATGGTGTGAAATATGTTATTATATATAGGTGTTTTTTTAAAGGTCAAACTAGCCGTTGAATGACGAGTTTGAAGCAACCAATAACCAAGTTCCACGTCGACTTGTGTGAGCCCTCCACGCTGGTGGAATATCTCTCGCCCAAACAACAAAGCCATGCACAACACAGGGGACGGTGTGGGAAGGTGGGCGTGCTGACTGGCAATGACGCCAAGGAACGACGCCCACACCGTGTGGTGTTAGTGTTATGAAATGTTTTGTATATATTGATTAATTAACAACTTTGTTTGTTGTAAGAGCATTTAGAATGTGTCAGCTTATATTTATGTGAGTGTGCTTGTTATATTAGAAGGAATGGTTGTGTGTCATTTTCTAGTATAGTTGTGAATGAAGGAGAGGGAAAAGTTTTTGTGAGAGAAGGAGAGAGAAAAAGTATAAAAAATATTATATAATTGAAATGAAGAGAGAAAAATAGTGTTTTTAGTGTAATTATATAGATAGGGATAAAGAATACAATGTGAATTGTTAATGTTAAGGTGATTAAAAAAACTGTTAAAAATTTATTATTTTATATCACTATCAATAAGTAGAACGAATAACGAAAGCAGCAAAAGATTACTTTATGAACACTTAGATCATATGGTGTGGTCTCGCGTCTTTGCCAAATCACCCTCAATAGCGTTCCTATTCTCATTTTTTGGATGCCAAAGGGGGCGTCAAAGATAGCTTCGCCATGGGTTTGGCGAGCGTTAAGGGTTGCACATGTGGAGGCTACTTTTTAAGAGCCAATCACACTTTTCTTTCTTTTTTCTTTTTTAATAGGTAAGGGGCTTTATCCCATTGTATGGATGTTAGCTATAAAGCCTCTATCTACGTAACGTATATATGACGCTGATATGACGTGATAAAACCCCTGATGCCTTTATACCACATCACCTTAGTGAAAGTCACTGAAAACTGCTAGTATACTTTTTGTTATAAAATTATAGTGAAAGTTAACTTTAGGGATAGTGCTTTCTTTGGATTCCAAATCAACGTAGAAAAATAAACAGGCCTAAAAGATGAATTAGATGCAAGATTAATCAGATTCAAAGAGGAAACAAGTAGTAGATTTATTAAACATACGAAGGGTGCCATAATGATCATAACCCATCTTTAGAACTAGCAAACATAAACCTGTCCTTAGAGGTATTATTATTAACCAGAATATATAGTGGAGGAGAAACCAAGAACCATGGGTACGATCGGAATCCTTAACCATTACACAAATTTAGCATCTTTTTCAACAAGATACTTTAAATCAGGAGGAGGATATTTGATTTCCAAATACTTATATCTTGCTTCAATGGCCATATCGGCGAGCTTATCCGCACACCGGTTGGCCTTTTCTCCCGGAACAAGGCTGACATCTATGTAATTCTTGCGAATGAGTTGCCTGCACTCCATGATGGTAGACCAGCATGCATGGATGATTTCACTTTTGCCACGGATAACGCCCTGTCGAGTGACCCACTCGTATGCAGCCTGACTGTCGGTTTCAAGAATGGCTCCTTTGAGGTCAAATTCATCTAAAATCTCTAACCCTTTAAGAATACCATGAAGCTCAGATGTAAGACAATCAGCCACACCAATGAACCCTATAAAACCTCGAATCCATTTGCCATTATGATCTCGAAGGATTCCTCCATACCCACTTGGTCCCCGTTGGACGACACAATCTCGTGAAAGCATTATTCCTACGGGTGTGGGACGGCATGCGCCATCTGTGTTCATTTTGAAGCGACCTCGAGGAGGAGGAGACCATATGCTACGTTGGTTTAAGCCCTCTGGTCTTATGAAACTAGAATTAACCAACGACTGACGGTTTCTTTCTTGGGTGTCTGTGTTGTCGACCATTTTAGCAGCGCCCCAAATAG
Source organism: Helianthus annuus (assembly GCF_002127325.2). Lineage (NCBI taxonomy): Eukaryota > Viridiplantae > Streptophyta > Magnoliopsida > Asterales > Asteraceae > Helianthus > Helianthus annuus. The sequence continues at coordinate 35,297,235 of NC_035447.2, read as the reverse complement.
CCACAGCTCCGAACATAGCTGATGCTATGAGCCTCATCATCGCCTCATCCTCCTCCTCCTCCTTCGTTCCATTTGACCTTGCAGTGCTTTCATAGGCACCCATGGTTTTCTTTATTTTACTCTTAGTCGTTCTACACATGATATATAGTGGTAGGATGAGATTATAAAGAAGTCCTTCCCACTCAAAACTCCTAAAGTGTATCTCATATTCCCCATCTATGTATATAATTTCTTTACAGCCTAACTAACCCATTAATCTATGTATATAATTTCTTTACAGCCTAACTAACCCATTAGGGTTTTGAATTGTTTTTTAATCTTTTTTCATATTTATTGATATTGTTGGTTATAGTTTTTCTTAAGGCGGCTGTGTGTAATTAGGGCTGTAAACGAATCGAACGTTCAGCAAACAGTTCGTGAACCGTTCGGTGGGAAGTTCGTTTATATTCGTTCGATTAGCTTAACGAACGAACACGAACAAAAAAATTCGTTCGTTTAGCTTAGCGAACGAACACGAACACAGGTCTTGTTCGTTCGACTACGTTCGTGAACATTCGGTAATATGTTCGGTTACGTTCGTTCGTGTTCGTTTGATTATATCAAAATATAATAAATAATAAACCATTTTTCTAAACATATTGGAAACTTGAAACCCTATGTGTTTCTTTGTTAGCTAAAATTTGGACATTTTAAAACATTTTTGGGGATAATTACGTGTAAGTTAGTTAAACATGATTCATCGTTTGGTGGTGTAGTAGAGTTCTTGTGTTTTGATTTATCATTTGATGGTTCTATTTATCTAGTAACAATGTTTAAGGATAACAATGTTTTTATTTTATATTTTCAATTTAAATACTCGTTTGCATTCGTTTTTATTTGCTTGTGTTCATTTGTGTACGAGACCAATGTTCACGAACTGTTTGTGAACAACTGAATTTCCTTAACGAACGAACACGAACATAAACTTATGTTCGGTATGCGTTCGTGAACAGTTCGCGAACATGTTAATTTCCTTAACGAACGAACACGAACATGGCCTTGTTCGTGTTCGTTCGGTTCATTTACAGCCCTATGTGTAATGGCTAATTTGTTTTTACTGTCACATTATAAAGTATCAACCCATTAGGGTGGAAGGGGTATTCCCAAAATAGGGAGTGGTAAACTTTTTTTTAATCAATAATATCATGCCCTCATGCCAACATCCTCATTCACTCCTCAATTTGCACTCAAACACTAGGGTGCTCAAATACATGGAGAGTGGTAAACATTTCTTTTAATTGTGATTGGTTGAAAAAGGGTAAGCCCACCACTAAGCCTCTCTCTCCTCTATCTCTTCTCTTCTTTTTTCGGTGAGTATTCACCGTTTGGGGTGTCACCGAACACTGATTTGGGGGTGGCGGCCCAATGTCGCTCGGTAAAATGGGGTTACCGAAGGGGTCACCGAAGGTGCCCCTTCCACCCTTAGGCTGGAGGGTGTGAGAGGGGCTTTATCAACGCCACGTCAAACATGGGCTTTAAGGCCTCTCCCTTTAACTTGAAGGGTGTGGGATAAAGCCCCTTCAAGCTATACCCCCCCCCATTTAACCAATCCTTCCTCGTTCTTCGCGATTGCTGCTCGTTACCATGGTGGAGCCAAGGTTATAGCTCCCCAAGTTGAATTGCTGGGTGTAAGACGATGGCGCCGGGTGGCGCTATAGGGGCTGAGGTGGCCCTGGTGGCGCCTCCACACCCTCCGGCCTTAGAATAACATTTAAACGAAATAAATAAATAAATAATGAAAGGATTTGATTGGTTAATTACATTGGGGCCTACCAAACCTCCTCCTTCACGCTTGTGAACTACCTAACTCTCCTTCCTTTCACGCCCTCTAACGCCACCAGCATATCAATGTTTAACGCCGGCCACCAATACCACATCCTTGAGCATTAGTCGGTTACATACGGTCTTAAGGGAAAATCACAAATATGATCATTTTAACTGATAATTTTTACCAAATTACATAGATTATTAAACACATAATTTTGTCAAACTCATAAGTCTAGAAAGAATTTCCATACAATACATTATACATGTTATGTTAGCGTAAATTATTTATTTAATTATTTATTAAATAATTTATGGTGCCCTTATTGATTTATCTAATAACCAGATCAATATTTACCTTAATATCCCTATAAAATTAACTGAGCTTTATTTGATGGACAAAAAGGTCCGTACTAGTTAATTAGGGTTTCCCCTTAAGTGAACCTAAAACACACTATAAAGTTTACGGCTCCCCTCACTACAATCTGTTATCATCTCTCTCCATCCTTACTGCTCACCCTAAACGGGAACCGATCAAGATGGCTTCTTCTTCATCTCTAACTACTACTGGATTGTCAGGTATGTCAAGATCCCTAAAATATTTTTTCATTAGATATTAAAAGAACTGATTAACATATGATATCAGAGCGATGTTACTTAGTTCTTTAATTCTCTTATGATCTGGAATTGAAAAATTATACATATAATAATGATAAAATTTCGAATACCCATGTTACCTATCATGTCGGTTTTTTTTTCCAAAGTCGACAATTGATTGAATGATTTCTTTTTAATATAATAATAAAAATTCGACTGTTGTATGATAAGGTTATGAATATAGCTTTTTTGTTATTTGTTATGAGTATTAATTGTCACGAACATGTTACAGATGTAAGTTTTGTTTTCTTTGGAATTCGTATGTTTTTTTTTTCCAAGGAAACAAATCGCTTGTTCTCAATTAAATCGCATGTTTATTAGGGTTTGTTAATTGAATCTCACAATTAATTTTTTATGAATTCTTATGTTACTAAACTTTTGAAATTCGCATGTTATTATTTTAATAGATATGTTACTGTTATTGAAATCACATGTATAATTTTCGCATGTTGTATCTATTTTTCATATCGTATGTTGAAGTATTAAATCGCATGTTGAAAATACAATCGCTACGCGATGTATCTTAAGTCATTTTGTGCGTTAACTTTTGTTTTATAAAACCTTACTGTATTATGTTTTATAAACCTAAGTTTTAAATAATCATTCAACTAATTCTTTTGATTGATTTAAAAATTTGCTTAACTAAAATAACAGTTTTTCAAGTTCTCACTTCTGCCTAAAGGTGATGTGTTTACTTGTGACGTTATTTAGTGAACTTAAGCATAGTCAATTAGGTGTATGTCCTTATTATATGAACAAACATAGTGTAACACTTGCCTTATTACATTTGTTCATATGATATACACATGACTTCTGCCTAAGATGCACGAGTGTTTCATTTTCTGCCCAAAGGTGATATGTTACACTCATGTCTCGCAAACTTTGACTTGTCCCTAAAATTATAGTGTTTCAACTTCTGCTCAAAGGTGATGTGTTACACCTAATCTGCACAGTCTGATTGTTCATAATACTTGTATGATTGGCCATAGCCAAAGCAAAAACCGTCATTCAAGTAGAACCTTATTAAAAATTGGTGTGTACAAATAACGTTATCATAGCTTCCTTAGTATAATGGTCTTAATTTCCGCCTGCCTTAGTTTTAGGTTACCCATAAGTCACTCTAACTTCTTCTTTTGCAATGCATCTTATTCTTCTCATTTAATCCGCTATGGCTATTGATACTTTGACTGGTGCGAACTATGCTTCGTGGAAGGATTCTCTTAACCTTACTCTCGTACTCATGGAGTTTGACTGTGCGCTAACTGAAAACGATCCTCCTGTTCTTACTGATAAGAGTACTGAAGCTGAAAAACTACTCCATCATAAGTCACTCTAACTCCTGCTATGGCTATTGATACTTTGACTGGTGCGAACTATGCTTCGTAGAAGGATTCTCTTAACCTTACTCTCGCACTCATGGAGTTTGACTGTGCGCTAACTGAAAACGATCCTCCTGCTCTTACTGATAAGAGTACTGAAGCTGAAAAACTACTCCATCAAAAGTGGGAGAGAGCTAATCGCTTGTCTCTTATCTTCATGAAAAATTCGATAAGTCATGCTATCAGGGGAGCCATTCCTGACGCTGCTACAACTAAGGAATATCTGACTAATGTGGAGGCTCAATTCCAAGGGACGTCTAAGGCACAAGCCAGCACCCTCATTCTGAAATTGGTGACTACAAAGTATGACGGGATCAGCGGTATTCGTGAGCACATCCTGAAAATGAATGACATGGCCCAAAAGCTCAAGGGATTAAGCATGGAGACTAATGATGGCTTTCTGGTTCATTTTATCATGACGTCTTTGCCCGCATCTTATGAAACATTCAAAGTCAACTATAACCTTCAGAAGGACCAATGGAAGATGAACGAGTTGATTGCCATGTGCGTGCAAGAAGAAGAACGTCCGAAACTAGAGAAAGCCGATGTTGCTTGCCTGATGACTGCTGACTCGAAGAAAAGGAAGGGGAACTACAATAAGAAGCCTAATGTAAAGGTCCAAAAGCGGGATGCAGGTGCAAGTGCTTCTGGCTCTAATGACTCCAAAGGGAAGATTCACTGCAAGTTCTGCCGTAAGGTGGGACATAAGCAGAAGGACTGCCCGGATTTAAGGAGTGGCTAGCCAAGAAAGGTGATAATCTTTTCGTGATACTTGAGACCTTTAATTTAAATGTTCCATCTAATTCTTGGTGGTTTGATTCTGGTTCTATGGTTCATGTAACCAATTCCTTACAGGGATTCCATACAATCCGGAAGCTGGAAAGAAACCAAAGAACGCTTAAGCTGGGAAATGGAAAGCCGCTAGTAGTCGAGGCCGTGGGAACAATAGATTTAGTTATGAAAACTGGTTTAACTATTAGACTTTATGATACCTTATATATTCCTGAGATTACTCGGAATCTTGTATCAGGACCAAAGTTAGACGTAGACGGTTTTCTTGTTTCTCATGGTCATGGCAAACTTACGATCAGTTTTAATTCTCAGATATTTGGTTATGGCTTCTTGGATGGTGGTCTCTATCGATTAGAATTAGATGATGATTTTTCCAAGTCTTTGTTATCATATAATATTAATGAGAACTTAACAAAGAGAAAACGCAAACGAGACTTAGAAACTTCATCCATGTTGTGGCATCAACGTTTAGGCCACATTTCACGAGAACGCTTAACTCGACTCGTGAAGGATGAGGTTTTACCACCTCTCGATTTCAATGATTTTGGAACATGTGTCAAATGCCTTAAAGGTAAAATGACATCAGCGAATAAGAAAGGTGCCACTAGGAGCTCTAATTTGTTAAAACTCATTCATACTAATATTAGCGGCCCTTATAACATCGCTGGAATAACCGAACACACTTCATTTATCACGTTTATTGATGATTATTCACGTTATATGCACCCGTATCTCATTAAAAAAAATCTGAATCTCTCACTACTTTTAAAGACTATAAAGCTGAAGTTGAAAATGTCACACCCCGATTTCCACGTGTTTCACCGGTGGGCCCGGTGGGGAATTACCGTGACGTAGTTGGCAACAATATAGTCAAACCACAATATTTGAATGCACAGCGGAAGCATAAAGATAAATTATATTTCAACCATTGGTTGTAATATCCAAGTATCACGAGTAGTCGAAACAAATCCACAGGGGATCAAAATAAAATATAAAATTATTGTTCAACAGATATTGGCATCCCAAGCTTGCAAGACTCTAACGATGCTAAGGAGTGGCCAGCCTATTACGAGTAAAACCTGCATTAATCTTTTTGGGGAAAATACGTCAGTTTATACTGGTAAATACATTCAACCGACACTTATGTAAAATGTTTAATAAAAATTGATTTGAATGCACAAGGCACAAACTCTTTATAACTTGGGATAATTTATATTTAAATCTTGTAAAAGAATTACATGTTCACTATGCGTTCGGTCGCCCGGGTCGTGCCGGGTTTAAGGTTAATAGACACGCCACAAAGCATAAAGCCGTGGCGGGAAAACCAGCGGTTATACCTTTATAATATAGACACATTGACGGGTGTACGCCTACACCCGTGTGTCGAGGTCGTGGCCATTTCGTAAAATGATGCCAAGGATATCCGGGACATGGTCATTAAGCTCCCAAAGGCGTAAAGCCAACAAAACCAATTTTTAAACGGGTCACATTGAAATCACCCGACTGCTAATGAGTTGGGGTTGATTGCCCGACCAAGCGGTATTTTAAATACCGTAACCCAAGCCCGTATAACGGAAAATAAGTTAAAAGTATTTACCTGAGCAAGTAATATCCTTAATAAACAAATGCAAGTTTCTTTTACTGGTCTCCTATTCTGGAACGAAGGTTTAAACAACATATTAGAATCCTAACGGGTCTTTAATTTAGCCTTAGCTCAGACCGGTCAGTTTCAAAGGATAATTACGGTTTAATCACGTGAAAGGCGAAAACCGGGAATGGAATGTGGTTTGGACCCAAAAAGTTTGAAGACTTGTTTTATATGGGTAATATAACCACACTCTGGATTTTGAGGTCAAAACAATAAGGTTTGACCCGTTTCGGCTAGTTTATGTAAACTAGTTACATAAACCGAACTGTGCGCGCAAAAGGCGTAACGGGTAACCGTAAGAGTCCTACACAAGTTTCCTAAGTCAATATGCTTTAAAGAGGTTGTGGTATCAGTAGGATACCTTCCATAATGCCCGTAACGAGTTTAAATCCATTATATGCCTCGTAGGGGTATTTCGGTCATTTTAAAGATTATAAAAGAGGTTTCTGAGTTCTACAGGAAATCTGAGTTTTCCGAATAGTTTATAAAGTCCAAAATACTCTATTTATTATTTAAAATCAGTAGCAACTGGAATCGGGTCAAAATACCTTGTAGAACTCAAGTTATGCTCGAAAAGGGTATATTCAGTATTTACCGAACCGATGCCATAACCGCAGGTTATGAGCAGGTTAAAAATAATTAAAAATTTTTAAAAATTCCAAAATATTATTTTACATCAGTGTGTAAAAGGTTTGGTGCCGAAATTTGGGTTTAGATAGGCTTGATGCTAAATGCGCCGTTTAATTACTAAAGTTTCCGTAATTGCGCTATTTAGCATAACTCCTATTCTAGACCTTGGATTGACGTTAAATTTTTAGGGACATGCTTAGAAATCAATAACTAAGGTTATTATCCTTTCACATATTCAAAATTCTCGTTTTAAAGTAAAAAGGGCGTTACGGTCAACTTTTAAGCATTTGACGGAAATGTGCTAAAGACTTGGACAAACAACGAACCGGTCATAGAGGGTTAAACCATCATGTAACCTGGTCCTAAGAGAGTCCTAAGGCATATCTAACTCATACCAAAACGGGTCAGAACTGAAGTCAAAGCAAAAGTCAAAGTTTTGCGACTTTCGGTTCCGAACCGGGTCAAAATAGTAAATGGTCGGATCAAACAAGCTTAGACTAGTTAATATACTTATTATCATGTTATATGAGTGTTAAAACAGGTTATACACCATCTACATTACTGATTATGCATAAAATCGCAAATTAGTATTCTGTTGACTTTTTCTAAGCAAGTTTGACTCGATATTCGGACTAGTTAGAGTGGGAATCAGAGGGTGCCCTTTTAGGGGTTTAAAGCCTACATGATTACCAACATATAACTACCTTTGATTCGACAAACCACTGGACCATTTGTGATCTATCGTAAAGTCAATCGTTAATTACGACGGATTGACTTTTAGGCTATAACTAAGCAAAAACTAAACCACAAAGGATTTGGCATACTTACAGAAGTGTGGTACACGACCAGAGATGTTAGAAGAGTGCTCTTGAGCTCCAGAAGTGATCAAGAAAGCAGGTTTGAGGTGTGGTTACAATGTGCACAACTTATGGCCTTTTATAGTGAAAAAGGAAGCACAAGATCATCACAACTAAGGCTACAAGGGCTCCTTGATCATCAACATGTGTCCCTGGGTGCTAGGGGTCGTTTAGGGGGCGCCCATGCTCTCATAATGGCATTCTAAGGCGGTTAAAATAGCAAACAGTGAACCTGTCCCCGTATTCTGCATCTGGCGGTCTGACGCGGCCCGCGTTAAGGATCAGGCTACCCTTACGCGGGTCGCCTGGATCCTATTGTCAGCAAACGAATCTGCACTGCCCGCGCGGCCCGCGTAAGCTCCATCAACACTCTAACGCGGCCCGCCTGAAAGCTAATTTTCAAGATTTTCAAAATTCTGTAATCATTGACCTGGCCTTTCGGTTTCGAAGGGGTAACTTTGCGATTTGGGCCTCGATTATTTGCGTATAAGGGCCTCGGAACTTCTACCCAACATATTAACCCTTGGTTAATTTATTATTACCCGAAAAGTCTTATCTTTCAATGTTTGACGCTTTTACCCCTTTTTAACGAATTCGATCATAACTTTCTCGTTTCGAATCGGAACTTCGCGAAATTTAAATCACGCATTCTAGTGAGTATAATTTACCATTACAAAGCCTCGGGTATGCTCAAAGGTCACTCAGAGGTATAACTTAAACATGTTGACACATTGGGCCCCAGTAGTTTGTAATTCCTCACTTTCTTCCACAATTCGTTCCGTACGATCCATGATTCATTCGTTTGAAGGTATGAGCATCATTTAGGGCTACTGTACAGTATATTTATCCCTCATTGACATTTTTAACCCTCGAATTTACATACTTTCAATGTTTGTCAACTTTAGTCCTTTATTCAGTATTTAACACCACGTGTAAACTCAAGACATGTGTCAATACATTATTGGACGCAAAAATTTCGAGGTGTTACAGAAAAACAATTAGATTGTCAAATAAAAGTTGTTAGATCAGATATAGGAGGCGAATATTATGGTCGACATACTGACGTGGGTCAGGCTCCTGGTCCATTTTATGAGTTTTGCAAGGGCCAGGGGATCGTGAACCAATATACTATGCCCGGTACTCCTCAGCAGAACGGTGCTGCTGAGAGAAGAAATAGAACCCTAATGGACATGGTACGCGGTATGTTAGCCAACTCAAGTTTGCCCTTATTCCTCTGGACCGAGGCCTTAAAAGCAGCTGTTCATATACTCAATAGAGTTCCTTCGAAGTTTGTCCCTAAAACTCCTTATGAACTTTGGACAGGAAGGATACCGAGTCTTAGATATATGAAAGTATGGGGTTGCCTTGCTGAAGCTAAACTTTATAATCCTTTCTTAAAGAAACTGGATATGAAAACAACAAGTTGTTTCCTTATTGGATATCCAGATCACTCAAAGGGTTATAGATTCTATTGTCCCTCCCATGTTACTCGTATTGTAGAAACGAACCGTGCCACGTTTCTTGAGGACTTTAAGGTCAGTGGGAGCAGTGAAAATCCTTACAATGATTTACAATAAGTACAAGACGCGGGGGGAGACACTCGTCCATTTCATTACCTCCTATTACTACTCCTCTTGTACTCGATGCTGAACCGCATGTCACTGCACCACCTCTAACTCATTCAGAATTAAATGTTGCTCCGCATGTACCTGAGAATGAAGGACCCTCCAATGTCGAAGTTGAGAATCAATTTAGGAGGTCATCTAGGGCGAGAAGGCCTACTAATTTTGATGATTATGAAACCTACCTAGCTGAAGCCGTATCAGATGATGGAAAGTTTACCGATCCTACCTCTTACAATGAAGCCATTAGTAGTGATCAGTCTTCTGAATGGAACAAAGCTATGATTGACGAGCTTGACCCCATGAAGAAAAATGACGTTTGGGATTTGGTTGAATTACCCAACGGTGTTAAACCCGTAGGATGTAAATGGGTCTTCAAAACAAAACTAAATCCGGATGGAAGCGTTGAACGATATAAAGCAAGATTGGTTGCAAAGGGCTACACTCAGAAAGAGGGAATCGATTATCAAGAGACCTTTTCACCTGTCTCTCGAAAAGATTCCTTAAGGATCGTCTTGGCCCTAGTAGCTCATTTTGATTTAGAGTTGCATCAGATGGATGTCAAGACTGCTTTCCTCAATGGAGACTTGTATGAAGACGTGTTCATGAAGCAACCTGAAGGGTTCAAACCTGAAGGTCAAGAACATCTTGTCTGCAAGCTGAAGAAATCCATATACGGTTTGAATCAAGCATCACGTCAATGGTATCTTAAGTTTGATGAAGTCATGAAGAAGCAAGGCTTTATGAAGAACCAAGTGGATCAATGCACCTACCTCAAGATGAGTGGGAGCAATTTTACTATACTTGTCCTTTACGTAGATGATATTCTATTGGCAAGTAATAGCTTAGATATGTTGCATGAATCGAAGCGCTTACTCTCGCATAACTTTGACATGAAATATCTCGGAGAGGCTTCTTACGTTATTGGCATCGAAATACACCGAGATAGGAGAAATGGAATTTTGGGCTTATCCCAAAAGGCTTACATTGATCGTGTCCTTAGTCGATATAACATGCAACACAACTCTCCCTCTGTAACTCTAGTAGTTAAAGGAGATGTTTTCGGTTCTTTTCAGTGTCCGAAAACTGAGGATGAAAAGGCGCAAATGAGAATGATACCTTATGCCTCAGTAATTGGGAGCCTTATGTATGCTCAAGTCTGCACTCGTCCAGATATCGCTTATGTTACAGGGATGCTAGGCCGTTATCTGTCTAATCCTGGCCTTGATCACTGGAAAGCAGCGAAGAAAGTACTTCGATATCTTCAGGGGACGAAAGACTATAAACTGACTTAAAGAAGAAGTGACGTTTTGGAAGTGGTTGGTTATTCTGATTCTGACTTTGCTAAATACAAAGATGACAAGAAATCCACTTCAGGGTGTATATTTATGTTAGCCGGCTAACCTATTTCATGGAGGAGTCATAAACAACAGCTAACTTCAACATCCACTATGATGGCAGAATACATTGCTGTATATAACGCTACCTTCCATTTCTTCAATTTCTTCTATGTCTTCATCGTCTTCGTCTGCGTGGTATTCATCATCTTCGGAAGAGGATGGTATTATGCACAACATGATTATGAACGCGGCTCAGGTCTTCATGGCGGGTGATGAAGCGTCGTCCCAAAGGCTAACTAGACGAGCAAAATATAACCGAGACCAAGAAGGTATTTTACTTTTTTTTTCCTTATGTTTTCTATGGATTTGAAAATGTATTTTATAATTAATTTCATTTATGTTTCGTTTTAAATTTATAGCCGGCCACGTTAAACTAGTAGCCGATTATTTTGCCGACGAACCCGTGTACCCAGCCGATATTTTTCGACGTCGTTTCCGCATGAGTCGTCCACTGTTTTTACGTATTGCAGGCAACATGGCCCAGTCTGATCCGTTTTTTACATTGCGAAACGACACTAGGGGGCAAAGGGGTTTCAATAATTTACAAAAATGTACGTCGGCCATTCGCCAATTTGCATACGGTTACGCACCCGATGCATTAGACGAGCATATAAGAATGTCTGAAAGAACCGCACGTCTATGTTTGCACAAGTTTTGCGAATGGGTTGTGAAATTGTGTAGCAAGCGATACCTGCGGAAACCGAACGCAAACGACGTTCAAAAATTATATCAAGCACACGAACAGAGACATGGTTTCCCAGGAATGCTCGGGAGCATTGATTGCATGCACTGGCCGTGGCAGAACTGCCCAGTTGCCTGGCAAGGTCAGTATACTAGGGGAGATCATGGACATCCGACTATTATTCTAGAGGCTGTTGCCTCACAGGATCTCTGGATCTGGCATGCTTTTTTGGTCTACCTGGTTCGCTCAATGACCTTAACATCATATAACAATCACAGATATTTGAGGATGTAGTGGCGAGTACAGGTCCAGACATAAGCATTACAGTTTCGGGGGTGGAATACAGGCGAGGTTACTACCTAGCCGATGGGATATACCCAACGTACTCGACAATCGTTAAAACTATTCCGCACCCGACAGACGACAAAAGAAAAAAGTTTGCGAAGTATCAAGAGGGTGCGAGAAAAGATATTGAAAGGGCTTTTGGTGTTCTACAAAAAAATGGCACATTATTGAACATCCAGCATGTTCGGCTACACCAAAGCGGTTACGAAACATTATGTACGCTTGTATCATACTTCATAACATAACATGATCAATGAAGACGAAGGTAGAGCGATATGCGAGTACGACGAAAACGCGTCTACTGGAAATACTGTTCCAGTTAGTGGGGAACAACAAGATTTGAACATGTTCGCTCTACGTTACGAGTACACACATCATAACCTACAAGCGGACTTGGTTGAGTACATCTGGAACAACGCTCAAAACGAACCCGACGACATGGAAGACGAAGACTAGTAGCTTATTTTAATATATTAGGATTTGTTTAAGTTTAATTTTTTTTTAAGTTTATGTGTTTTTAAGTTTATGTAATATTTTTAATTATTAATGAAAATATTTTGTTAGTTTATTTGTTAAATGTTAAAAAAAAGTAGAAGATTAAAAAAAAACATAAAAAAGGTGGGGAGGACTATGACTAGGACCATGCTCCCATACCCTCTACTTTTGGGGAATGGAGCATCCTTGGGAGGACTATGACGTGACTCCTACGTGGCGGATCATCCTCCCTTGGAGGACCATCACCATACCTTGTAGCCATAAACATGAAACAGATGCTAGACTAATCAAATCTAAGGATACAAGAAAAACATGGGCGTCTCTTTCAAAAGGAAGGATCCAAAATTTAATAGGGAGTCAGATTTTTTAGAAAATCCAAGTAGACTCGCACTCGCACATGTTGCGGTGCGAATACATTGCAAACATCGAATAAATTATTCTAAACATTATATAACACGCTAATTATATGAAATTTAAAAGTTAAGGAGGTGTAAAAATAAAGTAACAATGCAAGGAGAAAAAACGCAAAGTTTAAAACTTGAGAGGGTGGTGACGGTAAAAATAGAGTAATAGTACAAGGGGAAAAATACAAAATTTAAAACTTGAGGGGGTAATAGTGCAAGGGGAAAATACACAATTTAAAACTTGAGGGGGGGGTATCAGTGAGGGTAAAAATGCCAAGTTTAAAACTTGAGGGATGACGATGGTAAGAATGGAGTAATATTATAAGGGGTAAAAACATAAAGTTTAAAACGTAAGATGGTGATGAAGGAATTCAAACTTAATGGTTAAGAATACAAAGTTTAAAAATTGAGGAATCGGTATAAAACATATAGGCCAAAATGTCAATTAACAAAATATGGGCTAAAAATCATTGTAATTGTAATTCAATACTATAATTTAGCAACATGTATGTGCAGTTGTGTGTTGTACGTTGGGCATGGATGGTATTCCGTGCTATAGTGGGTTGTATGGTTGCTTAGTTAGTTGGTACGTGTTTCTACTGTTGCCGCCGTGTTTGCCACTAAGTCCATCACGGCCTCATCTCATCAAAAGCACCATCGCCTCCTCAGTTCTTCACCCTTTTTCTTCATCTCTCTTAAAAACCCACACCACAACTCAATACATAGATCAGCGATTCAGGATGACCGAACTGCTTGATAAGACGGTGCCGATGTTAGATCGGCGACAGTGGCCGGAGCTATTATCAGCATACTGGAAACCGTCAAAGTTGCGATGGGGTTCGTCGTCCAACGGCTCTGGAATTGACGCACTGATTGAGTCTTCTTCCACTGATCCGATCCAGATGGGGTTCTCCACTTCTCACAGCGGAGGCATCACTTTCACGGATCTGATGGTTCTAATTTATCTTTTAATTTATCCAATTTAATTTTTAAAATAAGGTGACCTTTTTTTGCAATTATCTTGTGCAATTATCGATTAAATGTTGGATGCATAACAAAATTTGGTAATCCTTTTTTTCTGCATAGTTTATACAGTTTGCTTATTGCTCCTTGCTACTATATTAATTTTTTTTTGGAATGTGTTATTCTGCAATGGAGTTAATGGGTTATGAAATTGGTGATGCACACATGCTGTTCGATCATTTGCCTCAATGAAATGTCGAAATTTAATGGTTGAAGGAAAATGCTTAAGAGCTATGGAAAAGTCTTTACAGATATGATGATTGTTGGAAGATGGTTACTAAAAGCAAACAATATGAAAGCCTTTAACAGAACAAACTATACAAGTTGTGTGTGTATGGTAGATCTATGTTGTTTTCTTGATTCTTATAGTAAATTTTATGTATATAGGTTATGGATTGGTTTCAAATAACAAATACTATACTACCATGGATTCTTTGGTGTTGCAATAAAGCTGCCACCAAGTTTTTTACTTCAGGAGTAGTACTAGCTTTCTATGTAAGTTATGTTCCTATTCTTTTTCTTTTGCAAATTAATATGGGTTGTAATTTAAGTATGCATGTAAATTAGTACTTCGTATTTCAGTTTAACTACGTACCGTTGTTGCAATCTTGAAGAAATACATGAAACTACGAAGGACAGTGCAACTTATAGTTGTTAATAGCGAATAACGACAAATAGCGACAAGGGACCTACATGCTACATAGTGAATAGCGACAAATAGCGACCGCTATTTTATAAATAGCGATACACTAGAAAAAGAATTTTAAAAATTTTTATATGTATATTACATCAAAATACCCTGGTATATATGCTATTTTACATGTATAAATAACAAAAACCTTTAAATCTAGCTATTTATAGTTATATCTAATTGCTATTTACATAAAAAAAACTGTCGCTATCCACGCTATTGGTCCTATGACCCAAATAGCGACACTTGGTCGCCTCGCTACATAGCGCGCTATAGCGGTCGCTATAACCGCTATTGAGAACTATAGTAGCAAAGATGTGTGAGATTATTGAAATATAAAAAAACAAGTTTCCAATTCCGAAAATATTTGTTAAAAATAAAAAGCAGCTTCAGCTTTAGACTCTTTTTTATGTTTTTATAAATTTAGGATAGTGAGGTCATGTGAAAGAGTTTATTGATTTTTAAACAAATTATGTGTTTTTTAAATCAATTTTAGTAAGTGTGATATATGGGGAATATTGTTAGATTTGGAAAGTGATTTAAATCCTATTGTTGAATATATTTATTATTTTGATACAAAAGATCCGTTATTTGTGCTTATGGCAGAGAGGTAATAGGATTGAATTAGGTCCTCAATGTTCACTCAAGTAGTAGTTTGAGAAAGATAAGGTATAAGTTTATTTATTTAAACTTTGATACTCAATTGTTGTTTTGATGATTAGTTTTATAGATTGTGGTGGTTGTTTGAGATGTGTTTAGGATCAATAGTGTCTCCGGAGCGATCTGATATCATTCTTCCCATACTCGAGCATGGCAAACCCGAGAGCCGTTGGTTCATTCTGAAAGAAGGGTGTTATAACAGCCTCAAGTTCTTCTTTCAAGTTAGCCATAACATTGTTGCAGGCCTCAAATACACCAACAATGTCTGGAAAACTGGTGTGAGAGGTAAGTCAACGGGTCGAGTCATGATCCACTCACTTACTTAATTCCTAAAATAACCCTTTTTTGTATCCACTCACTTATGCAGGCCCAACACCAATAGCACCCCCCTTTACAACACCTGCCAACAGACCCCCGACATTTTCAACACAGGCTCAAGGCATGCCTCAACAACAAACTTCTCCTTTTGGGGCTCAACCATGGCAAGTGCAATTTCGACCGGTGAGTATCTTATATTATTCCAAACTTGAAATTTCATATTTTAGTTGTCACGATGTATCATTTTGAGATGTGACCTGTAATGCTTAGGTGTGTGACTCATTTTATTATGTATAAATTACAAATTATATTCTTTGCCACATGAAGAAGTCATCGATGACGCTTTATTAGAAATCACACATTTTTTTGGATTACTAAATTTGTTGTTCCACTTAGCAGTTAAGGAATAAAAAATACCTCCAAGTTGTAGGAAATTGCTTGAAGAGCATAAGTTG
This sequence comes from Helianthus annuus, assembly GCF_002127325.2. NCBI lineage: Eukaryota > Viridiplantae > Streptophyta > Magnoliopsida > Asterales > Asteraceae > Helianthus > Helianthus annuus. The sequence goes on along the minus strand of NC_035447.2, from coordinate 35,281,374 downwards.
AGAAAAGAGGCTTAATCCAATAGTGGAGAGTTCAAATGAGAATAATTTTTTTGTAAGAAGAAAAAAGAAAAAATTTCAACAAATAAGAATGCTTTATTTTACTTCATTTAATATAAGTATTTAATGTTACTATAAGGGTACATTGGTAAATCTACATAGATCATTAATTTGTAATCTTCCTCTTTAATAGCTATCTACATTAATTTTTTTGTAACTTATCTTCAAAATATATATTTTTTCAAAAAAATAAAATAAAATAATTTAAAGTGTAGGTGTAACACCTCGAATTTTTGTGTCCAATAATGTGTTAACACGTGTCATTTGATTACACGTGGCATCTATAATAAATAAAGGACTAATTTGACAAACCTTGAAAGTATATAAATTCGAGGGTTATAAATGTCAACAAGGGTAAATATACTGTATAGTAACCCTAAATAACGCTTGTACCTTCAAACGAATAAATCATAGATCGTACGGAAGCGAAACGCGGAAGAAAGTGAGAGATTACGAGCTACAGGGGTTAACTAGTTCCAAATACTCAGTCCATCCTGGTGCTGACAAGATGTATCAAGATTTGAAGGCAAATTATTGGTGGATAGGCTTGAAAAAGTCTGTAGCCGCCCACGTAGCGAAGTGCTTAACTTGTGCTCAAGTCAAAGCCGAACACCAAAAGCCGTCTGGCTTGCTACAACAGCCTGAACTTCCCGAGTGGAAGTGGGAATGCGTAACTATGGACTTCATAACCAAGTTACCCAAAACCAGGAAAGGAAACGATACAATATGGGTCATAGTCGATAGGCTGACTAAATCAGCTCATTTTCTACCCATCAAGGAGACGTATAGCTCCGATATGTTAGCCCAACTTTATGTGGATAAGATTGTAGCCTTACACGGCATACCTGTGTCTATTATCTCCGACCGGGATACTAGATACACGTCTCACTTCTGGAAGAGTTTCCAGCAATCTTTGGGCACGCGTTTAAACTTTAGTACGGCTTACCATCCACAGACGGACGGTCAAAGTGAGCGTACTATCCAAACACTAGAAGACATGCTTCGTGCATGTGCAATCGATTTAGGCGGTAACTGGGATAAGAATCTACCCCTGATCGAATTCTCCTACAATAATAGCTACCACACCAGCATAAAGGCTGCGCCTTTCGAGGCATTATACGGTAGGAAATGTAGATCGCCTGTTTGTTGGGCGGAAGTAGGGGAGGTCCAATTATCAGGACCGGAGATAGTTTTCCAGACGACGGACAAGATTGTCCAGATCCGGGAACGTCTTAAGGCTGCCCGCGATAGGCAGAAAACCTACGCTGATCCAAAACGTAAGGATCTTCACTTCGAAGTAGGTGAAAAAGTGTTGCTTAAGGTATCACCCTGGAAGGGGGTGATGCGTTTCGGCAAGAAAGGCAAACTGAGTCCGAGATACATAGGACCTTTTGAGGTCATTGAACGGGTCGGGTCAGTCGCCTATAAGTTGAACTTGCCTGAAGAGCTCAATGGAATTCACAATGTGTTCCACATCTGCAATCTCAAAAAGTGCTTCGCCGATGAATCATTGGTGATTCCACACACAGATGTGCATATAGATGAGAGCTTAAAATTCATAGAAAAACCTTTGTCGATTGAAGATCGACAGGTGAAGAAACTTCGAAGAAAGCACGTACCGATTGTAAAAGTCAAATGGGATGCTCGTAGAGGTCCTGAATATACGTGGGAAGTCGAAGCTACAATGAAAGAAAAGTACCCCAATTTATTTGAGTAAATCTCGGGTCGAGATTTATTTTAAGGGGGTGAGGATGTAACACCTCGAATTTTTGTGTCCAATAATGTGTTAACACGTGTCATTTGATTACACGTGGCATCTATAATAAATAAAGGACTAATTTGACAAACCTTGAAAGTATATAAATTCGAGGGTTATAAATGTCAACAAGGGTAAATATACTGTATAGTAACCCTAAATAACGCTTGTACCTTCAAACGAATAAATCATAGATCGTACGGAAGCGAAACGCGGAAGAAAGTGAGAGATTACGAGCTACAGGGGTTAACTGTGTCAACATGTTTAATTATACCTCTGAGTGACCCTTTAACGTTCCCAAGGCTTCGTAACAGTATTATACGCTCACTAGAAAATACTGTATAAATCCCGCGAAGTTCCGCCTTAAAACGAGAGAGTTATACTCAAGTTCGTATGAGAAGGGTTAAAAGCGTCAACAGTGAAAGTTAAGGCTTTCCAAATAATTGATAAACTAACCGGGGACTTAATAATGCGGGTAAATAACACGAGGCCCCTATCGGTAAATAACCGAGGGCCAAACCGCAAAGTTACCCCTTCGAACCCGAAAGGTCAGGTAAATCATTACGAAAGATTTCGTTATTAATTACCAGGATTTCGTAATCATTTCAAAAGATTTAAAAAATCTGAAAAAACAGGCCTCTCGCGACCCGCGTTAAGTAATAGCCTAAGTGTAGGCGGGCCGCGAGCCTCCTAAATTACACGCCTGATATTTGAATATTAGGCGACCCGCGTTAAAGGAACATGGGACTCCCATGCGGGCCGCGTGGGACACCCAGATGCAGAATTGTTATAGTTTCTTGCCTTTTGGAGCTTGTGAACGATCATACACATAATTAATGGAGCATGGGCGCCCCCTACTTGACCCATATCCCTTAGGGACACCTGCCCATGATCCATGATCAGTATAGGCCAATGTGGAATGATCTTGGGGTTCATTTTTCACTATAAAAGGCCATGTTGTGGTTACAACATTCACACAACTCAAAACACAATTACTGATCATTCTAAGAAGCTCCCAAGCATCCTTCTCTGCTCTATAAGCAAGACTCAACTTCTGTAAGTGATCTAACCCTTTGTGGTTTCACATTTCCTTAGTAAATGGCTAAAAACCAAACCGTCGTAAATACGGTTTGACTTTAAAATAACTCATTGATGGATCAGTCTTATGACGAATCAAAAGTGGTTATGAGTTGGTATTTATGTGGGTAATAAACCTCTAAAAGGGTTCCCCCTGATCACCACTCTAACTATGTCAAATATCGAGTCAAACGTGCGGTTAAAAAGTCAACAGAAAGCTATTTTAGCGATTTATGCATAATCTGTAATGTATATGTTATGAAACCTGTTTCGACACCTATAAAACATGATATTAAGTATATAAACTTGTTTGCGCTCGTTTGAATCGATCATTTGCTATATTGAACCGGTTCGGAGCCGAAAGTCGCAAAAGTTTGACTTTTGCTTTGACTTCAGTTCTGACCCGTTTTAGTGAGGTATAGATATGCCTTAGGACTCTCTTAGGACCAGGTCACATATTGGTATAAACCTCTGTGATCGGTTCATGAGTTATCCGAGTCTTTTGCACATTTCCGTCATTCATCTAAAAGTTGACCGTAACGGCCTTTTGAAATTAAAACGAGTATTTCGGACACGTGAACGGACCAGAACCTTGCTTATTAAATTATAAGCATGTCCTTAAAGTTTCACGTCAATCCGAGGTCTAGAATGAGAGTTATGCTAAATGGCGCATTTAAAGTAAACTTTAGTAATTAACGGCGCAATTAGCATAACACCTATCTAAACCAAGATTTCGTCACCAAAACTTTTACCCACTGTATTAAAATAATATTTTGGGAATTTTAAAGATTTTTAGTAATTTTTACCTCGCTCATAACCTGCGGTTATGGCTACGGTTCGGTAATACCGAATATGCCCTTTTCGGCCAAAACATGAGTTCTACAAGGTCTTTTGACCCGATTCCAGTTACTACTGATTTTAAATAATAAATAAAGTATTTTAAGCTTTATAAGCTGTTCGGGAAACTCAGATTTCCTGTAGAACTCGAAAAGCTCTTTAAAAGTCTTTAAAATGACCGAAAAGCCCCTACGGGGCATAATATTAACTTAAACTCGTTACGGGCATCACGGGAGGTATCCTACTGATACCACAACCTCTTTAAGGCATATTGACTTAGGAGATAAGCATACGACTCTCATGGTTAACTGTTTCGCCTATTGCGCGCACGGTTCGGCTTATGAAACTAGTTTTCATAAATTAGCCGATACGGGTCAGATTATATAATTTGAACCCCCAAAATCCAGGGTGTGAACCATAAACCCATATAAAACAAGTCTCTGAACTTGTTGGGTCAGAATCGCACTCCATTCTCGGTTTTCGCCTTTTTCGCGCGATTAAACCATATCTATATATATCGGAACCAACCGGTCTAGGCTACGGCCATTATAACGACTCGTTAGGATTCTAAGAGGTTAATTAAAACCTTCGTTCCAGATTAGGAGCCCCAGTAAAAGCTATCGGTGATTTAATCCAAATTAAGGAAATATACTTGCAAAGGTAAATACTTTAACTTATTTCCCCTATATGGGCTTGGGTTACGGTATATTAATACTGCTTGATTGAGCATTGTATTCTTCCATCGCTCAGGTGGTTAATTAAATAATATGATCGGCTCATTTAAACAGTTTTGTTTCTTATAAGCCTTTGGGGGGTTTAATGACCGTTGTCCCGGGTATCCTTGGCATCATTTTACGAAATGGCCACGACCATCGACATCCCGGTGTAGGCGTACACCCGGTATATATTGTCGACATTAAATTAAAAGACGTAGCCGTTGGTTTTTATACTACGGTTTTACGCAATGTGGTGTGTCTATAAATCTTTAACCCGGCACGACCCGGGCTACTGAACGCATAAAAGAACATGTAAAACGTTCACAAGATTTTATTATAATTTTCCCAAGTTATAAAAGAGTTTGTGCCTTGTGCAATAAAATCAATTTTTAATAAACATTTTCAAATGTGTCAGTTGAATGTATTTACCAGTGTAAACTGACGTATTTTCCCCAAAAAGATTAAGTGCAGGTACTATACGAAATGGGCTGGTTTAGGCGTCCTAAGTATCGTACATAGTCTCGCAAACTCGATGCTGCATCTGAATGAACAATATATTTACTTTTTGATCCGCTGTGGATATATTCAACTTCTGTAATACATTTGATATTTCAACCAGAGGTTGAAGTTTATATATTTATCTTAAGCTTCCGCTGTGCATTATATAATTGTGTGGTTTGACTATATTGTTGCCAACATCGTCACGGTAATCCCCCACCGGGCCCACCGGTGAGACACGTGGAAATTGGGGTGTGACAGGTTGGTATCAGAGCCAACATTGAGTGAATTAAACACTATCCTATTGTGTTTAATCTCAATGACACAATTGCACATACTTGAGTCTAGACAAGAACTTAGGACAAATTCGAATTGTTATTCCAATTTTGTCTTTTCTTTTATTATTTGTATTTAAAGTTTTATTAAGCAGGAAAATGCCACCTGTAATATTCCGAGGAAGAGGAAGGGGGAGAAGAGGCAGAGGAGAAGTCGTGACACATCACGATAACGAAGCTGGACCATCTGGTACAAGACATCCTTCGATGACACGGAGCGAAGAGCCACAAAGACGAAGAGATCTTTACGAACCTGCGAGGCATTCCACCTCGCACAGCTCGACGCCATCTTATCGGCACTCCTTTGGACCAAACTCAGAAAATGATCCCGACAACCCACAACCTTCCTTCATACCTCTACAGCGTTCGGTATCACACCGAAATTACGACGACCCTACTCCATACTACATAGGTCAGTTTAATCCGGCTGACTACATACAGGAACCTTCAGGCTTTGTTCCCTTAGGGCCACAAGATCACTTCTCTGAGGACCATATGGATGAAGATACTGATCCAACTGAACCCGCGCGTGGTACGCCCACGCATCCGATAGAAGTCTCTGATGGGTCATCCTTCCATGGCACACCCTATCAAGGACCAGACAGTTTCCAAGCGATGTTTGACCGACATGAGTGGTACTACACGCCACCTCAACAGACATCTCAACAACCGCGACATCCACAGGATCCCTCTGAGGATTCACGCTTTGAGGCAGTTACGCCACCACCTCCGCCACCGGCGCAACCAGTAATACCTGATCCGCCAAGGCGTAGGAGGACGAATGCTCGTATGTCTACACGAGGAGGAGGGGGTATCCACTTCAGCACTCCTCGACATTCTAGTAGTAGCCACTATCCGCCACTACAAGAAGAAGGACCTTCAAGTCCTGTACAGGAGGCGAACTCCGCACCAGCTGCACAAAATTCGCCACCATTTGGGTATGACCAACCCATACCTGCTTACACGGGCCCAACGGCTTACAACCCGTTCGAACCATCACAAGCACAATACAACTACGGCTATGAGCGCGACCCATATGTGGTGTCGGCAAGATATAATGCGCGCTACCCTGACGGAGCACATGGAAACATGGGACCACCGGACTACTCAGCTCATGGGTATCTAATACCTCCCAGACCTCCAGTTCCGCATCAAGCGCCACAACCACGTTTCTCTCCTCCTGAACAGGAAGAAATACTCCATCGACTAGATCGTGTGGAGAGAGAGTTCGAAGAAGAGAAAAAGAGCCACCGAGGATTTCTCAAAGGCTTGGCGAACCTACTAAAGGGCAAAAAGAAGAAACGTGACCATTAGCCCTTAATAGTTGTACTAATGTAATTTCTACTTTGAAATAAGTCCCTGCGTGGACACTTATCGTATTTCAGTCCCTACGTGGACTTATCTTTAGTCCTTGCATGGACATCTATCTTGTATTAGTCCCTGCGTGGACTTGTCACTTATTTTTAAACCTCTATGGAGGTATGTACTATTTGAAAGACCCGTTTAGGGCAATATGTAATTGTATTTGAGATTTTGGAATGTAAGTTATGAGTTTTGTTTTAATATGTATAAAATAAATCAAAACCATTCCTTTTATATTGATCTGCCTAGATAAAGAATCTTAAAAGGTGAAACCTAGCTTGGCGTCTTTTAAGATCCAGTCAAGATGGTACGACCTAATTGAAAAGATTCTGATTCCCTGTTAACCTCTGTACGCATGTTAACAATCATGGCAGATGTGATTCGTTAAAATCACGCACGTCATTCTTATACAATAATCCTTTAAGGATTTCCAAACCCCACTAAATGATTTATAAATCGTGGGTTAAATCACCAATGAAGGTGATCAATATTAAAAAAAAAACATCCATTAGTGATGTAGTGCCTACGGGCCAGTATTATTAAAACATCCATTAGTGATGTGGTGCCTAAGGGCCAACCTTATTAAAACATCCATTAGAGATGTAGTGCCTACGGGCCAACCTTATTAAAACATCCATTAGAGATGTAGTGCCTACGGGCCAACCATATTAAAAACATCCATTAGAGGTGTAGTGCCTATGGGCCGTAATAATTGTCTTATAAAGACAAAAGGCAGTGGTAGTCTATGACTCTCTGTCAGAAAGAGATAAAATAACTACGGTTCAAATCTCTATGCCTTTGATTCTCAGAAATCTCGGCTAAAATTATAAAACATCCTCGTGATTAGGCTTTATGCCGCCAGTACTATTTATATAGCTGAAATAGGATATATTCAAATCCTAATATGTAATGAAGTAATAAGTTAACCAAATATGGTCTCTGTACCATGGTTGACAAATTGTCATAAAAGACAATTATATAATAATCTCCTGAATAAAATTTTGTTATCTTCTGTAACAGATTCAAGTTACAATGGCGGATCCCAATGGAGAGAATAGCCATACTAATGATGACGAATACGACAATGCGCCAGTGCATCTGACAGGCGCACAACTGAAGGCTCTGATTGACAATGCTGTTCAGGCAGCTCTTGATCGTCAATATACTGAGTCCCAAGGCAGAACCGTGTCAAAACCACCCTCTAAACCAAAGACACACTCCAAACCACCCTCTCAACCCAAGAAAGATGACGACAAACACTCGTCCACTGAGAACAGCGTCCATCGCGATAGAGAATATACTGATGCATCAAATGCTAAGGGTTGCACCTACAAATACTTTGTATCGTGTAAGCCCCGGGAATTTACAGGGGAGAAAGGTGCTGTTGATTGTATCACCTGGCTAGATGAGATGGACACTATTGTGGACATCAGCGGGTGTGCAGCGAGGGATGTGGTGAAATATGTGTCCCAGTCATTTAAGGGCGAGGCCCTGGCATGGTGGAGGGCGTTGGTGCAGGCATCTGGTAAGTCTGCTTTGTACAAAATGACATGGGAGGAATTTATTGCTCTCATTAAGGAAAACTACTGCCCTCAGCATGAGGTTGAGAAGATCGAGGCTGACTTTGTGTCACTGGTGATGACGAACCTGGACTGCCAGGCATATTTGACGAGTTTCAATACAATGTCTCGTCTGGTCCCGTACCTTGTGACCCCAGAACCTCGAAGAATCGCCCGTTTTATTGGGGGCTTGGAGCCCGCAATAAAGGCGAGTGTAAAGGCCTCTCGGCCGACGACCTTCAGGTCAGTTACTGACCTTTCCTTGTCTCTTACCTTAGACGCGGTCCGTCTGAGGACACTAAGGAACAAGGAGGCTGAGAAGAGAAAACGTGAGGATGATACCTCACGAAGATCAGGGAAGAAGCACCGTGGAAGCGGTGAAGGCAAAAGAGGGTCGGAGGCAAAGAAGGATGGGCAAACTGGTGAAAGGCCCAACTGCAAGATCTGCAAGAAACCCCACTCTGGGAAATGCAGATTTGCATCAAACTCACAGTCGCAATCAAAGACTCCTTCCTGTGGACTATGCAAGTCCAAGGATCATAAGACCGTGGAGTGCAAGAAAATCAAGGATGCAACCTGCTATGGTTGTAATGAAAAAGGGCACATCAAGAGTAACTGCCCTAAGTATGCCAAGAAGGCGGAAGAAACAAAGAAGTCAAATGCGAGAGTTTTTCGCATGGATGCAAAGGAAGCGGTCCAGAACGACAACGTGCTTACAGGTACTTTTCTCGTAAATAATATATTTGCAAGAGTACTATTCGATTCTGGCGCTGATAAATCCTTTGTAGACCAGAAATTTTGCCAACTACTAAATATGCCTATCAAAACCCTTGACGTGAAATACGAAGTAGAGTTAGCAGACGGCACGATAGAAACCGCCTCTACTGTTCTAGAAGGATGTGAAATGTCCATTAAGAACCATTCTTTTCCTTTATCTCTACTTCCCTTCAAATTAGCGGGTTTTGACATTGTGCTAGGCATGGACTGGTTATCCCGTAATCAGGCCCAAATCATTTGCGGCAAGAGGCATATAGTGCTAAAGACTCCGAGTGGTGAATCGCTTACCATTCGAGGAGATACGCAGTACGGGTTGCCCGAAGACGTATCTATGCTGAAAGCTTCAAGGTGTTTGAACAGAGGCTGTGTAATTTACATGGCTCAGGTGATAATAGAAGAACCTAAGCCGAAGATCGAGGATCTTCCTGTCATTTCTGAATATCCCGAGGTTTTTCCCGAAGAACTACCTGGTTTGCCACCAGATAGACAAGTGGAGTTCAGAATAGACATCATTCCTGGAGCGGCTCCGATAGCAAGAGCACCTTACAGATTAGCTCCGACGGAAATGAATGAACTGAGGACCCAGTTGGATGAACTGCTGGCAAAAGGTTTTATCAGACCTAGTTCATCTCCCTGGGGAGCTCCTGTCCTGTTTGTAAAGAAGAAGGACGGATCAATGCGGTTGTGCATTGATTACCGTGAGCTGAACAAAGTTACCATAAAGAATAGATATCCTTTGCCACGGATTGACGATCTGTTCGATCAGCTGCAAGGAGCGAGTTACTTCTCGAAGATCGACTTAAGGTCGGGCTATCATCAACTAAGGGTCAGAGATGAGGATGTACATAAGACAGCATTTGGGACTCGCTATGGTCATTACGAGTTCCTAGTGATGCCTTTTGGGCTCACAAATGCACCGGCTGCGTTCATGGATCTCATGAATCGCGTCTGCAAGCCGTATTTGGACAAATTCGTCATCGTCTTCATCGACGATATCCTTATATATTCCAAGAATCAAGCTGACCACGAGAAGCACCTCCGTTGCATTCTCGAATTACTACAGCGTGAGAAACTCTACGCCAAATTCTCGAAATGTGAATTCTGGCTGCGAGAGGTTCAATTTTTAGGTCACGTTGTGAGCGAGCGTGGTATCCAAGTGGATCCCGCTAAGGTAGAGGCGGTCATGAACTGGCAAGAGCCAAAGACGCCTACCGAAATTCGTAGTTTCCTGGGGTTAGCAGGATACTACCGGAGGTTTATTGAAAATTTTTCAAGGATTGCTGCGCCCTTGACTTCCTTGACCAAGAAGAAAGAAAAGTACATTTGGGGCCCAAAGCAGCAAGAGTCCTTCGAAATCCTGAAGCAAAAGCTGAGCAACGCACCTGTGTTGACATTACCTGAAGGTACTGATGAATTCGTAGTTTACTGCGATGCATCACACACGTGCATGGGGTGTGTGCTTATGCAGAAGGGCAAGGTGATTGCCTATGCTTCAAGGCAATTAAAGGTGCACGAAAAGAATTACACCACCCATGATTTGGAGTTGGGTGCCGTTGTATTTGCACTGAAGCTGTGGAGGCACTACCTTTATGGTATTAAATTTGTGATTTATTCTGATCACAAAAGCCTCCAGCACCTGTTCAACCAGAAGGAGTTGAACATGAGGCAGCGCCGTTGGATGGAGACCCTGGTCCTGATAATTCGTATGTTGTTTTTTTGTACCAATTTCGCATGTGATAATTTTGATGAAATAGCATGTTGTTTTTTTATAACAATTTCGCATGTGATAATTTTTGATGAATTCGCATGTTGTTTTTTGTACCAATTTCGCATGTGATAATTTTGATGAAATAGCATGTTGTTTTTTTGTAACAATTTCGCATTTGGTAATTTTGATGAAATCGCATGTTAAAAAACCAACATGCGAAATTGTTACAAAAAAACAACATGCGAATTCAATACGGGAAGATGATCGGACGACTGAGATTGTAGCGTACGTAATGTACGATAAGGGCATTTGTACGTTAACCTGCCTCTATATATATATATATATATATATATATATATATATATGGCAGAGGATGGAAATCACTATAATACCCTTTAGATTTTAAAATAGTCATGCATATGTGTCATTGTCTGATTGGCTGACAGTGGTTCTTGTGGTTCTTACAACTGGACGTGTTTTTCATTTTATATATATATATATATAGGGGAGCGCTAAAATGAAAAACACCTCCAGTTGTAAGAACCACAAGAACCACTCTCAGCCAATCAGACAATGACACATATGCAGGACTATTTTAAAATCTAAAGGGTGTTATAGTGATTTCCATCCTCTGCCATATATATCTCTGTCTCTATCATCTTTCCTTGTCTGTTTGTTTTAAAACATCACAACTTTCTCTCTCTTGAAAATTGATCACCAGCTCATCTTTAATCACTCATATCTCTCCCTCTCTTGAATCCCCTCATCTTTCATCTCTCTCTATCTTGAAATTGTTCACCAGCTTCATCTTTAATGTAATCATCTTCAAGAAACCACAAATCAGGTGGTTGGTCGGTGGCAGAAGTCGGGTGTGCGAGGTGGTTGGTCGGAAGACGGTGGTGTGGGAGGTGGTTGGTGGGAGTTGTGCAGAGGTGGAAGGCGGTGGTGGGGCGGTGGTTGGTGGGAGTCTTTGCGACAGCCGCGGTGGTGTCCGGCCACCATCGCCTGAAAACGAACCGCCATGGCCACCATCCCTTCGATGAGAGAGAAGGGGAATCGAAGAAGGAGATCGGAGAGAGAGATAAAGACGGTGGAGGCCAATTAGCACAAAGAGAGAGAGATTCGATGAGAGAAAAGGTGGTGGTGTTTGGACGATGACGGTAAAGGTGGGGGTAGGTCGGAGCTCCGATCCGGTCAGCGACGACAACAAGTTTCAGTCCGGTAATCACCCTCACTTATTTCTATTGCAGATCAGTAGATCTGTTAGTTCTACTTTTTTTTTTAAATTCAAATGCTGTTGAATTTTGTTTTCTGTGACAGAGTAGTTATGTTTCATGGTTCACAATGAATACATGAATCAAATTCATCTGTTTTTTATGGTTTTCTTTTTCTTGATTAACTCTCTTGTTTTTATTAACATTTAATGTTTTCGTCTTGATGGGTTTATTGTCGTTGACTGAAATCTGGTGGTGGAATGTGATTGTTTCGGGCCAGACTCAAGTATGGTTTGAGTTTTTGTTCGGGTCAGCCGTGGGTCGAGTTTCGGGTCAGTGGGTGCGGGTTTGGTTCAACCCGGTTCGGAAGCTTCAGGTCGGTGGCTCAGTCAAACCGGGTCGGATTCAGAGTTGTTCGGGTCAAGCTTCGGCTCTTCGGTAGCGAGTTATTATTACGTTAGTTTAGATTTTATTTAGTTAACGCACACCGAGCTCGAACCGATACTTTAGTGACTTGTTCCATTTAGCATTTTGATAGAAATTTTATATATTGTGTTTATATTGTCGAGTTTTGAAAAGATAACGACAACTTGATTAGTCGGCTTATTCCAAAAACAGATGAAACTTTGTCCGTTTTCCGTAAAAATGTAAAACGTAAATAGTTTAACATAAAACGTAAAACGTAAAAAGTTTAACGTAAAAAGTAAAAAGTTTAACGTAAAACGCAAAACGTAAAAAGTTTAACCTAAAACGTAAAACGTAAAAAGTTTAATGTAAAACGTAAAAAGTTTCACGTAAAACGTAAAACGTAAAAAGTTTAACGTAAAACGTAAAACGTAAAAAGTAAAACGTAAAACGTAAAAAGTTTAAGGTAAAATGTAAAACGTAAAAAGTTTAAAACGTTTAACGTAAAACGTAAACTTTTATGTAAAAACTATATAACGTTAAAACGTAAAACTTTTTCTACGTAAATTGTAAAACGTAAAAAACCGTGGTAAAACGACGCCTAAACAAAGCGTGTGAATACAGGGCATAAAAACGCCGCGAAAAAAACACCGCGTTAAAACGAGACGTAAAAAACGACGCGTTAAAAAAACGACTCTTGAAAAAGCGGAGCGTAGAAAACGACGTGCAAAAATAACGCGTTAAAAAACGATGCGTGAAACGTAAAAAGTTTAACCTGAAAAACCGTATGATAAAACGGCGCCTAAACAAGGGGCGTGAATACGGGGCATAAAAACGTCGCGAAAAAAACGAGACGTAAAAAACGCCGCGTTAAAACAGGACGTAAAAAACGGCGCTTTAAAAAAACGCCGCTTGAAAAAGCCGAGCGTAAAAAACGGCGTGCAAAAACGACGCGTTAAAAACGGCGCGTAAAAAAGCCGGGCGTAAAAACGGCGTTGAAAAACCGGCGCGCAAAATAAATTATCTTGTTAAAAAATCTGAATTTAAAAATGGTTCTTAATAAAAAAAATTCTTTTTAAAAAATAAAAAATAATATAATAAAACAAAAAAGTATTAAAAAAATAATAAATACTAAAAGACAAAAAAAGTAATTTTACTAAACTACCCTTTTTAATTAAAATATTAAAGACATAATAAGACAAAAACTATTAATATTAATATTAACTACTTTTAATCTCATCCATCCATCTTGTTAATCTAGTGGTTAGAAAGTGGTTCTCTCGGTCCTTACAACTGGAGGTGGTTTTCATTTTAGCGGTCTGATGTGTGTAAAATGCAACATATAAATCACATCAATTAAGGCATAAAACTAACCCTTTTTAAGTACTAATGTTGGAAAAAGAGTGTTTTTGTCTTCCTTTTGTATTTTCAGGATGAAATGAGCTCAAATTCACAAAAGAAGCAAAAAAGACAACTAATTCTAGCATAAATACAAGGAAAGGAATAAAAGTAGACTGCCCGGACCCTCAACGGCATCCTCCAAAGCAAAGAAGAGAAAACAGAAGCCTGAACACGCCCCGTGCTCAGCCAGCACGGAGCCGTGCCCAAGAAGCAGCATAAAAGACAAACTTGTAGAAGCTTCTATTGCCCACCACGGGGCCGTGTCCAGTGAGCACGGGGGCGTGGTGAAAGTACAGCAGGCGCATTAATTGTAATTGCGAATTACAATTAATGAGGAGAGAGAGTGTCAGACGGGCACGGGGGCGTGTCCAGCGGACACGGGGCCGTGCCCAGCCTTCTGTTCAGCCTATAAATAGGAGTGCTTGGTTTCATTCCATCTCATCCCTTGGCACACCACCTCTCTCACACTTCATCCACCACCCACCACCACCATAACACCATCATCCACCACCATCATCCCTTGTCCATCGTAGAGTGTGTGAGTCGTCTCGGGATCCAAGTGCCCAGCCTTCTGTTCAGCCTATAAATAGGAGTGCTTGGTTTCATTCCATCTCATCCCTTGGCACACCACCTCTCTCACACTTCATCCACCACCCACCACCACCATAACACCATCATCCACCACCATCATCCATTGTCCATCGTAGAGTGCGAAAATAATCAAAGGTTATACTAATACACGAGTCGGATCCAAGTGATTCATCTTGTCTATCTGTTTTTATTTTATTTTATTTTTCAGCATTTAGTTAGTTTTTATTTTCTTAGTTTAAAAACATTTTTCTCACTTTTTGATTTGATTAGACGTTGAGGATAAACCGGTATTAAAAGCTCTTGTGTCCTTGGACGACCTCGGTATCTTACCATCACTATACTACGTCCACGATGGGTGCACTTGCCCATATGTGTGTTTAGTGTTAGTGAATATCGTGTTTTTATAAATTTAAAACTTGGCTAAAGGTGTAAAAAGGGCTTAATTATACATATAAATTATATATACACCAACACACATCAAGTTTTTGGCGCCGTTGCCGGGGACACAAGGATTTTAAGAAAGTTAGGAATCAACGGCCTAATCATATTTTTATTTTTCTTTTTCAATTTTTAGGATTTTCTTAGTTTTTCAGCTTCTGTAAAGCTCAGCACGGGCCTTGCCCGTTGAACACGCCCCCGTGCTCAATCATTGGAACTGGCAATCCTGTTTTAAGTCAGACAGTAAGCTGAACACGGGGCCGTGTCCACTCAACACGCCCCCGTGCCCAAGATTCTCTTACTGAAAACAGAACCGTTAGATCCCGGCGGTTGGTAATTTCTGACACAACCATGAGTAATAGTAATTCTTTTTACTTTCGGCACTCTTATGGTATGTGGTGTCAATTATGTGGAGGCGAACATGAAGAATTAAAATGTTATTTTCTAAATTATAGGCCCCACTATATAGACCCACCGATTCCTTGTAACCTTAAGAGGGGCGAAAGTAAAAATAAGCACTATCTCTCCCTCGATGACCATGAGGAGATGTTGGAACCGCATTCCGACAACCTCGTTGCTCCCAAAAATACCTTCATACCTAGAAAAGACTTGGACGATAGTCGTCCCTGTGCCGATTGTGCCGTGAAGGACTCTCCATCGACTTCGTTCGATGCATACATAGACCTGAGCGATTCGGCATACACCTTCTTTAACGAGAGCCCGGGAAAGGGTTGGACTTGTCCACCTAGAATGAAAATAGGAATTACCCTCACCGATAACCTCTTGCGTTCTCGCCTTAGTATAGGACAATTAAGGTATCTTAGGCACTTTGGGGTTGTTCCAACAAATCAAGAACCACCCGATATAAATAAAATCCTTAGGAGCAACAAAATTCCATAAAACAACCTCCCGACACGGGGCCGTGTCCGGTCAACACGACCCCGTGCTCACCCAGAAGATTCTCTGCTGATTTTGTCAGAATACGGACAAAATATGTCAGGATTTTCTCTGCACACGGGGCCGTGCCCAGCGGACACGGGGCCGTGTCCAGCGTACTGTCGTTTTCTTTAAATGCAGCCTGATTCCTGCTCATTTTTGACCACTTCACTAGACAGAGATTCCTGGGATCTTCACATATACCATCCTAGGTAAGTGCTAAAAGAAGGTTCCCAAGGACCATCTTGTCCCTTCCACTTTTGTTCATTTCCCCTTCTTTCAAAATTTTTCAAACATCTCCTCCATGGAAGCTTGGAAACCCCATGATTCCAACCTTCTATGAAAAGTTTGTAAGATTATTTGCTACGGATTCTTGTTTAAAGTTGATTTTATAACTTTGTTTTAAATTATCTAAGCTTAAACCACAGTTAAAAGATGTGAAAATAATTTAAAACCCAAGAATCCTTAGCCAAAAATCCTGCAGACAACTGGACACGGGGCCGTGCTCAGTGAGCACGGGGCCGTGTTCGAGGTGCTGTTTTGCAAAAATTTAGTTATCTTCGGTTTCTTTCACAGAAAATGGCCAGCAGAACTAGCGGATCATCTTCAAGAAATAACTGAAATGGGAGAAGGTCGTCTACGGCAGAAGACTCCCTAGTAAACTACGTTTACGCCTTAAGGGAAGCCATAGACGAGATGACGGGAGTAGAAGAAGCGTTAGTGGACCGTATTAATCATCTGACGGTGGGGTTGGAAGGCTGTCTTCGAGAAGTGAACCTCCTGCACCAGAGGTTAAACCTTCTCGCCTCCCCGCCTTTGGTTCCCGTAATAACCCAAAGAGCGTGGAATGTAGTGCCCGAGGTCATCATTCCGGCCGAATGGTATGACATGCACCAAGGGCCTCAGCAAAGGGTGGTGCAAGGAGTCCTGGTGAATGTTCCTCTTCAAGCCACTGAAGAGAATGAAGCTGCTTTCTTCCTTCCAAGGGAGATAAAAGAGTGGCTTTGAACAATAACCGAGGAGCCATCGGCTAAAGGTCTTACTACATCGGGAAGCTATTCCCGAAATTTTCTTAAATAAGTGGAACCCTTTATGATAACCTCATGTATCCCCCTAGTTATTTAGTTAAAAACTATATGTAACTCTCTATGTTTGCAATGATATGATGGTTTCTAAGGTTTGATGGTTATTGATGAATAAAACACACTAATGGTGGTAATGGATGAAAAGGGGAACGAGAAAAATGGCCCCATGCACAAAGAACAGAGTAACCCAACACAAATCTCCATCACAGAAGGCTCAACACGGGCCGTGCCCAACCAACACGGCCCCGTGCTGAGCCACCTGCAGAAAAACGCCCAGTTCAGGTAACTGGACACGGGCCGTGTTCACCAGACACGCCCCCGTGTCCAGGCTTCTATTTCATTTCTTTAATTTCTGTTACTGGCACCTGACCACGGGGCCGTGCCCGGTCACCACGGGGCCGTGTCCAGACTGCCAGTAACATAAATCTTTGCTTTTTAACACCACATTACACATCCAATCAACCTAAAAATTTATTTTTGGGACACATTGAGGACAATGTGTAATTTAAGTGTGGGGGGAAGCTAACACTTTGAAATTTTGCAAGTCCTAACAACAAGCCTTACACAAAACTCTATTGGAACCGCTAAACACCCCAAATTTTTTCAAAAATTTTCATTTTTTTTCTTACTTGTCTAAAGTTTAAGTTGGGAATCACAAGATTAATAAGGTTATATTTTTATAAAATTTACAACCGAAAGCGTCGTGATAACAAGAATCAACATAAGAAAATTATGAAACGGCATAACAAGTCTAGTTAAAATTTAATTATATATACTTGATCACATTAAAAACCCATTCCCACAAAAGTGAGTTTTGAGCCTTTATTGAGCATACAAATTTACTAAATGCTCATTTTTCGTTTCTTGTGTGAATAGCCGCTTGGTTCTTACAACTCTAGAACTTGCCACGACGATTCATTCCCGGTCCTTACCAACTTAAACCCAAGTAAGTAAATGATGGAGGCATTAGGACTAACCATTTTTCTTTCTACACCATTATTTTTTATTTTTTTTTACCACCTACCCAAAATCCCCCTAGTTAACCCCTTTGAGCCTAAACCTTTCATTTCATTACCCTAAAACCCTTTTTACCCACCAAAAACCTTTTTTATTTTTCACCCCTTATTTTAGTAACAAAGCTCGGTTTTTCGCAAGCTCGTTCTTTTATGTGACTAAAAAAAAAATATGATGATGAAGTTAAAAACAAACAAAGCTATACAAACAAAAGCTTGTTTGGAGAAATACTTCAAAATAAAAAAGTCACAACAAAAATTTTGTTACGAAAACCGACGTTTTTTACGCTTTTCGCCCTTTTACTAACCACTAACCCAACCACCCACCTTTAGCCCAAGCCTAACCCTTCGCCCAAAAAGTCCTCTTGATATTTACAAAGGTATAAAGTTAAAAAGGAGGAGGATTGATTGCTTGGCAAGCCTATGGAAGGCGTAAGCTCCATGCCGCTCTCGAGTGATTCACTAAAAATACATCTTCGGCCGAGTGTTGAGTGATTTCTCCCGTGAGGTATGTGAACTTGTATATAAATAAAATTTTAAAAAGGCATGTTATGCCCAAATAAGTAATTTATCCTATGAAACGTTCTAAATAAATCATAACGAATAGGATTGTAAATAAATAAAAAAAATAAAACCCAAAAAGATCTTGGATTCCCGACACTCTATGACAAGCCAAAAACCTTCTCTTCTACCTATTCCATTTGGGAGTGTAAGCCACATTTAAAGAGTTTTGCTTGAGGACAAGCAAAAGTTCAAGTGTGGGGGTATTTGATGTGTGTAAAATGCAACATATAAATCACATCAATTAAGGCATAAAACTAACCCTTTTTAAGTACTAATGTTGGAAAAAGAGTGTTTTTGTCTTCCTTTTGTATTTTCAGGTTGAAATGAGCTCAAATTCACAAAAGAAGCAAAAAGACAACTAATTCTAGCATAAATACAAGGAAAGGAATAAAAGTAGACTGCCCGGATCCTCAACGGCATCCTCCAAAGCAAAGAAGAGAAAATAGAAGCCTGGACACGCCCTGTGCTCAGCCAGCACGGGGCCGTGCCCAAGAAGCAGCATAAAAGACAAACTTGTAGAAGCTTCTATTGCCCACCACGGGGCCGTGTCCAGTGAGCACGACGGCGTGGTGAAAGTACAGCAGGCGCATTAATTGTAATTGTGAATTACAATTAATGAGGAGAGAGAGTGTCAGACGGGCACGGGGGCGTGTCCAGCGGACACGGGGCCGTGCCCAGCCTTCTGTTCAGCCTATAAATAGGAGTGCTTGGTTTCATTCCATCTCATCCCTTGGCACACCACCTCTCTCACACTTCATCCACCACCCACCACCACCATAACACCATCATCCACCACCATCATCCATTGTCCATCGTAGAGTGTGTGAGTCGTCTCGGGATCCAAGATTGATAGTAAGAGTTCTTGACAATCAAGGCCATGTTTGCCTAAGTCTCTTACATCACTTGGTGAAGACAAGTGTTTAGTATAATACTTTTTATTTTTAATCTTTTGCACTTTTTATTTGGTTTTGTATTAATGACTTTAATAACTAGTTGCTTATGTTGAAGGTGATCTTTCCTTATCGATTGTCCGTGGTGTCTTGATATTATTTTTCTGTCTATATAAAATAAAAGATTTTCACCATTCATATCTCCACGGTCTATATGGAGGTATGTTGGTGTCACACCCCCAAATTTCCACGTGTCACCGGTGGGCCCGGTGGAGGGTATGGTGACGTAGTTGGCATCATCATAGACAAACAACACAATATAATAATGCACAGCGGAAGCAGAAATAGATTCATTTCAACTTTAAATAAAATGTAATATTAAATATCACGAGTAGTTGAAACGGATCCACAGGCGGATCAAATAAAATAAGATAATTGTTCAACAGTTTTATTGTCGTCCGAGCTTGCGAGACTATTGTGGACGCTCTAGGAAACAACCAGCCTAGTACGTGTAGTACCTGCACTTAACCTTTTGGGAAAATACGTCAGTTTACACTGGTAAATACAAATTAACTGACTCATTTTGAGAATGATTGAAAATTGATTTAAATGCACATGGCATAAAAATATTTTTATAACTTGGGCTAATTATGCAATACAATCTTGTGAACGAATTACATGTTACTCGTGCGTTCAGTAGCCCGGGATCTTGTCCGGGTTAAAGATTAATAGACACACCACATTAAAGAGTTATACACGACGGGTGTACGTGTCACACCCCGATTTCCACGTGTCTCACCGGTGGGCCCGGTGGGGGATTACCGTGACGATGTTGGCAACAATATAGTCAAACCACACAATTATATAATGCACAGCGGAAGCATAAGATAAATATATATATTTCAACCTCTGGTGATAATATCAACGTATTACAGAAGTTGAATATCCACAGTGGATCGTAAATAAAGGTAAAGTATTGTTCCATTAGATACTGCAATCAAGCTTGCGAGGCTTATCCCGACGCTAGGGAGCTAATACCAGCCAATTACGTTTAGGTACCTGCACTTAATCTTTTTGGGGAAAATACGTCAGTTTACACTGGTAAATACATTCAACTGACACATTTGAAAATGTTTATTAAAATTGATTTGAATGCACAAGGCACAAACTCTTTTATAACTTGGGAAAATTCATAATGATCTTGTGAACGTTTTACATGTTCTTTTATGCGTTCAGTAGCCCGGGTCGTGCCGGGTTAAAGATTTATAGACACACCACGTTTGCGTAAAACCGTAGTACAAAAACCAACGGCTACGTCTTTTAATTTTAATGTCGACACTTTATACCGGGTGTACGCCTACACCGGGATGTCGATGGTCGTGGCCATTTCGTAAAATGATGCCAAGGATATCCGGGACAACGGTCATTAAACCCCCCAAAGGCTTATAAGCAACAAAACTGTTTAAATGAGCCGATCATATTTAATCAATTAACCACCTAAGCGATGGAATTATATAATGCTCAATCAAGCGGTATTAATATACCGTAACCCAAGCCCATATAGGGGAAATAAGTTAAAGTATTTACCTTTGCAAGTATTAATCCTTAATTTAGATCAAGTCACCGATAGCTTTTACTGGGGCTCCTAATCTGGAACGAAGGTTTTAATTAACCTCTTAGAATCCTAACGGTCCTTATATTAGCCGTAGCTTAAACCGGTTGATTCCGATATATAGATATGGTTAATTCGCACGAAAAGGCGAAAACCGAGAATGGAGTATGATTTGGACCCAACAAGTTCAGTGACTCGTTTTATATGGGTTTATAGTTCATACTCTGGATTTTGGGGTTCAAATAATATAATTTGACCCATATCGGCTATTGCACGAAAACTAGTTCCATGAGCCGTACCGTGTGCGCAAATAGGCGAAACGGTTAACCATAAGAGTCGTACGCTTATTTCCTAAGTCAATATGCCTTAAAAGTATTTTGGTATTAGTAGGATACCTTCCGTAATGCCCGTAACGAATTTAAGTTAATATTATGCCCCGAAGGGGCTTTTCGGTCATTTTAAAGACTTTAAAAGGGCTTTTCGAGTTCTACAGGAAATCTGAGTTTCCCGAACAGCTTATAAAGCTTAAAATACTTTATTTATTATTTAAAACTAGTGGCAACTGGAATCGGGTCAAAAGACCTTGTAGAACTCCCGTTTTGGCCAAAAAGGGCATATTCGGTATTTACCGAACCGTAGCCATAACCGCAGGTTATGAGCAAGGTAAAAATTATTAAAAATCTTTAAAATTCCCAAAATATTATTTTACCACAGTGGGTAAAAGTTTTGGTGACGAAAACTTGGGTTAGATGGGCGTTATGCTAATTGCGCCGTTAATTACAAAACTTTCTTAAAAGTGCGCCTTTTAGCATAACTCTCATTCTAGGCCTCGGATTGACGTGAAACTTTAAGGACATGCTTATAATTTAACAAGCAAGGTTTTGGTCCGTTCACGTGTCCGAAATACTCGTTTTAATTTTAAAAGGCCGTTACGGTCAACTTTTAGGCGAATGACGGAAATGCGCAAAAGACTCGGATAACTCATGAACCGACCACAGAGGTTTATACCAACATGTGACCTGGTCCTAAGAGAGTCCTAAGGTATATTTATACCTCACTAAAACGGGTCAGAACTGAAGTCAAAACAAAAGTCAAACTTTTGCGACTTTCGGCTCCGAACCGGGTCAATATAGCAAACGGTCGATTCAAACGAGCGCAAACACGTTTATATACTTATTATCATGTTTTATGATTGTCAAAACAGATTCCATAACATATACTTTACAGATTATGCATAAATCGCTAAAATAGCTTTCTGTTGACTTTTTAACCGCACGTTTGACTCGACATTTGACATAGTTAGAGTGGTGATCAGGGGGAACCATTTTAGAGGTTTATTACCCACATAAATACCAACTCATAACCACTTTTGATTCGTCATATGACAGAACCATTACTGATTTATTGTAAAGTCAAACCGTAGTTACGACGGTTTGGTTTTTAGCTAAAAACTAAGCATAAACTGAACTATGGATGATCAAGGTAACTTACAGAAGTTAATACTTGAATATGGAGCAGAGAAGAAGACTTGAGAGCACTTAGAATGATCAGAAAGGTGAGTTTTGTGTTGTGTGAATATTATGAACTTAAGGCATGCTATTTATAGCCAATGCCAAGCCTTATTGATCATTACAAGCACTACAATCAGACCAGAGGTGATGGTAGGTGTCCCCTAAGTGTTATGGGTTGAGCATAGGGTGCCCATGCCCCATTTGTTGGTTTTTGATCGTTCAAGACTCCAAAAGTCAAGAAAACATCAATATTCTGCATCTGGGCACTTTACGCGGCCCGCATGGGAGTTCCCATGCATTTTAATGCGGGTCGCCTAAAGATCAAATAACAGACGCGAAACAAAGGAGGCTCGCGGCCCGCCTCAACTAATCCTTAACCTTCACGCGGGCCGCCTAAGGTTAAGATTTCAGGATTTTTAAATCTTTTTGTAATGATTACAGAATCTGGCCATTAATAACGAAATCTTTCGTAATGATTCACCTGACCTTTCGGTTTTGAAGGGGTAACTTTGCGGTTTGGCCCTCGGTTATTTACCGATAGGGGCCTCGTGTTAATTACCCGCATTATTAAGTCCCCGGTTTATTTATTAATTATATTGGAAAGCCTTAACTTTCACTGTTGACGCTTTTAACCCTTCTTCAACGAATTCGATCGTAACTTTCTCGTTTCATATCGAAACTTCGCGAAATTCATATATATTATTTTAGTGAGGGTATAATACCGTTACAAAGTCTTGGGAACGTTAAAGGGTCACTCAGAGGTATTATTAAACATGTTGACACAGTTAACCCCTGTAGTTTGTAATCTCTCACTTTCTTCCGCGTTTTGTTTTTGTACGATCTATAATTTATTCGTTTGAAGGTTTAAGCATTATTTAGGGATACTATACAGTATATTTACCCTTGTTGACATTTATAACCCTCGAATTTATATACTTTCAAGGTTTGTCAAAATTAGTCCTTTATTTATTATAGATGCCACGTGTAAACAAATGACACGTGTTAACACATCATTGGACACAAAAATTCGAGGTGTTACATCCTCACCCCCTTAAAATAAATCTCGACCCGAGATTTACTCAAATAAATAGGGGTATTTTTCTTTCATTGTAGCTTCGACTTCCCACGTATATTCAGGACCTCTACGAGCATCCCATTTGACTTTTACAATCGGTACGTGCTTTCTGCGAAGCTTCTTCACCTGTCGATCTTCAATCGACAAAGGTTTTTCTATGAACTTTAAGCTCTCATCTATATGCACATCTGTGTGTGGAATCACCAACGACTCGTCGGCGAAGCACTTTTTGAGATTGCAGATGTGGAACACATTGTGAATTCCATTGAGCTCTTCAGGCAAGTTTAGTTTATAGGCAACTGATCCGACTCGTTCAGTGACCTCAAAAGGTCCTATGTATCTCGGACTCAGTTTGCCTTTCTTGCCGAAACGCATCACCCCCTTCCAGGGCGATACCTTAAGTAATACCTTTTCACCTACTTCGAAGTGAAAATCCTTACGCTTTGGATCAGCGTAGCTCTTCTGCCTATCGCGGGCAGCCTTGAGACGTTCCCGGATCTGGACAATCTTGTCCGTCGTCTGGATAACAATCTCCGGTCCCGATAATTGGACCTCTCCTACTTCCGCCCAACAAACAGGCGATCTGCTTTTCCTACCATATAATGCCTCAAAAGGCGCTGCCTTTATGCTGGTGTGGTAGCTATTATTGTAGGAGAATTCGATCAGGGGTAGGTTTTTATCCCAGTTACCACCTAAATCGATCGCACATGCACGTAGCATGTCTTCTAGCGTTTGGATAGTACGCTCACTTTGACCGTCCGTCTGTGGATGGTAAGCCGTACTAAAGTTCAAACGCGTGCCCAAAGATTGCTGGAAACTCTTCCAGAAGTGAGATGTGTATCTAGTATCCCTGTCGGAGATAATAGACACAGGTATGCCGTGTAAGGCTACAATCTTATCAACATATAGTTGGGCTAACATATCGGAGCTATACGTCTCCTTGATGGGTAGAAAATGAGCTGATTTAGTCAGCCTATCGACTATGACCCATATTGTATCGTTTCCTTTCCTGGTTTTGGGTAACTTGGTTATGAAGTCCATAGTTACGCATTCCCACTTCCACTCGGGAAGTTCAGGCTGTTGTAGCAAGCCAGACGGCTTTTGGTGCTCGGCTTTGACTTGAGCACAAGTCAAGCACTTTGCTACATGGGCGGCTACAGACTTTTTCAAGCCTATCCACCAATAATTTGCCTTTAAGTCTTGGTACATCTTATCAGCACCAGGATGGACTGAGTATTTGGAACTATGGGCTTCCTGGAGAACAACATCACGTAGTCCTCCGTAAATCGGAACCCATATACGTCCGTTCAGCCTAAGAATTCCATCCTTGCTAAGAGTCAACTGCTCCTCAGTTACTCCCAGCTTTTCATTAGGATAATTAGCTTCCAACACAGCCTCACGCTGCGCAGCTAATATCCTTTCCATCAAATTATTTTTAACTTCAATGCTCTTGGCGTTGATTCGAATGGGTTTTACCCTTTCTTTCCTGCTCAATGCATCGGCGACCACATTCGCCTTGCCGGGATGGTACCTGATTTCACAGTCATAATCATTCAGGGTTTCCATCCAACGGCGCTGTCTCATGTTCAACTCCTTCTGGTTGAACAAGTGCTGGAGGCTTTTGTGATCAGAATAAATCACAAATTTAATACCATAAAGGTAGTGCCTCCACAACTTAAGTGCAAATACAACGGCACCCAACTCCAAGTCGTGGGTGGTGTAATTCTTTTCATGCACCTTTAATTGTCTTGAAGCATAGGCAATCACCTTGCCCTTCTGCATAAGCACACACCCCATGCCCGTGTGTGATGCATCGCAGTAAACTACGAATTCATCTGTACCCTCAGGTAAGGTCAACACAGGTGCGTTGCTTAGCTTCTGCTTCAGTATTTCAAAGGACTCTTGCTGCTTCGGGCCCCAAATGTACTTTTCTTTCTTCTTGGTCAAGGAAGTCAAGGGCGCAGCAATTCTCGAAAAATTTTCAATAAATCTCCGGTAGTATCCTGCTAACCCCAGGAAGCTACGGATCTCGGTAGGCGTCTTTGGCTCTTGCCAGTTCATGACTGCCTCTACCTTAGCGGGATCCACTTGGATACCACGCTCACTCACAACGTGTCCTAAAAACTGAACTTCTCGTAGCCAGAATTCACATTTCGAGAATTTGGCGTAGAGTTTCTCACGTTGTAGTAATTCGAGAATGCAACGGAGGTGCTTCTCGTGGTCAGCTTGATTCTTGGAATAGATAAGGATATCGTCAATGAAGACTATGACGAATTTGTCCAAGTATGGCTTGCAAACGCGATTCATGAGGTCCATGAACGCAGCCGGTGCATTTGTGAGCCCAAAAGGCATCACTAGGAACTCGTAATGACCATAGCGAGTCCTAAATGCAGTCTTGTGTACATCTTCATCTCTGACCCTTAGTTGATGATAACCCGACCTTAAGTCGATCTTGGAGAAGTAGCTTGCTCCTTGCAGCTGATCGAATAGATCATCGATCCTTGGTAAAGGATATCTATTCTTTATGGTAACTTTATTTAGCTCTCGGTAGTCGATGCACAACCGCATCGATCCGTCCTTCTTCTTTACAAATAGGACAGGAGCTCCCCAGGGGGATGAACTAGGTCTGATAAAACCTTTCGCCAGCAGTTCATCCAACTGGGTCCTCAGTTCTTTCATTTCCGTTGGCGCTAGTCTGTAAGGTGCTCTTGCTATCGGAGCCGCTCTAGGAATGATGTCAATTCTGAACTCCACTTGTCTATCTGGTGGCAAACCAGGTAGTTCTTCAGGAAAAACTTCGGGGTATTCAGAAATGACAGGAAGATCCTCGATCTTCGGCTTTGGTTCTTCAATTATCACCTGAGCCATGTAAATTACACAGCCTCTGTTCAAACACCTTGAAGCTTTCAGCATAGATACGTCTTCGGGCAATCCGTAATGCGTATCCCCTCGAATGGTAAGAGATTCACCACTCGGAGTCTTTAAAACTATTTGCCTCTTGCCACAAATGATTTGGGCCTGGTTATGGGATAACCAGTCCATGCCTAGCACGATGTCAAAACCCGCAAGTTTGAAAGGAAGTAGAGATAAAGGAAAAGAATGGTTCCTAATGGATATTTCACATCCTTCTAAAACAGTAGAGACGGTTTCTATCGTGCTGTCTGCTAACTCTACTTCGTATTTCACGTCAAGGGTTTTGATTGGCATATTTAGTAGTTGGCAAAATTTCTGGTCTACAAAGGATTTATCAGCGCCAGAATCGAACAGTACTCTTGCAAATATATTATTTACGAGAAAAGTACCTGTAAGCACATTGTCGTCCTTAACCGCTTCCTTTGCATGCAAGCGAAAAACTCTCGCATTCGACTTCTTCGTCTCTTCCGCCTTCTTGGCATACTTCGGGCAATTACTCTTTATATGCCCCTTCTCATTACAATTATAGCAGGTTGCATCCTTTATCTTTTTGCACTCCACTGTCTTATGATCCTTGGACTTGCATAGCCCACAGGATGGAGTCTTTTGTTGCGACTGTGAACCAGACGCAAACCTACACTTCCCGGAGTGAGGTTTCTTGCAGACCTTGCAGTGAGGTCTTCCATCAGCTTGCCCCTCCTTCTTTGTCTCCGACCCTCTCTTGCCTTCACCGTTTCCACGATGCTTTTTCCCAGACTTTCGTGAGGTATCATCCTCACGCTTTCTCTTTTCAGCCTCCTTGCTCCTTTGTGCCCTCAGACGGACAACATCAAGTGTAAGAGACAAGGAGAGGTCAGTAACTGACCTGAAGGTCGTTGGCCTAGAGGCCTTTACGCTAGCTTTGATTGCCGGCTCTAAGCCCCCAATGAATCGGGCAATCCTTCGAGGTTCTGGTGTCACAAGATATGGCACCAGGCGTGACATAGTGTTAAAACTTGTCAGATATGCTTGACAATCCAGGTTTGTCATCACTAGTGAGACAAAATCAGCCTCAATCTTCTCAACCTCGTGCTGAGGGCAGTAGTTTTCTTTTATGAGAGCAATAAATTCCTCCCATGTCATTTTGTACAAAGCAGACTTACCAGACGCCTGCACCAACGCCCTCCACCATGCCAGGGCCTCGCCCTTAAAAGACTGGGACACATACTTCACCACGTCCCTCGCTGCACACCCGCTGATGTCCACAATAGTGTCCATCTCGTCTAGCCAGGTGATACAGTCAACCGCACCTTTCTCCCCCGTAAATTCACGGGGCTTACATGATACAAAGTATTTGTAGGTGCAACCCTTAGCACTGGACGCATCAGTATATTCTCTATCGCGATGAACGCTGTGCTCAGTAGACGAATGCTTGTCGTCATCTTTCTTGGGTTCAGAGGGTGGTTTGGAGTGTGTCTTTGGTTTAGAGGGTGGTTTTGACACAGTTCTGCCTTGAGACTCAGTATTTTGACGATCAATAGCTGCCTGAACAGCATTGTTAATCAGAGCCTTCAGTTGTGCGCCTGTCAAGTGTACTGACGCATTGTCATAGTCATCTTCATTCGTGTTGCTGTTCTCTCCATTGGGATCCGCCATTGTAACTTGAATCTGTTACAGGAGATAACAAAATTTTATTTAGGAGATTATTATATACTTGTCTTTTATGGCAATTTGTCAACCATGGTACAAAGACCATATTTGGTTAACTTATCATTTCATTATATATTAGGATCTGAATATCTCCTATTTTAACTATATAAATAGTATTGGCGGCATAAAGCCTAATCATGATGATGTTTTATAATATTAGCCGAGATTCCAGAGAATCAAAGGCATAGAGAGTTGAACCGTAGTTCTTTTATCTCTTTCTGACAGAGAGTCATAGACTACCACTGCCTTTTGTCTTTATAAGACAATTATTATGGCCCATAGGCACTACACCTCTAATGGATGTCTTAATATGGTTGGCCCGTAGGCACTACATCACTAATGGATGTTTTAATAATATTGGCCCGTAGGCACTACATCACTAATGGATGTTTTAATAATTCTGGCCCGTAGGCACTGCATCACTAATGGATGTTTTAATAATACTGGCCCGTAGGCACTACATCACTAATGGATGTTTTAATAATACTGGCCCGTAGGCACTACATCACTAATGGATGTTTTAATAATTCTGGCCCGTAGGCACTGCATCACTAATGGATGTTTTAATAATACTGATCACCTTCATTGGTGATTTAACCCGCGATTTATAAATCATTTAGTTGGGTTTTGAAATCCTTAAAGGATTATTGTATAAGAATGACGTGCGTGATTATAACGAATCACATCTGCCATGAATGTTAACATGCGTACAGAGGTTAACAGGGAATCAGAATCTTTTCAGTTAGGTCGTACCATCTTGACTAGATCTTAAAAGACCCCAAGCTAGGTTTCACCCTTTTAAGATTCTTTATTTAGGCAGATCAATATAAAAGGAATGGTTTTGATTTATCTTTATATATATTAAAACAAAACTCATAACATACATTCCAAAATCTCAAATACAATTACATATTGCCCTAAACGGGTCTTTCAAATAATACATGCCTCCAGAGAGGTTTTAAAGTAAGTGACAAGTCCACGCAGGGACTAATATAAGATAGGTGTCCATGCAAGGACTAAAGATAAGTCCACGTAGGGACTGAAATACGATAAGTTGTCCACGCAGGGACTTATTTCAAAGTAGAAATTACATTAGTACGACTATTAAGGGCTAGTGGTCACGTTTCTTCTTCTTGCCCTTTAGTAGGTTCGCCAAGCCCTTGAGAAATCCCCGATGGCTTTTCTTTTCTTCCTCGAACTCTCTCTCCACACGATCTAGTCGATGGAGTATTTCTTCCTGTTCAGGAGGAGAGAATCGTGGTTGTGGCGCTTGATGCGGAACTGGAGGTCTGGGAGGTATTGGATACCCATGAGCTGAGTAGTCCGGTGGTCCCATGTTTCCATGTGCTCTGTCAAGGCAGCGCGCATTATATCTTGCCGACACCACATATGGGTCGCGCTCATAGCCGTAGTTGTATTGTGCTTGTGACGGTTCAAACGGGTTGTAAGCCGTTGGACCTGTGTAAGCTGGTATGGGTTGGTCATACCCAAATGGTGGCGAATTTCGTGCAGTAGGTGCGGAGTTCGCCTCCTGTATAGGACTTGAAGGTCCTTCTTCTTGTAGCGGCGGATAGTGGCTACTACTAGAATGTCGAGGAGTGCTGAAGTGGATACCCCCTCCTCCTCGTGTAGACATACGGGCATTTGTCCTCCTACGCCTCGGCGGATCAGGTATAACTGGTTGTGCCGGTGGCGGAGGTGGTGGCGTAACTGCCTCAAAGCGTGAATCCTCAGAGGGATCCTGTGGATGTCTCGGTTGCGATGTCTGATGAGATGGTGTGTTGTACCACTCATGTCGGTCAAACAAGGCCATAAAGTTGTCTGGGCCTTGATACTGCGGACCATGATATGAAGATCCATCAGATACTTCTATCGGATGCGTGGGCGTACCACGAGCTGGTTCAGTTGGATCCTCATCTTCCTCCATGGGATCTTCAGAAAAATGGTCTTGTGGCCCTAGTGGAACAAAACCTGAAGGTTCCTGTATGTAGTCAGCCGAATTAAACTGACCTATGTAGTACGGAGTAGGGTCGTCGTAGTTTCGGTGCGATACCGAACGTTGTAGAGGTATGAAGGAAGGTTGTGGGTTGTTGGGATTATTTTCTGAATCTGGCCCAAAGGAGTGCCGGTAGGATGGCGTCGAGCTGTGCGAAGTGGAATGCCTCGCTGGTTCGTAAAGATCTCTTCGTCGTTGTGGCTCTTCGCTCCTTGTCATCGAAGGATGTCTTGTACCAGATGGTCCAGCTTCTTGATCGTGATGTGTCACGATTTCTCCTCGGCCTCTACGTCCCCTTCCTCTTCCTCGGAATATAACAGGTGGCATTTTCCTGCTCCAAAACTTATTAAAAATTAAATCGAAAAATAAAGACAAAAATGGAGTAATAATCCGAATTTGTCCTAAGTTATTGTCTAGACTCAAGTATGTGCAATTGTGTCACTGAGATTAAACACATTAGGATAGTGTTTAATTCACTCAATGTTGGCTCTGATACCAACCTGTCACACCCCGATTTCCACGTGTCTCACCGGTGGGCCCGGTGGGGGATTACCGTGACGATGTTGGCAACAATATAGTCAAACCACACAATTATATAATGCATAGCGGAAGCATAAGATAAATATATATATTTCAACCTCTGGTGATAATATCAACGTATTACAGAAGTTGAATATCCACAGTGGATCGTAAATAAAGGTAAAGTATTGTTCCATTAGATACTGCAATCAAGCTTGCGAGGCTTATCCCGACGCTAGGGAGCTAATACCAGCCAATTACGTTTAGGTACCTGCACTTAATCTTTTTGGGGAAAATACGTCAGTTTACACTGGTAAATACATTCAACTGACACATTTGAAAATGTTTATTAAAATTGATTTGAATGCACAAGGCACAAACTCTTTTATAACTTGGGAAAATTCATAATGATCTTGTGAACGTTTTACATGTTCTTTTATGCGTTCAGTAGCCCGGGTCGTGCCGGGTTAAAGATTTATAGACACACCACGTTTGCGTAAAACCGTAGTACAAAAACCAACGGCTACGTCTTTTAATTTTAATGTCGACACTTTATACCGGGTGTACGCCTACACCGGGATGTCGATGGTCGTGGCCATTTCGTAAAATGATGCCAAGGATATCCGGGACAACGGTCATTAAACCCCCCAAAGGCTTATAAGCAACAAAACTGTTTAAATGAGCCGATCATATTTAATCAATTAACCACCTAAGCGATGGAATTATATAATGCTCAATCAAGCGGTATTAATATACCGTAACCCAAGCCCATATAGGGGAAATAAGTTAAAGTATTTACCTTTGCAAGTATTAATCCTTAATTTAGATCAAGTCACCGATAGCTTTTACTGGGGCTCCTAATCTGGAACGAAGGTTTTAATTAACCTCTTAGAATCCTAACGGTCCTTATATTAGCCGTAGCTTAAACCGGTTGATTCCGATATATAGATATGGTTAATTCGCACGAAAAGGCGAAAACCGAGAATGGAGTATGATTTGGACCCAACAAGTTCAGTGACTCGTTTTATATGGGTTTATAGTTCATACTCTGGATTTTGGGGTTCAAATAATATAATTTGACCCATATCGGCTATTGCACGAAAACTAGTTCCATGAGCCGTACCGTGTGCGCAAATAGGCGAAACGGTTAACCATAAGAGTCGTACGCTTATTTCCTAAGTCAATATGCCTTAAAAGTATTTTGGTATTAGTAGGATACCTTCCGTAATGCCCGTAACGAATTTAAGTTAATATTATGCCCCGAAGGGGCTTTTCGGTCATTTTAAAGACTTTAAAAGGGCTTTCCGAGTTCTACAGGAAATCTGAGTTTCCCGAACAGCTTATAAAGCTTAAAATACTTTATTTATTATTTAAAACTAGTGGCAACTGGAATCGGGTCAAAAGACCTTGTAGAACTCCCGTTTTGGCCAAAAAGGGCATATTCGGTATTTACCGAACCGTAGCCATAACCGCAGGTTATGAGCAAGGTAAAAATTATTAAAAATCTTTAAAATTCCCAAAATATTATTTTACCACAGTGGGTAAAAGTTTTGGTGACGAAAACTTGGGTTAGATGGGCGTTATGCTAATTGCGCCGTTAATTACAAAACTTTCTTAAAAGTGCGCCTTTTAGCATAACTCTCATTCTAGGCCTCGGATTGACGTGAAACTTTAAGGACATGCTTATAATTTAACAAGCAAGGTTTTGGTCCGTTCACGTGTCCGAAATACTCGTTTTATTTTTAAAAGGCCGTTACGGTCAACTTTTAGGCGAATGACGGAAATGCGCAAAAGACTCGGATAACTCATGAACCGACCACAGAGGTTTATACCAACATGTGACCTGGTCCTAAGAGAGTCCTAAGGTATATTTATACCTCACTAAAACGGGTCAGAACTGAAGTCAAAACAAAAGTCAAACTTTTGCGACTTTCGGCTCCGAACCGGGTCAATATAGCAAACGGTCGATTCAAACGAGCGCAAACACGTTTATATACTTATTATCATGTTTTATGATTGTCAAAACAGATTCCATAACATATACTTTACAGATTATGCATAAATCGCTAAAATAGCTTTCTGTTGACTTTTTAACCGCACGTTTGACTCGACATTTGACATAGTTAGAGTGGTGATCAGGGGGAACCATTTTAGAGGTTTATTACCCACATAAATACCAACTCATAACCACTTTTGATTCGTCATATGACAGAACCATTACTGATTTATTGTAAAGTCAAACCGTAGTTACGACGGTTTGGTTTTTAGCTAAAAACTAAGCATAAACTGAACTATGGATGATCAAGGTAACTTACAGAAGTTAGTACTTGAATATGGAGCAGAGAAGAAGACTTGAGAGCACTTAGAATGATCAGAAAGGTGAGTTTTGTGTTGTGTGAATATTATGAACTTAAGGCATGCTATTTATAGCCAATGCCAAGCCTTATTGATCATTACAAGCACTACAATCAGACCAGAGGTGATGGTAGGTGTCCCCTAAGTGTTATGGGTTGAGCATAGGGTGCCCATGCCCCATTTGTTGGTTTTTGATCGTTCAAGACTCCAAAAGTCAAGAAAACATCAATATTCTGCATCTGGGCACTTTACGCGGCCCGCATGGGAGTTCCCATGCATTTTAATGCGGGTCGCCTAAAGATCAAATAACAGACGCGAAACAAAGGAGGCTCGCGGCCCGCCTCAGCTAATCCTTAACCTTCACGCGGGCCGCCTAAGGTTAAGATTTCAGGATTTTTAAATCTTTTTGTAATGATTACAGAATCTGGCCGTTAATAACGAAATCTTTCGTAATGATTCACCTGACCTTTCGGTTTTGAAGGGGTAACTTTGCGGTTTGGCCCTCGGTTATTTACCGATAGGGGCCTCGTGTTAATTACCCGCATTATTAAGTTCCCGGTTTATTTATTAATTATATTGGAAAGCCTTAACTTTCACTGTTGACGCTTTTAACCCTTCTTCTACGAATTCGATCGTAACTTTCTCGTTTCATATCGAAACTTCGCGAAATTCATATATATTATTTTAGTGAGGGTATATACCGTTACAAAGTGTTGGGAACGTTAAAGGGTCACTCAGAGGTATTATTAAACATGTTGACACAGTTAACCCCTGTAGTTTGTAATCTCTCACTTTCTTCCGCGTTTTGTTTTTGTACGATCTATAATTTATTCGTTTGAAGGTTTAAGCATTATTTAGGGATACTATACAGTATATTTACCCTTGTTGACATTTATAACCCTCGAATTTATATACTTTCAAGGTTTGTCAAAATTAGTCCTTTATTTATTATAGATGCCACGTGTAAACAAATGACACGTGTTAACACATCATTGGACACAAAAATTCGAGGTGTTACAGTACGGCTACACCCCGTGCTCTGGTCGTGGCCATCTCGTAAGATAATGCCAAGGATATCCGGGACATGGTCATTAATCCCCCAAAGGCTTAAAGTAAAACAAGACTGTTTAAACGAGCCGATCAAAATTATTCAATTGAACACCCAAGGGTGCAAGATTTTGTACGCTCGATCAAGCGGTATTCTATATACCGTAACCCAAGCCCGTATAGGGAAAATAAGTTAAAAGTATTTACCTGAGTAAGTATGAATCACAATTGGCAAGTGAGGGTAGCTTTTACTGGGCCTCCTATTCTGGAACAAAGGTTTATAATAACCTATTAGATTCCTAACGGGTCTTTTATTTAAGCCTAAGCTTAGACCGGTTAGTTTAAGGACGATACGGTTCAAGCGCACGATTAAGCGAAGACCGGGTAGAATGTGATTTAGACCCGACAAGTTTGAATACTTGTATATTATGGGTATACTAAATACATTCTGGATTTTGAGACAAAAATGATAACGTTTGACCCGTTTCGGTTAATTTATGCAAACTGGTTACATAAACCGAACCGAACGCTAAAAGAGCGTTACGGGTAGGCAAAAGAGTCATATGCAAGTTCCCTGAGATAATATGCTTTAAATATGATATAATATCAGCAAGTTATGTTCTATTATGCCCCGAATAAATTTAAACTCAATTTATGCCTTATAAGGGCATTTTGGTCATTTAAAAGATTATAAAAGAGTTAAATTGGAAATCTGTGTTACAGGTCTGATTTATACAGTAAATATACTTATCTTGACATATTATAACAGTAGGGTATGACCCATATACAAAACTTATCATTTAAAATCAAACTATGCACCGTAGGGGTATTTTAGTAATTTCACAAGGGCTAAAAATGTCAAAACTGGAAACCTGAGTTCAAAGATTTATACTTACTGTTATTTTATAAAAATATGCTAAATATATCAGTAGGTATAATCCTTATATGTTTAATATGGGTATAACGCATACTATGCGTTAAAAACGCTTAGAAAGGCGATTTAGGGCCGTTTCCGGGTTTTCAAAAGAAAGATGAGATTATTATATTTCCAGAATGTTCAAAATAATTTATTTAACAAATAAAATCAGTAGAAAAAGGTTTGGGGTCAAAAGGATGCATAAAACTCATTTTATGGCTTAAAAGGTCAAAACCGGTATTAACCGAATCAAACTTAGAGACCTATGATACGATCAGCCAAAAATTAAATAAAAATCTTCAAAAATCCCAAAATATTATATAACATCAGTGGGTAAAAAGTTTTATATCAAAAAGTGGCCTTAAATAGGTTATACGCTAAATGCGCCGTTTCTTTAACATAAAGCTATAGTTTTACGATATCGGCCATAACTCAAAATCTGGACCTCCAACTGATCTCAAATTTTCGGTGCATGTTTATAAATCAGTAATAAAGGTTTCTACTCTTTCACTTTTCCAAAAATCACGTTTTATAACAAAAAGGGCAAAATAGTCAACTTTAAGCATAAATCGGAAACATGCAGGTGAATCGGTTAAGCATAGACTCAAGTTGTAAAAATTCCAGAGAGTTAAACTTAAATAAAAATGGTCAAAAATAAACTCCAATACAGATCTCAAACATGCGTGCACGGATCCGGATCGAGAGTCAAGGAAAAAGTCGTTTTATAAGACTTTCGGTTCCGATCCGAGTTTATACCAAAGATTGTCGAGCTAATCATGATAAAACATATTCTTACATTTATTATAAAGTTATTTTGATGATCAAACTGATTGCATGTCATCTACATTACCATTTATGCTATATTTTGCAAAAACAATTTCTGTTGACTTTTAAGAACAACTTTGACTCGACAAATAGCATGCTTAGAGTGGGAATCAGAGAATACCCTTTTGAGGGTTTGTTTCCCACATAAATACCAACTTGTAGGTACTTTTAATTTGAGAAATGACTGAGTCAAATTCGTTTAATCGAAAAGTCAAACTATAACTATGACGGATTGACTTTTAGCTAATAATCTATGATAGAACGAATTAGAGGAAGTTATGGATGCTTACAAGAGTCCTAATGAAGCTTAGGAATCACTATGAGGCTGCCTTGTCGATCAGAAAGTCCCTGGAGAAGCCTTGTGAATTCTTGCAAGTTTGTGGTGTTCTTGGTTACTACTCAAGACCCTCAAAATGTGAAGAATTGATCATATTTTAAGGGGAAATCAGGTGTTATGAGAGTGCAACAGGTGTCCAAACATGCATGGCCATCCATTGGTGAGTTTTGGAGGTGCTCATAGCTGTTCTCCACTCTTAATTCGGACTAAAATGCAAAAATTCGCGAATTCAGTTACTGGCAGGGGCACGCGGCCCGCTTAAGACAGCCCAGGCGGGCCCCCTGGTGTCTGCAGGTCCCAAACTTTGTCAAATGTTGCAGTTTTGGTCCCTGTCCTTTGCTCGCGAGGTTTTGGCCATTTATTTTGACTTGTAAACCCTCAAACTGATTTTTAGGAACCTTGGGACATTTATCAACATGGTAATGTCCTCGGTTAACTTTGCGCTCACCCGAAAAGTCATGAAATTCGACGTTGACGCTTTTAACCCCTCAAGTACGGTTTTGGCCATAACTTTCTCATACGATAACGAAACTTCATGAAATTTTTACCACATATTCTAGTGAGTATATTCTAGCATTACAAAGCTTCGGGGCTGCCAAAAGATCACTCAGAGGTATAAATTCAACATGTTGACACTTTTAGCCCCTATAGTTTGTAATTCCTCACTTTCGTGCA
This sequence comes from Helianthus annuus, assembly GCF_002127325.2. Lineage (NCBI taxonomy): Eukaryota > Viridiplantae > Streptophyta > Magnoliopsida > Asterales > Asteraceae > Helianthus > Helianthus annuus. Next base: position 35,244,685 of record NC_035447.2, on the reverse strand, counting down.
TTTTCCGCTTCGTATGATCCATGATCCATCCGTTTAAGGTTATAAACATTATGTAGGGTTATTATGGAGTCTATTTATCCATTGTTGACACTTTGGACCCTTACGTTCCATAGTTTTCACTGTTTGTCAACTTTAGTCCCTCTAAAGTATGTTTTCACATATCCAATGCCCATGACACGTGTCAATGCATTATTGGACGTAATTTTTCGAGGTGTTACATCCTCACCCCCTTAAAAGAAATCTCGACCTCGAGATTTACTGGAACAAATGAGGATATTTTTCCTTCATCGTGGATTCCACTTCCCACGTATATTCGGGACCTCTACGGGCATCCCATTTGACCTTGACAATAGGTATATACTTCCTTCGAAGCTTCTTCACCTGTCGATCCTCGATCGACAATGGTTTTTCCACGAACTTCAAACTCTCATCTATGTGTATATCTGTATGCGGTATAACCAGTGATTCGTCAGCGAAACACTTCTTCAGATTACAGATGTGGAACACATTATGTATAGCGCTAAGTTCTTCAGGCAAGTTTAACTTATAAGCAACTGACCTGACACGTTCGACAATCTCGAAAGGTCCTATATATCTCGGGCTTAGCTTGCCTTTCTTACCAAATCGCATCACCCCCTTCCAGGGCGATACTTTAAGCAACACTTTATCACCTACATCGAAGTGAAAATCTTTGCGCTTAGGATCCGCATAACTTTTCTGCCTATCCCTGGCAGCTTTCAAACGATTGCGAATCTGAACGATCTTGTCTGTCGTCTCAAAAACGATTTCTGGTCCTGATATTGGACATCTCCAACTTCTGCCCAACAGATGGGCGATCTACACTTTCTACCGTACAAGGCCTCAAAAGGCGCAGCTTTTATGCTGGAATGGTAGCTATTGTTGTAGGAGAATTCAATCAGTGGTAGGTTCTTATCCCAACTACCACCCAAGTCGATCGCACATGCACGCAGCATGTCTTCCAAAGTTTGAATAGTACGCTCACTCTGACCATCGGTCTGAGGATGATAGGCCGTACTAAAATTCAAACGAGTGCCCAATGATTGTTGGAAACTCTTCCAAAAATGCGACGTATATCTAGTATCTCTATCGGAGATAATAGATACCGGTATACCATGCAACGCTACAATCTTATCAACGTATAATTGAGCTAACATATCTGAGCTATACGTCTCCTTGATGGGTAGAAAATGAGCTGACTTCGTCAGTCTATCTACTATGACCCATATAGTATCATTTCCCTTTCTCGTCTTTGGCAACTTGGTGATGAAATCCATTGTCACCATTTCCCATTTCCACTTGGGAATTTCAGGTTGTTGAAGCAAACCTGACGGCTTCTGGTGCTCAGCTTTGACTTGCGCACAAGTCAAACATTTAGCTACATGCTCAGCTACAGACTTTTTCAAACCAATCCACCAGTAGTTTGCTTTTAGATCCTGGTACATCTTATCAGCTCCAGGATGAACGGAATATTTAGAGCTGTGGGCTTCCTGGAGGATAACATCCCGAAGTCCTCCATAAACTGGAACCCATATTCGTCCGTTTAGTCTTAGCATTCCATATTTGTCGTAGGATAACTGCTCCTCAGTTACTCCTAACTTCTCTTCAGGATAGTTGGCTTCTAACACAGCTTCCTTCTGTGCAGCTAACACCCTTTCGTTCAATTATTCCTTATTTCAATGCGCTTGGCATTGACTCTGATTGGTTTCACTCTTTCTTTCCTGCTTAAGGCGTCGGCAACTACATTTGCCTTGCCTGGATGGTATCTTATCTCACAGTCGTAATCATTTAAAGTTTCCATCCATCGCCTTTGTCGCATGTTCAATTCCTTCTGATTGAACAAGTGCTGAAGGCTCTTGTGATCCGAATAAATTATACACTTGGTTCCATACAAGTAATGTCTCCATAGCTTCAATGCAAATACAACGGCACCCAGTTCCAAGTCGTGGGTGGTGTAGTTCTTTTCGTGCACTTTTAGCTGTCGAGAAGCGTAGGCAATGACCTTGCCTCTCTGCATGAGTACACAACCCATACCAGTGTGCGACGCATCGCAATATACCACGAATTCTTCTATACCATCAGGCAATGTTAACACTGGCGCATTGCTCAACTTCTTCTTCAAAATGTCAAAGGATTCCTGCTGCTTAGGGCCCCAATCAAACTTAATCTTCTTACGAGTCAACGAAGTTAGGGGCGCAGCAATCCTTGAAAAATTCTCGATGAATCGTCTATAGTATCCTGCCAATCCAAGGAAACTGCGAATCTCGGTAGGAGTCTTTGGCTCTTGCCAATTCATAACGGCTTCTACCTTAGCGGGATCTACTTGGATACCACGCTCGCTTACCACATGTCCAAGGAACTGGACTTCTCGAAGCCAAAATTCACACTTTGAAAATTTGGCATAAAGTTTCTCACGGTGTAGGAGTTTGAGAATACAACGAAGGTGTTTCTCATGGTCAGCTTGGTTCTTTGAGTAGATAAGGATGTCGTCAATAAAGATGATGACGAATTTATCTAGATAAGGCTTGCAGACACGATTCATGAGATCCATGAATGCGGCTGGTGCGTTAGTGAGCCCAAAAGGCATCACTAGGAACTCATAATGTCCATAACGAGTCCTAAACGCTGTCTTGTGTACATCTTCATCCTTGACCTTCAACTGATGATAGCCTGACCTCAAGTCGATCTTCGAAAAGTAGCTTGCTCCTTGCAACTGATCGAACAGATCGTCGATCCTGGGTAACGGATATCTATTCTTAATAGTGACCTTGTTAAGCTCGCGGTAATCGATGCACAGACGCATCGATCCATCCTTCTTTTTAACGAACAAGATTGGCGCTCCCCAAGGAGATGAGCTAGGTCTAATAAAACCCTTAGCTAACAGATCATCCAATTGCGTCCTCAACTCCTTCATCTCCGTTGGTGCCAACCTATATGGTGCTCTTGCTACTGGCGCTGCACCTGGAATGATGTCTATTCGAAACTCCACTTGCCTATCCGGTGGCAAACCGGGTAGTTCTTCAGGGAATACCTCAGGGTATTCTGAGATGACAGGGATGTCTTCAATCCTAGGCTTTGGCTCATCAATAGTAATTTGTGCCATATAAATGACACAACCCTTCTGCAGGCATCTGGATGCTTTGAGCATGGACACTTGCTCAGGCAATCCATGCTGGGTATCTCCCTGGATAGTGAGTGACTCTCCAGACGGAGTCTTAACTACCACTTGCTTTCTGTTGCACACAATCTGGGCTTGGTTACGCGATAACCAATCCATGCCTATCACTATATCGAATCCAGCTAGCTTAAAGGGAAGCAAGGATAATGGGAAAGAATGATTCCTAATGGATATAACACATCCATCTAAGACAGTTGAGGCGGTTTCTATGGTTCCATCGGCTAATTCCACCTCATACTTCACACTTAAGGTTTTAACAGGTAGGTTTAACAACTTACAGAACTTTTCATCTACAAATGACTTATCTGCTCTTGAATCAAATAGAACTCTAGCAAAAACATCATTTACAAGAAAAGTACCTGTAATGACGTTGTCATCCTGAACTGCTTCCTTAGCGTCCATTTTGAAGACTCTCGCATTGGTTTTCTTTCCATCATCGGCCTTCTTAGCGTTCTTTGGGCAATTAGGTCGGATGTGCCCTTTCTCATTGCAACCATAACAAGTTGCATCCTTTAGCTTCTTGCATTCCAAGGCTGTATGGTCGGTGGATTTGCAGATTCCACATCGTTTTGCGTGAGACTGGGATTTTGATTCTAAACGACACTTCCCAAAATGGTGTTTCTTGCAGGTCATGCATCGGGGCTTATCCCCTGATGGTTGCCAATCTCTCTTAGATCCCGACCCTTTCCTGTGGTCTTTGTTCCCTCGGTGTCTTTTCTCCGATCTTCGTGAGGTGTCGTCCTCACGTTTCCTCTTATTTTCCTCCGAGCTCTTAAGAGCTCTCAACCGGACTACATCCTGGGTGAGTGAGAGAGATAGATCAGCTACTGATCTGAACGTCGTAGGCCTCGATGCCTTAACGCTCGCCTTGGTCTCTGGTGCCAAACCCCCAATAAAACGGGCGATCCTTCTCGGCTCTGGGGTTACCAGGTATGGCACCAATCGAGATAGAGTGTTGAAGGTGGTAAGGTATGCCTGGCAGTCGAGGTTCTTCATCACCAGGGATACGAAGTCTGACTCAATCCTTTCGACTTCATGTTGTGGACAGAAATTTTCTTTGATCAGGGCTACAAACTGATCCCAAGTCATACTGTAAAGAGTGGCCTTTCCGGCAGCTTGTAAAAGAGATTTCCACCATGCTAGAGCGTCCCCTTTGAATGATTGGGACACGTACTTCACTACGTCCCGATCAGCACACCCGTTGATATCAACAACCGTATCCATCTCATCTAACCAGGTCATACAGTCGACTGCTCCTTTCTCCCCAGTAAAATCTCTGGGTTTGCATGAGATGAAATATTTATACGTACAGGACTTGCTGTGCGTTTCATGCTTCTGCTTGATCTCCTGTTTCGGGATACTGCTGTGGTTGGAGGAGTGATTATCCTCATCATCCTTCTTTAGCTCGTCTTTCTTTGATACATCATTTTTAGAGGGCGGCTTGCTATGAGCCTCTGAATGATTCTTGGATTTGGGACGTGGTACGGTTCGGGTCCTACTTCGAGTCCCGCTTGATTCCCTGAATTGCCTATCAATGGCCTTGGCCACAGCATTTTCTACCAGTGCTTGTAGTTCCGCACCAGTTACATGAATCTTGGTATTATCCGGGTTTTCCTCAGAATGACTGTTTGTTTCTTCTGACTTGGCCATGTAGTTTAAGAGCTACATAAAAGTAAGGACAAGGTCTATTTAGAAACCTAACAGTATTATCGTTCTTGACGATTTATTAACCATGGTAATAAAAGCCATATTAGTTAATTTATTTAATTTCATTCAGCACTTTTATCAGCATTTATCATAGAATGAAATATATATATTGGCACAATAGGCCTAGTCACTTGGACAAATTTCTAAATTTTAAATTTAGATTTTTATAGGATTAAAATTTGTATAATTAAACAAATAATCCTTTGCTTGGCAGGGAGTTTATAAACCACAGCTGCCTTTTTGTTTTATATGACATTAGTCATAACCTGTAGGCATCAAGTCATAATCAGACATGTATACAATATAATTTTGGACAATTTATTAAAAGGGTGACTTGTGTGATTTTACAGATCATGCTAGCCAAGAATGTTAACATGTTTACAGATGTTAACAAAGATTTGAATCTTTTTAACCAGGTTTTGCCATATTGGCCAGGCCTTTTAATAAGACATTCAAGCTAGGTTTTACCTTCTTAAGATTCTTATTAAAATGATAAATCAAAATAATAATTGATATTTTTCATTTATTTGCATATTATGTTCATGCATATAGATAAAATGAAAAACTTAAATTAACCATTTAAATAAAATAGACTAGTACCAGTTTGCCCTAAATGGGACTTTTACTCAAATAACATGCCCACGCAGGGGCTAAACCAATAACAAAACAAACAATCAAACAAACCCACGCAGGGGTTAAACAGAAACAACATACCCACGCAGGGGTAGGACAAGAGAAATATGCCCTCGCAGGAGCAGAGTACAGAAGATAAATGTCCTCGCAGGGATATGAGTAAATATGCTAACAACCAAAGGATTTAATAATCCTTCTTACCTTTACCCTTGATCAAGTCAACCATCTTCTTAAACATTCCGCGGTTGTGTCGGCGATCTTCCCGCATTTCCTGTCGCAACTCACGTCGCACGTCGTTTATCCCTTGCAGGATTTCTTGGACTTGCGGTGGCGACATCATCGGCGCCGGCGGCGGTGGCTGATACTGCGGTGGTTGAGGAGGCTGCGGCTGCTGGTATCCATGCGATAAGTATCCAAAAGTCGATTGTCCCGTAGCCCAGGGACCTCCAAAAGCACTCTCCTGATTGAGAGGGTTGTAGCCCGAAGCTATCTAGTAGGGATCCCCTGTATAGTCATACCCTGGGGGAAAGGTCGGCTCGAAAGGATTAAACTGTGCTGCGCTAGCATACGCAGGGATTGGGTTCCCAAAATCCTGAGGTGGTGGTGGCGCGATAGGCGCAGAAGTAACTTCTGAGATGGGATGCGAAGACTCTCCCATCTCTGGCTCCTCATGAAGCGGCGAGTATCGGCTGCTTCCTGAATGTGGAGGGGTGCCGATGCGTATCCCTCCTCGTGTGGACATCCGGGCGTTCCTTCCCCTTCGCCTCTAAGGCGGAGGAGGCAAAACCGGAGGTGGTGGCGGCGGCGGAGTGACCACGTCGCGCCAGAATCCCTCAGAAGGATCCTGCTGCTGAGGCTGCTGCTGAAGCTGCTGCTGGGAGTGGTGCTATGAGTGCACAGGAGAGCTGTGGTAGGACTGGTGCATGGGAGAGTTATGGTAACTAGGGGTATAAACCCAGTCGTGCTGCTTGAATCTCTCCTCGTAACTGTCGAGACCATTGTAAGGTGATCCCCTGAATGGTGACCCATCTGAAATCTCAATGGGGTGGTTCGGTGTGCCGGACGGTGGCATGGAAGGATCGGTATCCTCATCGACCTCCATCTCATTGCCACCCGGGAAGTGGTCTTCAGGTCCAAGTGGGTTATGACCCACTGGTTCTCCCAAGTAATCATCAGGGTTGTACAGGCCCTGATAGACAGGTGCTGGGTAATCAAAAGGTGACTGGTGAAGAGGAATGTAGGATTGGTGGGAGTTGTGGGGCTCATTTTCAGAATGAGGCCCAAAAGAGTGTAGGATTTGTCTAGACTCGAAAATCGAGGAATGTGCAATTGTGTAACTGAGATTAAACACAGAAGGCTAGTGTTTAATTCACTCAGAGTTGGCTCTGATACCAACCTGTCACACCCCCAAATTTCCACGTGTCACCGGTGGGCCCGGTGGAGGGTATGGTGACGTAGTTGGCATCATCATAGACAAACAACACAATATAATAATGCACAGCGGAAGCAGAAATAGATTCATTTCAACTTTAAATAAAATGTAATATTAAATATCACGAGTAGTTGAAACGGATCCACAGGCGGATCAAATAAAATAAGATAATTGTTCAACAGTTTTATTGTCGTCCGAGCTTGCGAGACTATTGTGGACGCTCTAGGAAACAGCCAGCCTAGTACGTGTAGTACCTGCACTTAACCTTTTGGGAAAATACGTCAGTTTACACTGGTAAATACAAATTAACTGACTCATTTTGAGAATGATTGAAAATTGATTTAAATGCACATGGCATAAAAATATTTTTATAACTTGGGCTAATTATGCAATATAATCTTGTGAACGAATTACATGTTACTCGTGCGTTCAGTAGCCCGGGATCTTGTCCGGGTTAAAGATTAATAGACACACCACATTAAAGAGTTATACACGACGGGTGTACGGCTACACCCCGTGCTCTGGTCGTGGCCATCTCGTAAGATAATGCCAAGGATAACCGGGACATGGTCATTAACCCCCCAAAGGCTTAAAGTAAAACAAGACTGTTTAAACGAGCCGATCAAAATTATTCAATTGAACACCCAAGGGTGCAAGATTTTGTACGCTCGATCAAGCGGTATTCTATATACCGTAACCCAAGCCCGTATAGGGAAAATAAGTTAAAAGTATTTACCTGAGTAAGTATGAATCACAATTGGCAAGTGAGGATAGCTTTTACTGGGCCTCCTAATCTGGAACAAAGGTTTATAATAACCTATTAGATTCCTAACGGGTCTTTTATTTAAGCCTAAGCTTAGACCGGTTAGTTTAAGGACGATACGGTTCAAGCGCACGATTAAGCGAAGACCGGGTAGAATGTGATTTAGACCCGACAAGTTTGAATACTTGTATATTATGGGTATACTAAATACATTCTGGATTTTGAGACAAAAATGATAACGTTTGACCCGTTTCGGTCAATTTATGCAAACTAGTTACATAAACCGAACCGAACGCTAAAAGAGCGTTACGGGTAGGCAAAAGAGTCATATGCAAGTTCCCTGAGATAATATGCTTTAAATATGATATAATATCAGCAAGTTATGTTCTATTATGCCCCGAATAAATTTAAACTCAATTTATGCCTTATAAGGGCATTTTGGTCATTTAAAAGATTATAAAAGAGTTAAATTGGAAATCTGTGTTACAGGTCTGATTTATACAGTAAATATACTTATCTTGACATATTATAACAGTAGGGTATGACCCATATACAAAACTTATCATTTAAAATCAAACTATGCACCGTAGGGGTATTTTAGTAATTTCACAAGGGCTAAAAATGTCAAAACTGGAAACCTGAGTTCAAAGATTTATACTTACTGTTATTTTATAAAAATATGCTAAATACATCAGTAGGTATAATCCTTATATGTTTAATATGGGTATAACGCATACTACGCGTTAAAAACGCTTAGAAAGGCGATTTAGGGCCGTTTCCGGGTTTTCAAAAGAAAGCTGAGATTTTTATATTTCCAGAATGTTCAAAATAATTTATTTAACAAATAAAATCAGTAGAAAAAGGTTTGGGGTCAAAAGGATGCATAAAACTCATTTTATGGCTTAAAAGGTCAAAACTGGTATTAACCGAATCAAACTTAGAGACCTATGATACGATCAGCCAAAAATTAAATAAAAATCTTCAAAAATCCCAAAATATTATATAACATCAGTGGGTAAAAATTTTTATATCAAAAAGTGGCCTTAAATAGGTTATACGCTAAATGCGCCGTTTCTTTAACATAAAGCTATAGTTTTACGATATCGGCCATAACTCAAAATCTGGACCTCCAACTGATCTCAAATTTTCGGTGCATGTTTATAAATCAGTAATAAAGGTTTCTACTCTTTCACTTTTCCAAAAATCACGTTTTATAACAAAAGGGGCAAAATAGTCAACTTTAAGCATAAATCGGAAACATGCAGGTGAATCGGTTAAGCATAGACTCAAGTTGTAAAAATTCCAGAGAGTTAAACTTAAATAAAAATGGTCAAAAATAAACTCCAATACAGATCTCAAACATGCATGCACGGATCCGGATCGAGAGTCAAGGAAAAAGTCGTTTTATAAGACTTTCGGTTCCGATCCGAGTTTATACCAAAGATTGTCGAGCTAATCATGATAAAACATATTCTTACATTTATTATAAAGTTATTTTGATGATCAAACTGATTGCATGTCATCTACATTACCATTTATGCTATATTTCGCAAAAACAATTTCTGTTGACTTTTAAGAACAACTTTGACTCGACAAATAGCATGCTTAGAGTGGGAATCAGAGAATACCCTTTTGAGGGTTTGTTTCCCACATAAATACCAACTTGTAGGTACTTTTAATTTGAGAAATGACTGAGTCAAATTCGTTTAATCGAAAAGTCAAACTATAACTATGACGGATTGACTTTTAGCTAATAATCTATGATAGAACGAATTAGAGGAAGTTATGGATGCTTACAAGAGTCCTAATGAAGCTTAGGAATCACTATGAGGCTGCCTTGTCGATCAGAAAGTCCCTGGAGAAGCCTTGTGAATTCTTGCAAGTTTGTGGTGTTCTTGGTTACTACTCAAGACCCTCAAAATGTGAAGAATTGATCATATTTTAAGGGGAAATCAGGTGTTATGAGAGTGCAACAGGTGTCCCAACATGCATGGCCATCCATTGGTGAGTTTTGGAGGTGCTCATAGCTGTTCTCCACTCTTAATTCGGACTAAAATGCAAAAATTCGCGAATTCAGTTACTGGCAGGGGCACGCGGCCCGCTTAAGACAGCCCAGGCGGGCCCCCTGGTGTCTGCAGGTCCCAAACTTTGTCAAATGTTGCAGTTTTGGTCCCTGTCCTTTGCTCGCGAGGTTTTGGCCATTTATTTTGACTTGTAAACCCTCAAACTGATTTTTAGGAACCTTGGGACATTTATCAACATGGTAATATCCTCGGTTAACTTTGCGCTCACCCGAAAAGTCATGAAATTCGACGTTGACGCTTTTAACCCCTCAAGTACGGTTTTGGCCATAACTTTCTCATACGATAACGAAACTTCATGAAATTTTTACCACATATTCTAGTGAGTATATTCTAGCATTACAAAGCTTCGGGGCTGCCAAAAGATCACTCAGAGATATAAATTCAACATGTTGACACTTTTAGCCCCTATAGTTTGTAATTCCTCACTTTCGTGCATTTTCCGCTTCGTATGATCCATGATCCATCCGTTTAAGGTTATAAACATTATGTAGGCTTATTATGGAGTCTATTTATCCATTTTTGACACTTTGGACCCTTACGTTCCATAGTTTTCACTGTTTGTCAACTTTAGTCCCTCTAAAGTATTTGTTCACATATCCAATGCCCATGACACGTGTCAATGCATTATTGGACGTAATTTTTCGAGGTGTTACAGTTGGCTACCTGGTTGGGGGTTAAGGGAACGGTTTGGTAAGGGTCTTGCCCTTGTTCAGCGTTTAGAGGTCCTGCTTGGGACCTGGGTCAAATTTAGTAGGATCTCCTTCAATGCCCATAGGTATTGGATGGCGGGGATCGAAACTCTTTGACCCCCTCATAAGTTAACTACTATTAATACTATAACCCGACTATTTAGGACTGTATCCCTGCTGACTCAGACTACTTAGTCGAGGGTAACGTCACCGCCAAAAGCGGGGCCTACCATAATTTGCATTAATAACTTAATTCATTATCTTCCAATAATCCGACCCTTTAGGATTGTATCCTTGCTGACTCAAACTACTGGGTTGAGGGTAACGTCGCCTTCAAAAGAGGGGCCTACTACAATAACTAAGATAATCTCTTAAACAAGTGCAAAAGTGCGAAAATAATCAAAGGTTATACTAATACACGAGTCGGATCCAAGTGATTCATCTTGTCTATCTGTTTTTATTTTATTTTATTTTTCAGCATTTAGTTAGTTTTTATTTTCTTAGTTTAAAAACATTTTTCTCACTTTTTGATTTGATTAGACGTTGAGGATAAACCGGTATTAAAAGCTCTTGTGTCCTTGGACGACCCCGGTATCTTACCAACACTATACTACGTCCACGATGGGTGCACTTGCCCATATGTGTGTTTAGTGTTAGTGAATATCGTGTTTTTATAAATTTAAAACTTGGCTAAAGGTGTAAAAAGGGCTTAATTATACATATAAATTATATATACACCAACACACATCAAGTTTTTGGCGCCGTTGCCGGGGACACAAGGATTTTAAGAAAGTTAGGAATCAACGGCCTAATCATATTTTTATTTTTCTTTTTCAATTTTTAGGATTTTCTTAGTTTTTCAGCTTCTGCAGAGCTCAGCACGGGCCTTGCCCGTTGAACACGCCCCCGTGCTCAATCATTGGAACTGGCAATCCTTGTTTTGATAGGTTACTTATCACAATGCCTCTAAGAGTTCGAGGAAGAGGCCGTGGAAAAGGTCCGATGCGAGGCGGACCATCCAATCAGGCGGGACCATCACACCGCCGCACTCCATCTGCATCATTGAACCGGCAAGGCGATCTGTTTCATTAAGCACTTCGCCATCATACCATCACTCGTTCGGACCACAACATTTGCACGAGTCATACCATTCGTAACACTCTCATCATTCGCAGTCACAGGGCCATTTTGACCCGAATGACTAAATCAACTCTCTCGCTGGTTATAACCACTTGGATCCCGACGAACATCACGATGAAACTCAAGAAATGTACGTGGACGAAGATCCAGATCCAGTCATGCAACCATCTGGGACGCCTACGCATCCCATAGACATTTCCAGTAGTTCTGCATCATATGCGGGATCGCCTTACCATGGCCTCGATGAATGGGTCGAATGGTGGGGAAGATACAAGTGGGAGTTTACTCCCTCATATCATAACACACCACCTCCACCTCCACCAGAAGAACCATACCTACAAGCGGTAACACCGCCACCACCACCAGTGGAGGAACAACCACCGCCACCTCCAAGGAGAAGGCGGAATGTACGCATGTCAGTGTGTGGGGTGCCACGCATAAGTTCGCCCCCAATCACACAACTACCCTCTATTCCTGAGGATCCCCAAAATGGGAGGACCCTCAAATGCTACACCGATGATTGACACTACACCGGCCACCTTTGCACAACCATCACCAATGGGTTTTGAATACCCAATCCCCACTTACCCAACTGCGACTGGGTATAACCCGTTTGAACCACAAGCACCTACAGGTTACAACTATCAAGTGCCTACATACGACCCTTATGTTGAGGCGGCCGTTCATAACGCCTTGTATCCGCCTTTTCCTCTAGCATACCCAACTAGATATCCCGCTTATGGGTACCAGTATCCTATACCACCACCACAACCTCAACCACAACCACAACCACAATTACCACTCAAACAATTGGAGGCCTTAACTCAGGCTTTAGGAAGGGTGAATGACGTTGAACGTCGAGTGGAAAGAGGTGAAAGAAGAACAAGTAAGTTCATGAAGAAACTTATAAAGCTAATCAAAGGGAAGAAAGATGAGGATTAAAAAAATTATTTATTTGTCTTGTATTTGTTTATTTAAATTAAGTTCCTGCGTAAACATTTTTATTCAGAACTAGTCCCTACGTGGACACTTTCTTTCTGTATTAGTCCCTACGTGGACTTGTTTTTCCTTTTAGTCCCTACGTGGACAGCTAGTATGTTAATTAAGACCCGTTTAGGGCAATTTTGTAACCCCTAGTTAGTATATTGAAAATCTTTTCTTTTGGAATTAATAATTGTTGTTATTATATATATATACATATGTATTTCATTACATCACTGTTCAAGCGATCGTCTCAATTTTACTCGAACTTTATCGATCTGATAAATAGTTCCAAAAGATCTTCTTAATGTTTCAGCCTTGCCTATATGTCAATACGAACATGGCTATAATGGTAAAGCCTCTTAAGAAAATAAATCTTTGTTAGCATTCATAAAATGTTAACACTCTTGAAAGTGTCGCTTGAGAAACCACACCAGCTATCAAGGTATTTGGAATACGTCCAAGCCTTATAGCCCATATGATCAAGTAGAATCATGGCTAATATCATCAATATGATGATCATATTATATAATATCCATTAGTGATGTCAATTGTCTTGCCTATGGGCCAAGTTAAATCGTCTTTTATGACGATGACATTTGTAGTCTACGACTCCCTGTCCAATGGTGAAGAACTATTTTCAAGCCTAACAGCCCCTGATCTAATAAGATTGCGGCTTATATTTTAATTGTCCAAGTGACAGGGCCTTTTGTGCCATATTCTAAATGTCCTTCGAGACGAGCCTTCAAGCTATATAATATTGTCAATACGACAATGACAAATGTGACTCATGATTCCCTGTCTAATATATAAAGGACTATGTCCTATTTTAATGCCTTTGATGGTTCTTTTATAACCTAGGCTAACTATAATAAAATATTTTTGAAATAACATTCATTAGAAATGTATAACTTCATAGCCTATATGGTTTAATAATACCATGGCTTGTTAATCATCAAATACGATGATTCATTATTTTGCAGCTAAGTTGTTATTATTGGTGTGTAGCACTAAAAGCTTCAAAATGGTAAACTCCAACGAAGCTCATAGCAACAGAAACGATGCTGCTAATGTAAATATAAATGGCGCTGATCTTCAGGCCATGATTGATGCCGCTATTGATAAAGCTGTGGATAGAGTTCTTAAGGAGTCGAGTGCTACTCGCTCCAAGTCCCACTCCCAAACACATACATCTAAAAGGGAAGAGTTTGTTCATTCATCGAATCAGAGGAGTGAACCATCACAGAAAATTGTTTCTGATCAGGAACCCTGTTCCTCCAAAGGATGCACTTATAAATACTTCGTCTCTTGCAAACCAAGAGAATTCAATGGATAGAAGGGAGCCATTGATTGTATGAAGTGTTTAGATGAAATGGAAACTGTTGTGGATATTAGTGGTTGTGCAAAAGAAGATATTGTAAAGTTTGTGTCTCAATCTTTCAAGGGCGATGCCTTAACATGGTGGAAAGCGTTAATTCAATCTACGGGAAAGATTCCCCTCTATAATCTGTCATGGTCCAAATTTGCGGATCTTGTGAAAGAAACCTACTGCCCTCAGCATGAGGTCGAAAAGGTTGAGACGAACTTCTTGACTCTGGTCATGAAGAATTTGGATTGCAGAACCTACGTCACTGAGTTCAATTCTATGTCAAGACTGGTTCCATACCTGGTTACCCCTGAGCCTAAGTGCATTGCGCCCTTTATTGGTGGCCTAACGCCAGAGGTTAGAGGGAATGTAAAGGCTTTAAAGCCTGCTACCTACAGATCAACTATGGATCTGTCTCTGTCCCTCACATTAGATGTGAATAGAAGCAGGTCTGGAAAGACCACTAATGAGGAAAGAGAAAAAGAGAAGATGATAACTCCCACCATTCTGACAAGAAGAAGAAAGGGAGATTTGGGTTCAAGAAGAACCAAGATAGATCAGGTGAGAAGCCCACCTGCAAAAACTATAACTGCAGGCATTGGGGGCAATGCACCATAGACTCACAGGCTAAACCCTGTGGAATTTGTAAGAAGAAGGGTCACAAAACCCTAGAGTACAAGAATTTGAAAGATGCAGTCTGCTATGGCTGCAATGAAAAAGGGCACATCAAAACAAATTGCCCTAAGAATGCGAAGAAGCCTAATGAGGCTAAGGAGGGGAATGTGAGGGCATTCCAGTTAAATCGAAGCAAGCGGTGAACGATGACAAGTTATAACAGGTACCTTCCTCATAAATGACATTTATGCTAGAGTTTTATTTGATTCAGGTGCAGATAAGTCTTTTGTAGATCTTAAGTTTAGTGAACTGTTAAATCTGCCCATTTGAACTCTAGACATTAAATATGAGGTAGAGCTTGCTGATGGTACCTTAGAAACTGCTTCAACTATTCTTGATGGATGTTTAATATCCATTAAGAATCATTCTATTTTGTTATCTATTTTGCCAATGAAATTGGCGGGGTTCGACGTAGTCTTAGGTATGGATTGGTTATCACATAACCAAGCCCATATCGCTTGTGATAAGAAACTTGTCGACATTAAAACCCCTTCTGGTGAAATGAACACCATTCAGGGAGATACGCACTATGGATTGCCTGATCAAGTGTCCATACTTAAGGCATCCAAGTGCTTGAAGAGCGGGTGTGTCACCTACATGGCATAGGTAAAATTGGATGAGCCAAAGCCCAAGATAGAAGACATTCCAGTCATCGCTGACTACCCCGATGTCTTTCCTGATGAGCTACCTGGATTACCTCCCAAGAGGCAAGTAGAGTTTAGAATCGACATCATGTCAGGAGCTGCACCTGTTGCTCGAGCTCCATACCGTTTAGCGTCGACCGAAATCAAAAGAGCTAAGAGCCTAATTAGATGAACTTTTGGAGAAAGGCTTTATACAGCCTAGCTCGTCGCCTTGGGGAGCGCCAATTTTGCTTGTAAAGAAGAAGGACGGTTCAATGCGTCTGTGCATTGACTGCCGCGAACTGAACAAGGTAACGATCAAGAATCGCTATCCTTTGCCCAGGATCGACGATCTGTTCGATCAACTGCAAGGGGCCAGCTTCTTCTCAAAGATTGATTTAAGGTTAGGGTATCATCAACTCAAGGTTAGAACTGAAGATGTACCCAAGACCGTGTTCAGAACTAGATACGGCCATTATGAATTCTTAGTGATGCCTTTCAGGCTTACTAATGCACCTGCAGGATTCATGGATCTCATGAATAGAGTCTGCAAGCCGTACTTAGATAAATTTGTCATTGTCTTCATAGACGACATACTTATCTACTCTCGTAACCAAGCTGATCACGAGAAGCATCTTCGGTGTATCTTAGAGCTTTTACAGCAAGAGAAGCTTTATGTGAAATTCTCCAAATGCGAATTTTGGCTTCGTGAAGTTCAATTCCTTGGACATGTTGTAAGTGAACGTGGAATTCAAGTGGATCCCGCTAAGATAGAAGCAATCATGAACTAGGAAGCACCTAGGACACCTTCTGAAATCCGTAGTTTCTTAGGTCTGGCTGGATACTATAGGAGGTTCATTGAGAACTTTTCAAGGATAGCCACTCCTTTGACTACCTTGACCTGTAAGAATGTTAAATTTAATTGGGGTCCTAAATAGCAAGAATCTTTTGAGATTCTCAAGAACAAGTTAAGCAATGCTCCTGTGTTGACTTTGCCTGAAGGCATAGAAGAGTTTGTTGTCTATTGTGGTGCTTCGTACACTGGCATGGGCTGTGTGCTTCTGCAAAGAGGCAAGGTGATTGCCTACGCATTACAACAACTGAAGGTGCATGAAAGGAATTACACCACCCATGATTTGGAGTTGGGTGCCGTTGTATTTGCATTAAAGTTATGGAGACACTATCTGTATGGAACAAAGTGTATTATATACACTGATCATAAAAGTCTCGAACGCCTGTTTAATAAAAAAGATCTCAACATGCGACAACGCCGATGGATGGAGACGCTAAATGATTATGATTGCGAGATTCGCTACCATCCTGGCAAAGCGAATGTAGTCACTGACGCGCTGAGCCGCAAAGAAAGAATTAAGCCTATACGTATTAATGCGAAAAGCATTGAGCTTAAGAACAACTTAAATGAAAAGCTGTTAACTGCGCGGAAAGAAGCTATGTTGGAAGCTAACCTTCCAGGTGAAGGATTACGTGGAACTGTTGATCAGTTGTCACCTGGGAACGATGGAATCCGCAAATTCAATGGTCAAATCTGGGTTCCTATTTATGGAGGACTTAGATATTTAATCCTCCAGGAAGCACATAACTCTAAATATTCAGTTCACCTGGAGGTGACAAAATGTATCAAGATTTGAAGGCAAATTATTGGTGGATGGGTTTGAAGAAATCCATAGCCACACACGTAGCTAAGTGTCTGACGTGCTCACAGGTTAAAATCGAACATCAAAAGCCGTCGGGACTGCTACAACAACTAGAAATTACCACGTGGAAATGGGAAATGGTAACTATGGATTTTATAACCAAGTTACCTAAACTAAGCATGGAAATGATACAATATGGGTTATCGTTGACAGACTGACTAAGTCAGCTCATTTCTTACCCATAAAGGAGACTCATAGCTCTGATAAATTAGCAAAATTATATGTGGACGAGATTGTGTCCCTACATGGAGTGCTAGTATCTATTGTATCTGATAGAGATACAAGATATACATCTCACTTCTGGAAAAGTTTCCAGCAATCTTTGGGCACTCGTTTGAGTCTTAGTACGGCTTACCATCCTCAGACGGATGGACAGAGTGAGCGTACTATTCAAACGTTGGAAGACATGCTTTGTGCATGTGTTATTGACTTGGGTGGTAGCTGGGATGACCATCTCCCCCTAATTGAATTCTCCTACAATAACAGTTATCATACGAGCATAAAGGTTGCGCCTTTCGGAGCATTGTATGGGAGAAAATGTTGAACGCCCATTTGTTGGGCAGAATTTTGGGAGGCCCAACTATCAGGGCCTGAAATAGTCCTGGAAACAACAGATAAGATTATACAAATATGTGATTGTTTGAAAGCTGCCAGAGATAGGCAAAAGAGTATGCAGATAAGAGGCGCAAACCTCTAAAGTTCCAAGTAGGGGACAAAGTCTTATTAAAAGTATCACTGTGGAAAAGTGTGATGTGTTTTGGTAAGAAGGGAAAGTTAAGCCCGAGATATATTGGACCATTCGAGATCATCGAATATGTCGGGCCTGTAGCATACAAATTGAACTTGCCTGAGGAGCTCAATGGAATTTACAATGTGTTCCACATCTGCAATTTAAAGAAATGTCTAGCTGATGAGCTAGCAATGTCTCATAAAGACGTGGAGATAGATGAAAACCTGAGGTTTGTTGAAAAACCAATATCGATCGAGGATCGACAGGTTAAGAAGCTCCGAAGGAAACATGTGCCTATTGAAAAGGTCAAATTGGATGCCTGTAGAGGCCCCGAATACACGTGGGAGGTCGAGTCCACTATGCGACAGAAGTACCCCCACTTGTTTCAATAAATCTCAAGGTCGAGATTTCTTTTAAGGGGGTGAGGATGTAACACCTCGTAAAATTGTGTCCAATGACGTATCGACACGTGTCCTAGGTCATAAATATGTTAAATGTTGACTTAGAAGGACTATTGTTGCCAAAATGTGAAAAGATGTATGTAGAGGGACTAAAAGTGTCAACATGCATAATCTATGCCTCTGAATGACATTTTATGGTATTCGTATTTAATAACGAGCCACACATTGGAGGTACGAAACCGTTTGTGCAATAAATCAAAAGTTTGAGAATTGAAGGGTTAAAAGCGTCAACATGTTTAATTATACCTATGAGTGCCCTTTTAACGAACCTGGAGCTTAACGATGTTAGTTTAAACTTCCAAGAATACCTAAAACCCAAATTAAAGGGCCAAAAGTGCTATATATGAAATTTATTTCGAGTTACAAGGTTGAGGGGCTAAACTTGACAACTTTGAAAATAGTTTTGCTGATATTGGGGTGCCTGGCGGGCCGCGACCCCCTGACCAGTCCCGGCCGCGGGGCACGAGAGAGGTCGCTGGGGAGAAACTGTTTGACAGCTGCCATATTTTTCCTTGCTCACCACACAAACCACTCTATACTCACATAACTCAAAACCTTGGCCATTTTGATGGATTTATAAAAAGCTATGACACTTGGGATAATCTTAGAACCTCCCTAAACACCTGGCTTGATCAAAGATCACCTCAAAACACTATAAATAGAGGTGTTCCTCCACGTTCATTTCATGCACCTCTCAAAATCATTCTTGCTCACTTGTTCTTGCTCTCTTGGGGATTCCTGGCATAAGGAGACTCCACCTCAGTTCAAGTTTTCGAGCAAGGACCCTTTGTAAGTGTCCTTAGCCTCTGCATTTCGTTTTATAGGCTTTTAAAAGCCGAAAGTCAAAGTTTTTCGATAAACACCTTGACTTTCAGTTTAGACCATTATGGTCCAGCCATTGTTCGGGGAGAACATGGCTACGTGATCGTAATTAGGTAGGTGTTAATCCCTCAAAAGGGCACCTCCTAATAATCACGTTTGCTTGGTCAATTGTCGGGTCAAAGTTATTAATTTAAAAAGTCAAACGGGTCAGTTTTTAAAATAATTCGAATCCGATAATGTAGATATTATAAAACATGTTTTATCACTTTAATAACTTGGTAATAATTATTAGAACATGTGTAAACATGTTCAACCCGACAATTCCAGGTTTAGAGTCGGTTTGCAACCGAAAGTCATGAAGTTTGACTTCTGCGTTGACTTTCAGTTCTGACCCGAATCAGTATAGTTTCATTCTGGTTTAAGGTTCCTTTGTGACCATATTATATTTTAGTATAACCCTCTGAGGTTATATTATATGGTTATATCGTAATTTGAGTTATTCTGCAAAGTTCTGTTATTATGCTTAAAAGTTGATTAAATCGCCCTTTTGTTTATAAATAAGGTTTTAATTATAAATGAGCATGAAAATAAGTTATGTACTGATAAGTAAACATATTTAGCATATTTTAATGCTAGAATTCTGGTCATAAACTGAGTTTACTTATTTAATCGTAAATCATGCCTTTAAAAGGACTAAAATGCCCTTTTACATGCAAATTGAGTTTTTAACATAATTTCTTGACAGAACTCACTACGTACTCATATAATATCATATTTAAGATTATTTGGGATATCAAGTCTGATTATATACTGAGTTTATGCACATGTTCTTGTTAATTGTTCTTAAATGACGATAATGCCTTTATGGCACTTAAAATGGGTTTTAAACATAATGAACTTGCAAAATCTTTTACTTACTGATATGCTATGACAAATAACATATTTTGACTATTCAAAGCTGGTCATAACATCAAAATTACTTAAACATCATAATTATCGTCATTTAACGACTTTTACGCCGTTTAGGCGCATAGTATGGTTTTAAACCATACTTAGCACCCAAGACTTGTTACCTACTGATAATATAAACCATTTTAAATATGTTTACAATAGGTAAAAGTCATGAACTCAGAATCCCAGATAAGTTCTCAAAACTATGTGTGAAATGACCAAAATGCCCCTACGGTGCATAGTTTGGTCTTAAAGCATAAAACACACGTATATTTGATATCCTACTGATATTATATCATAAATTAAATATTTTTATAGAAAGTTTATGACCTTAACATCAGTTTACTTGCAAGCTCCTTTTATAAGTCATAAAATGACCAAAATGCCCTTATGAGGCTTAATTCGGTTTTAAAACCTTAACAGGCATACATGTTGATATCTTACTGATATTATAACATGTTTTAAGTATAATAACATTTGGAAGTTGTATATGACTCATCCGGTTACCCGTTAATGCTTATACGCGTTCGGTTCGACTTATGTGACTAGTTTGCATAAATTAATCGAAACCTGTTTAACCTTATCATTTAAACTTCAAATTCCAGAATGTATTTTGTTTACCCACATTATACAAGTCGTCATACTTGTTGGGTCTAAATTACATTGTATTCCGGTCATCGCTTAATCTAGCGTATTGTACCATAATTCATACTTTAAGCAAGCCGGTCTAAGTCTATGACTTGAATAGGACTCGTTAGCCTTCTAATTGGTTAATATTACCATTATTCCAAACTAGAGCCTCCCGGTAAAAGCTATCTACATGTGTCTAAGTGAATTATATGATTGAGTTGTTAATTCTTGCCTTTAAATCAAGTTATAACTTAGGTAAATAGTTTTAACTTATTTTCCCTTATACGGGCTTGGGATACGGTAAATTATTACCGCTTGGTCGGGTATTGGATCACTTAGCCGGATTGTGGCTATCAAATCGGCATAACCCGTTTTAACTTGTTTTGTCTGATAACTTAAACATTTGGTGTTAACGCGACCGTGTCCTGGATATCCACGGCTCATTTAAGTTACTAATGGCCACGACTTAAGCACGGGGTGTAGACATAGACCTGACAGATGCAAATGCTAAAAATATATTTTTACCCACAAGGTTGGGAATAACTCCTTTGTGGGTTTATAAAGTGATGTGTCGGTTAATCATGTCTCGGTTTCTATACTGGGCCCCATATGTATTGACAAACATGTAAAACTGTGCACAGGATTAAAATTCTTAATTGTCCCAAGTTATAAAAGATATGTCGTGCCTTGTGCACCTAAATCAATTTTTGAAATATTTTCAAATGTGTCAGTTAATTGTATTTACAAGTGTAAACTGACGTATTTTCAAAAGACTAAGTGACAGTTACTAAACGCAATAGGCCGGGAGCTGCTTGGTATCAATAAAGGATCTTGCAAATCCTTAGGATTGCCCAAAAGTCTGTTAAAGATCATTTTGTACATTTATTAGATCCGCCTGTGGATCCTTTAATACCACCGTCTGTATAATTATTTTTTTGAACTTTAAACATTCGGTCTGTAATAGTAATTTCATTCCAAGCCTTCCGATGTGCTATATCTGTGTTTAATTGTCTGTGATGATATCAACTACGTCCCGATACTCCCCACCGGGCCCAGCGGGTTATGTGGAAATATCAGGATGTGACACATGTAATTCATCATTTATGTCCTATTAAATAATCAAACATAGTAATACGTCTCCGAGCGTCGACATGTTAAACCAAAGTTTATAAAGAAAACAAGAAAAGAAAAGTCAATTGATATATGCAAAACAATTATATAACTTGAACTACTCGTAAAGGTTTATTACTTTGTTTATCTTAAAAAGCACATTATGCTACTTCACATTTAACTCAATGATAATCAATTTGCAGTGCACATATATATCCATTATCCCTTTTAAAACCAAATTCAAATCTTTTCCACCATATCTTAGCACCACCACTTTTGTAACTTATGACTTCCGACTATGGTATTGTCTTCGACCCGCTTCCTGCTACATATATCACTCGAAATCATAAGAAAATGAGCTAGAAATTGCTTTTATTTGCTAAAATGAATCAGAATTAACATTAAAAAGATGATAGATTGATATGATTTCTTGAATTGTTCACTTAAAGACAATCCAAAGGCGTAGTGCTCATGGGTATCAATTCCCTGCGTGTGGTAGATGGATCAATATTTGGTATTTCACATGGGACGAATCCTCAAGCCACTGTGATGATGCTTGGGAGGTATGTGTATGTATTTTAGAGATTGGAAGCCTGGTTATGGGTCTACATTTCATTGATAAGAACAGAGAGTCTTACAATTGGTGTTGTCCATTAGCACCATCGTACAAATATTTCGAGACAACGATGAAATACGAAAACTATTATGAGAATCAAAATAACTATGGGGTCTTGACATACTAGTACATCTTCTAACCCGGGGGATTTTAGATATCGAACACACCGCGTAGAGACAGGGCCAAAGTATGGTTGATGTTCAAACCTGGGTGTGTACTCGAGCCGTCACCCGTGAACACACACCGCCCAACCTCTAACGCCACCGGCATCCGATCGCTTACACTACCAGCTCCAACTTCCCACATGACTAACCAAAAGCGTTCAACAAATATGGATCAAGCACATTCTAAGTGATATAAGCAAAAGTGTGCATGTTTTTATATTAATTTACACCAACTTTTTATTATTTTTTGTTAAAGAAATATTCAATATTGGCTTATTTCGGTTTATATTTGATTTCAGGACAAAACAAACCAAAGATGAACAAAGGAAGCAATTTCGGGCAAAAAACAGGAAAACCGAATGAGAAAAATCGTCCAGAAACTCCCCATGCATTGGATACGAAAACTACCAGACACCTCCAAAAGACCATGAAGCAAAGCCAAGACAAGAAAAGTCCAAACACGCCTCGTGCCCTAAAGGCATGCCCCATAACCCCATTTCTCGGCATTAGATGACAACAATTGACTTATGGGAGATTTGGAAGATCTGGGGGACCAACAAAAGTTGACCACGGCCTGTACCTCACAAACCAGTTGTAGCAGGTCACTTCGCCAGGCACCCGTGCCATCTAGGCACGCCCCATGCCTTGAGCCCAAACAACTTATAATTAGAGGCCAAATCCACCATTTTCAAGTGCTCAATTCTTTTCCTCTCCTCTCTTCTCTTCTCCACAACACATTTTTTTCTAGCCACTATCTCTAATCATTGTTATTAGTAAAAAAAACTCAAGAATCATTAGTGTAATCAAGCTTTTGATGATTAATCTAATCTTTTCAAGTTTGGTAAAAACTAATTTCATGGTCATTCTTGTCTATATTCTTGAGGTTGTTTGAGGGTAACTTACCCCCTTGATGGGGAGTTAACTAAGGAAGATCATGGGTGAACAAGGTGTGTGTTTTAATGATTTTGGTAAATTAATAGTTTATTGAGAGTGGGTGTAATATTAGCGTCACCATTGACTTGGGTTATTTGTATTTCGGCTTAACCCTTAAAATCTACCAATAATCTTACGATGCCATTGACTTGGGTCGTTCATGTTTTCTATGTCTATGTAGAGTCAAAACATATTAATGCTCTAACCGGAGGTTAAAGGTTTTGGAAGGGACTTCAGGTTGGGTAAGCTCGTGCCTTTACGTGACGCTAGTACTAAAGTGTAAAGAACTTGGTTTCTATAAAAAGTGACTACCTTAAGAGAATTGACGACTCACCAAATGACTCATCATTTAAACCCCTTAAACTATTTAGTTAATTAATACTAAATTATAGTGGTATATACTTTCCTTGCTGATTGAGCGTTAACATTATGGTTGGATTCCGACCTTGAGTGGCGTTTCCCTGCTGATTCAATGCGATAGGTTCGAGTGTATTAAAATTCCGACTTAGATGTTAGCACAACCTTTTGCATTAAGACACATAGTTCCTCGTCTGACAATCGAGCCCTTGTTACGCCATGGTAAGAGTTAGTTAACAGAGCATCAAGAGATATGTTAATCCTAAATACCCTCTTTTCTTATCATTGATTATTGCACACTGTATTTACCTCTTCAATTTTATTTTGACTCACTTTTAAAACTTTTACTTTTGGGTATGACTAGACGTTAACGAATACTCAATACTAAAAGTCGTTGTATTCTTGGACGACCCTGGTATATTACCATCACTATATTACGCCGACAATGAGTGTACTTGCCAAATGTGAAGTGTAGTGTGATGATATTTTATCGTGTTTTTATAAATATTAAAACTTAAACTAATGTATAAAATAATTAAAAATATACCATCTTTTATAATCACACGTAGTTAAAGCCCTCTACTACATCAATGGGGAGTTAACCGGTTACACTCAATCTAAGATGATATAAATAATGGCTAGAAGTTTTATGTCTTATTTGAACAATATAACAGGCTAGTGGTTGTTTTACTACATAAACGTTTTGTATTATTAGGTAGTTTAGTATTTTTAAGTGTTAGAAACTTGTGGTACTAGTAGGCAATTCGCTACTCCCGTAAACGAACTAAACAAGTTCGCTTGAATGACAGACAAACTCCATATACTTGGGTGAAAAACTCGATCACAAGTGAGCTTACCGAGTTCGCTTAAAGGGGTAATGAAGTAGCTATACAGAATTCGTACAAGTTAAAAAAAAAACAATTACAAGTAATAGTGATGTTCCTAAAATGCCTATTTACAGGGGCGGGCTCATATGGTTCGGGCTAGGGTCCAGGGATCCTAATCTTTTTTTTAGAAAATAGTAGAACTGGTATGTTAAATTTTTGAAGGACCCCATAATATTAAAAGTAAGATAGTGTGGTGGTAAATCCCCTTGTGTTCCAACAAATATATCCCAATTTCAATTCTTACACGTCTTATTTTTTCAGTTTACTTTTTTCCATCAAAATAATGTCGATTTTATTTAACACTTGATTACCAAATAAAACTTCATAGATATAATGTAGTGGTTTCATGTCCACTAAATGCTTCTACATTATTTCCTAGTCTCGACCCGACTACGACGACCGACCCGAAAATTTTAATATTCGGTTGTGAAAAATCATTACACAAAAGATAGACCCCAATGAAAAAAATCTTGGATCCGCCACCACCTATTTACGGAAAAAAAAAAAAAAAAAAAAAAAAGCTTCTTAATAGCACTAACGAAAGCCAAAAAGTAAATTGCTTTAGACCGCTTTCATTTCTAGTTTGTCTTAAATTACTCTAAAAGATAATATTATGAAGACTTTATTAGTTGAAACCTGCTAACATACTTTATGCTAAAAAATCATAATGGAAGTTAAACTTTAATGTTGTTGCTTCATCTTTGGATTCCAAAACAAATAGAAAAAGGAGTAAATTACAAGTTTTGTCCTTTATGTTTACATCAAATTTCAGGCGTTGTCTTTTAAACCAAAACTTGACAGGCGGTGTCCTTTATGTTTTCAAAATCTTGCACATTTTGTCCTTTAGGCCAAACCCAGTTAGATTTTTTGGTTAAATCTGGTCACTCAAGGGCATTTTAGTCTTTCTACCCCATTTATTTAATATTATCTAAAAATAAAACAAAAAAAATTAAAATATTATTATTATTATTATTATTATTATTATTATTATTATTATATATAGAGTAAATTACTGACCACCATCACCCCCACCCTTCATCACCATCACCACCACCCTCCACCGCCGCCACCACCACCACCGCCGCCGCCACCACCACCACCGCCACCACCAGTTTATCTCGTTTATAAACAAAACCCCCAAATTAAAACATCATCCAATCTTCAACCATTGTTCATAAACAAAACCCCCAAATCACCACCATGACTTAAATAAAAAATCCCAATTCTAATAAATCAACAGACGAATGTCCAGATCTAATCAAACAGCTTGTTACAAGAATATCATCAAACACATAAAAGCCACTGTTATGACCGTGAACCGAAGTTCCCACCACCGTCTCAACCAAATCTCCACCTGCTGTCACCGTCTTCCCACCTCGACCACTGCCATTCTCCATCGTCATCATCATCTCAGTCAACATTATCATCGTCACCACGTCGCCGGAATTTCATCTCCGGTGACTGGTTTTAGAGAGGGAAAGAGAGAGGAAATGATAAAGGGGATAGGGTTCTATTACCTGAAGGTGTGACTGCGATCCATCCGCCGGATCACCACCATCACTGTCACATCGGATCACCACCATCACCGTCGTCGAACTAACCCACCACCACATCCACCTCTTCACCTTCATCCATCATCACGAGCGTCGTCAAACCCAAATCAACTGCCGTCACCGCACCTAACCCACCACCACAACCACCCCCACACCTTCACCCACCACCAAATCACCCACCGCCGCCCTTAACCCACCACCACAACCACCCTTCACGGCCGTCATCCATTCAGATTATTTTAGAGAGAAAGAGAAGAGAAGAGAGAGAGGGACCTTCATTGTCCTCGCAACTTCAGATTGTGTTAGAGAGAGAGAGAGAGAGAAGAGAGAGAGAGAGAGGAATCGTAAGTTTAGAGAGAGAGAGGGACTTTCAGTTTGAGAGAGGAAGATAGATTATATTTATTTATTTTATTTTTCAGTTTATTGCAAAGTAGTCCCTAAACCACAAGTTGTTTTATATAACAGCCCCTGAAAAGGTGAAATGACAATAATACGCTCATGTGTAAGGCACATGACCAGATTTAACCAAAAAATCTAACTAGGTTTGGCCTAAAGGACAAAACATGCAAGATTTTGAAAACACAAAGGACACCGCCTATCAAGTTTTGGTTTAAAGGACAGCGCCTGAAATTTGATGTAAACATAAAGGACAAAACTTGTAATTTACTCTAGAAAAAGAATAGGCCTCATTCCTCAAAGATGAAACACACAGAAGATCAATCAGATTAAAAGATGAACATCAGAACATACAAACATACAAACATAGGCTTGATAGACATGTCCTTAGAGGAGGGACTCTGGAGTTATAATTTATCAACATACTTGCAAACATATAGATCCTTCCCTACTTTTCAACCATATAACTTAGCATCTCTTTCAACAAGATACTTTAACTCATTAGGAAGATCTATGATATCCAAGTACTCCTGTTTTTTCTCAAGGGCGATATTGGCCAGTGTATGTGCACATTCATTGGCGCATTTTCTCGGAACAAATTCAACAGTTATGTTGTTCTTGACCATGAGATCCCTGCACTTCTTGATATTCTCTGCGCATGCACGGACAATTTCACTTTTATTATCTTCGCATTTGCCCTCTCCATTGACATGAACATTGCACAAAGACTCATGGTCCGCTTCAAGAATGGCTCCTTTGATGTTAAGTTGAACTAAAAGCTCCAATCCTTTAAGAATCCCATAAACCTCAGCTGTAAAACTATCCTTCTCACCGATGTACCCTATAAAACCTTGAACCCAAGCGCCATCATGATCTCGAAGGATCCCCCCGTACCCACTTGGTCCAACTTCGATACCATCAGGTGTAACATAGCGTTTGGGATGACATCCTCCATCTGTATTCATTTTGTAGCAACCTATAGAAGGAGGAGACCATATGCTACGGTTCTTACTCTCGTATACCATATCGTGTGGATTAACCAATGACGGTTCCATCAGATGACGGTTTCTTCCTTGGGTGACGGTTTCTTTGTTGTTTGAGAGCATTTTAGAAATGCCCCAAAAAGCTACAGCTGCGCCGGCCCCAATTGTTGCTAAGGTCGTCGCAGCTGCCATGAAACTTCCACCGGAACTATTATTTTCTTGTTGAGGCACCTCCTCCTCCTTGGTTCCATTTGACCTTGAAGTGCTTCTAGAGGTACTCATGCTTTCTTATATTTTTACTCTCTCTGGTTCTACGCACCCATGATATATAATACTATAATAGTGGTAGAATGGAATTATAAGAGGTCCCACACGTGCAATATTTTGTATCAAGTGGCAGACATAGAAATCTTTTTTCATGGGTAGGTTGCCTATCGTCATGTATTAAAAAATATTCAGTGGTTTATTACGACTCGGGTCGAGGGGGTTACATAATACAAAAAAATATAACTAAATATAAGGGGACTAGGGGTGGAATCACTAGTGATAGAATTTATCACTCACAAGCACCAATCAAGTTTCGCCATGTCATTGACCATTTTTCCATCACTCACAACCATTTTTAGTGGGGGTGGTCATCACTCATCACCACACCCAACAATTTCCCCTCAACCAACAATTCCACTCACAAACCCAAACTATCACGCGTTAATATTTCCACGCGTTAAACTTTGAAACAAGCCATCACTCGTTATCAAATATGGTGGCGGTCGAGTTCAACGCGTTATAAACTATCACGCGTTAATATAACGGAAGTTTTGGAGACCGCCCCGGGTCCCCTAATAATTAGATATACAAAAATTCGTCAATCGATATACCCTTATGATTGCTATCTACGGGTTGTTTTTTTTAAAACCTAGTCATTACGTTACGTAGAAAAACGTTCATGATAAACTTTTTTCTCAGTATAAGGTACGACAAGTAAAATATAACTTAAACGGTCTTCGAATTTAAAATTAATCAAAATCAAAATTTTATGCCATTTAACAATATAACGAGCAGGGCTGTCTCCGAAAATCTTCGAAAATCTGTGGGCCCTGTGCGAAGATAATATACGGACCCCTAAAATATAAACTTTTTAAAAAGAATATATAAAAAAGTTTTAAATATATGAAAATGAATTAAAATTTTGTGGAATCACCCGCATATTGCAGTAGACTGTTTTTTACGTGGAAAAGTTGATAAAAAGAACATCACACGAGCATTTGGACAACGAAACATAGAAAGAAAACATGTTGCAAGAGTAAATTAAGAAAAGACAGTCGTAACTTTAAAAATCGTTATTTACAATCATATAAAACCATCATAACCTATCCAAATTTATTTAGAAAATATACAGAGTTGAAAGAGAAAAAAAGAAAAATAAGACATTTTTCATAATAAAATGAAACACACAAAAGTAATTGTAGATTGGATAATACTTTAAGAAATTAACATAAATAATCACTTTTAAACTAGATTTGAATAGTGACTAAGATTCTCATTTTGATTTAATGTAACAAAAAATCAGTCAATATGTCATTTGCATTTAATGTATGGGTAAAAAACGTAAAGAAAAAAATCAACTAAAATTGAAGCTACCAAGATTAGAACCCAAGGTCTACTTGCTAATAAAGTGACATGGGAACCAACAGAGCATGGCCTCATCATGTCATTTTTCATTTTAGTACTTATATATTCTACGTTCTACAGTGTAATTTTGTTTTTTTTTAAATAATTTTTTGGGCCCCCGGAGGGTTTGGGCCCTGAGCCATTGCCCACCCCGCACCCCCTTCGGGCCAGCCCTGACAACGAGTACATATTCATATACCTATTTGCCTATTTGCGCACCCATTATGACCCATATAACGTATAGGGTTTATGTCTCCGACCAAGTGGTCAAACCTCGTACAGTATCAAATCAGTCACATATACTGTAACATCCCGAAAATTTTTGTCCAGCTATGTGACGACAAGTGTCCCGAATCTCCAACTAATCCCGACTATATGGAAGGAGAGGGACCCATACATAATAAATTAATGTCCCAAATCTCCAACTAACCTGACTATGTGAAAGGAGAGGGAGACCAATATTTTATATATTAAAAGTTGAATATAATTGAGGGGCTAAATCTGCTATTAAGGAAAAAAATCTGAGGTAAGCTAAGGATCCTTACGGACCGTATGATTATACCCTTGTGGTCCACATGGTGATATAAATTAACCTACGTGTCCGAGACCCCTTACGAACCATATCCTAAACCCCTTACAAGCTATAAGAGTGTTAAAAGTAATTAAATTTCATATCTAGAGGTCCATTACGAATCCTAAGGTATCTCTTACGGACCGTAAGGGATTCAAATTAGTAAGGCAGTGAAAAACACCCCTAACGGACCGTAACCTACCTCTTACGGTCCATAAAAGGTGCCCAGTGACAGCAGTTTGGCAGCTGGCCTGCCATTGCTGCTACACTGCCACTAATCTGTGATTTTTGCCACATATAAAGCCACTAATCAGCTGGGGGTTACACTTGGCATGATTTTGGAGCATCTTGATTATTATAAATAGGTGATCATTGTGATCATTTTCACTCACACCATCACTCTCACTTAAAAACACTTCTTTGGAGCAATACCTGAAGCTTGGAGTTGCTCTCTAGTGTTCTTTAGTGTTCCTCTTCTCTAGTAAGGCGCTGTTTGTTTTTTCAGAGGTAAAACGTCTACAGTCTACAAACCACATCTCTAGACATTTGTAGCTGAAGAGGTGGACCAAACCTCGGCTGTAACGCTTCGCATTTTGTACTTTCCTTATTTAGAAAGTTTAGTCATATTTCTATTTATGGAAACTTGTATTCGTATCACGTTCGTATTCTATTGCCATTTATATAATTCGAGACTTTAATCATAATGAAACGCGCATTTTATACATACTTGTTATTCGCGTAATTAATCAATTAAATGCGTGTTTACTTGCAAACCGACACTTGTTATACGTACAATTATTCATACAAACGTTCACGATACTTGAATTATACTTACATAAACTTTTTATGCTAAAAAACATGTCAAAATACAAAGTATAGCTTAAAATAATAAACAAACCAAAGTTCAGGGACTAAAATGCAATAAACCAAAATTGTGGAATCAAGGGGCTTGGCGGGGCGCGAGACTCTACCCTTTTTCTGTCGTTGCCCATCAAACCCCCGATCCGCAGAAAGCTGTTTTCTCTTTATGGATTGGCCATTATTCTTCTCCCTAATCACCTTCTAACCTCTTTTAACGCCAAACCCTACCTCTTCCTTATATAAACAAGCCTCCAAGCTCTCATTTTCACTTTCCCAACTCATTTACACTCTCAAATCAGTTTTAAACACAAGATTTAGCAGAATTATTCCAAGTTCAAAAGTGAGTTCAAACTCACTTTTCTTCATCATTTCTTCATCTTTTCTTCTACTACAAAGCTTGGGACATCTATAGGAGTGTTTCCACATGTTTACATGGTAAACCAAGGTGGAACATCACCATTTTTAGGCCCAAACTTTGTATTTTGGAAGAAATTTTGTTTAATCTTTATGAACATGTTATAATCTTGTACCTACCTTGCCTCTAATCAAGTCCATGGTTAGAGAGTTTGTGTATAGTTGATTCCTATGAGTTTAGAGGTGCAAACACCCTTTAAATATTCTGTTTTGATAGGGTTTAGACAACCACAAGTGTTGAAACCATCGAAGTCTACCATACTTCGTATGGCAAGACTTGTGTTTTGGTGAAGGTGTGAACCTTGGAAACCTTGGCTATCCTAACTTGTTCCACCACCTCACTTGATGTTTTATCATGATATTCCAAGTAGTTTCCTAGTCCTAAAGTAACACAACCCCGCCGCATCTCCAAAATTTTTTATGATAGGTATGAAACCCCCGGGTTGATCTTACATGACTACTTGATGAACTTGTTAGATAGTTGTATTTCCATTTTAATTCATGACCATCCGAATTGTCACACCCCAACCGATTGCGGAAACATCAGAGTGAGACGAAAACAAGATTGCTCGAGACATCATAACACTAAATGCGACAATATTTAATTAATTCAAATTGCATAAATACTAAATTGAAATACATTGTTCAAAATCAAATACATCAAGTAGCAACCAATTCAAATACATGAAACATAAATAAAATTCAACTTTAAGATGTGTATCTAATTCCACCCTAAATAGTTTCTTCATGTCATCAACTAGCGACCTATAACATGTATTAAAATATGATCAACAAAAGTTGGCGAGTATACAAGTTTGTTAACATAGCATAATAATGAAAAATGTTTACTCATATCCAACATGATAAAATGTATATCCTGTTACTAAAATACTACACAAATGTAAGCTATATGTCAAACCAAAGTTTAACGCAATCGTGATTGCCAAACATCGTCGTAACAAAGATGGTGTAACATAGTGTACTTAACAATACCACTAGAATACTGGCAGGGCGTTAGTCCTATAGCGCTATAATTGTTAAGGTAGGTTTGCAAAGTTAATGAGCATATAGACACAAGTATGTGATGTGCTAAAAGTGGTTCAACTAAATTAACTAAATTAAACCCTAAACTAGACTCTCTAAGCTTTAAATTTATAAAACTAAGACTCTCTAAACCCTAAACCACATGACCGGCAAGTGTACCGATCGATGCAGTATAGCCTAAGGAAGTCCGAGTATCGAACCCAAGAGACTCTACTAAATTACGCTAATGACTCTATCTAGACTTAGACTAATACGGACTTTAACTAATTATTTATTTGATTGGGGGCGGGGGGGGGGGGGTTTCTAAGTATCCTAAAAATTATAATAAAATATTAAACTAGAAAAAAATCAAAGAAAAGACTAAACACGAATGTGGACGAAGACTTTGACCAAAGGCGATGAAGACTACCTGGGCTAGACGCAAGTTTAACTCAGAATGGATTTCTATTCGATAATTTTGTGGTATGGAACCGGGATCTTTAAATGCTAAACCTATTAAGATACCAACTAAGCCCCTCAATCCCTCTCAAGGTGGCACTACCTAGGCTGTTACGCTTACCGGTTTACTAGATTTCCTCACAGTCCTCTAGTTTCTTGAAAGTGCCTAAATAAGACCATCTACCTCACAGCGCGAAAGTCTAAGGCAACTATGGATTTTAATCTTGGTTTAATAGACAAGAGAATATTTAAGGACTAGACCAATTCTTAGACCTAGCTATAAACCAAACCGAGACCTATTAATAACCTCGAGCCTCACAGCGACAAGAGTAGCAGAACACTTGATTTTATTAAATTACCGAATATTACTTCTAAGGTTACTTACTAGATTTTCACCCTAACGGATTAATGATCTATTATGTGATATAGACACTCACCTAAATCAAGAATCCTAGCACAACCCTATTATGTGATAAAGACCGTCACCAAGGATCATACGAAGCAATAAACAGCAGTAAAACAAATATCAAGCATGCATATACACCAAGTTAAAATTCCATAGCTTTTACAGTACAAGAAAATCCATAAACCACGCCAAGAACCGAATAAAAATCCAAAATTTATTTAAACTATTGTCATGCCTAGGTAGTTAAAGGTTTTTAGCCAGAAAACATGATCAAGAACATAATCAAAATCATAACAAGGTCTGAATTCATCGAGTTAGACATAAAAACGAACGAAAACGAAAGATTAGGATAGTAAAACCCGTAGTCTTCACTCCCGAACGCTCCTGGGGTAAACCCGAATGATTCCTTGCTTCAAAACGCTCCTAAGATCTTCAACAGCCTCTGATTATTGCCCAAGAACTCCAAAATTCGTAGATAGATCAGCTGTTCACGATGATGATGATTTATAGTTCAAAAAACCCTACTAGTCGTTGCCTGTTGAGTGGGTTGCACGTTTCTAACTCTCTCGCGGCTCGCGTAATACATAAGCCTAAGTTAATGCGGCCCGTTTCAAGGCTAATGTTTTAAAACATAACTTAAGTTCTGGCGGCCCGCGTAATATGTATGTGTAAGCTTACGCGGCCCGCCTGAAACCTTCTGCATGATTTTTCAATTCGTTTCCTTTCCCGAGGTCTCGATTTCCGTTCCAGCCTTTCGTCTTTCTAGATTTTGACTCGTTTCTGCTTCTTTTGGCTGTAAAGACCTGGAAATCATAAAATATCAATAGTATGTACATTCTACGCTAAAAACGAACGAAAAATAAATATATAACGACTAAAACGGACGCGAATAAAGATGTATTTTACAATACATCAAATATCCCCACACTTAACTTTTTTTTCGTCCTCGAAAAAGAATTGTGCAAAGCGGAATCATAGTCGTAATAGTCGACCGAGACAAAAGCTTAAGTTATTTTATTTAAATCGACACTCGTGTTAGCCGCGATTGCAAGTATAATGATCCTCTCAAAACCCAACCCGGTTCCAAGCCCTTATCATGCAATTTAGGTTCAAGTTCGGTCAATCCACCTAGGGTCTCACGCTAAGAATTGCAAGTCCACCGAATCCCCCCTCAAGCTTATAGGACAAAAAGGAACAACCACTGGGTTATTTCCTAACAGCCTTATACCAAGATCAAGAGAGTTTAAAAATCAAATCTATTCTTTCCATTTTTATTTATTTATTTATTTATTTTCATCACTTTTTCTCATTTTTTTCGTTTTACGAGCGTAGACGTTGCTTTCCCTAACCCAGAGGCATTCCGGCTGTAGAGTCGCTATCCCCAACCACAGATTACATAGGCTTCGGTACTTTTTTATTTATTTTTGCAAGGTCGATTTCACACACTCGAGCGGTAATCCGGCTGTAGAGTCGCTATCCCCAACCACAGACTACATAGAATGGCTACTTTCATTTAGTTTCTAGCTCGTTTATTTATTTATTTATTTCATTTTTCCACGAGATAGACCAAAAACTCTAACGATCTTAGCTTATAACGGTATCCCTTATACTATTTTTGGCGGTTTCAATTTCCCCACTCTCCTTAGATGAGAACCCACTAGTAGACCAACAATTAGGTAATTTTAAGATCAAAGGAACCCAGAACCGAATCAAGCCTACCCGCGCATCCCAAACTAGACACAAGCACGAATATTTATTCTCATATTATTATTATTTAACCCCGATCAAAAACCCGACTTTTCTATCATTTTCCGCTTTTATTTTGCAAACTTCTTGTTTCAAAACACATTTTCTAATTTTTTAATTTTTTTGGATTTTTTAAATTTTTTTGTATTTTTCGACTTTTATGACTCGACTAACTCTATACTAAGACGCAAGTGTCCCATCCCCACACTTAAATATTGCATTGTCCCTAATGCAAGGATGAAAACACGACTCCTAAAAACCTAAAAATCAAAATAAATAAATAAATAAATATACAAATATACAAGTGGAACGACTTAGCTGAATAAATATGTGAGACTGTCAGTATGCCAGTCGATACCACACATGCCCTCCACTCCAAATGCGCTCAGCAAACTGTACTAACTCGGACACGCGAACGGAAGCGGCACAAACAACGACCTAATCAATCAAACATACCAAACAAGCATAATATATACCATCATAGTAAACGTCATAATCACATCCAGTATTAACCAACCCCCAAAACCCTACCAACCTGCTTAAAATATCAGTACAGACCAAAATACAAGGATCAAAACAGCATAAAAAAACAAAAGATATAAGCTCCACGAACACTGCTGCATATCCTCAAACTAGCATCTACTCCTCATCTGAGCCTTGCTCATCATCAGCAGACTCCTCCTCCAATGGTTGCCAAGATGGTGGTGGCGGTAACTGTAAATGATCAAGAAGAACCTGCATACCATCCCGCATCTCCTGTCTAGCATCCTGCACCTCCTGCCTAACATCCCTCATCTCCTGCCTAACCTGCTCCACCCTATCATACAAACTCTCCAAAGTCAACGGATCCGGCCTCGGCTCTCTAATGGGGTAAACATGAGCTGGAAACTCCCGTCTAGTGCGAGGAACCTGATAGCAAGTAGGGATCGTGGTCTGTCTCGCGATGTCAGCCGCTGATCCTGGAGGTGGCAACGGTATCTCCGGTAGTACTGCTGACCAGGCTGGCGGCTCATCAAAAGTAATAATGCCAGCCTTCTGGAAACTAAACAATCCCATCAATGACGGAGTCGCACCAGCGTGCATCCTCTCAGCAGGATAATCAACAAACACCTCCGGTTTGCTTTGTAGCAGGCCATCTCACAATCTTGTACGGCTTACCTGTAGCAGGATCCAATACTTCCTCATCTTCTTCAATTGTAGTTTGAGCTAACTTCATATCTTTAAAGTTAACTCGAGCCTGTTGTTGCAGCTTGTTGAAGAAATTCCATCCGATTTTGCAGTTTGGATTTTTGCACTGATCATGATAGCCTGCATTGCTTAATTCTCTCAAATCTAACGCTGTCTAAGATTCAAATGCAGCAGAATTATCATAATATTCCACATCCCCATTCTTCCTCTTCACTATAAACATTCCTTTCTTGTCATAGTAAGCCCAGCTATGAATACAAGACCTGTTTCCGTGCTTATCTTTTTCAGTAGTGATCACCTACCTATCTGGTTTATCACCAAACTGCAGATCTCTCTCAGCACCCACATTACTCATAACCACCATCCTTTTCTTCAGTTTATGATTCGCTGTACGAGGAGGATTGGCAATGTAACGAACCATCACCTCATCATGCTCTTTCTGTTATTTAGCTCTTTCCTTAGCAGTAGTTTCCTTAGGAGGATCAGCAAACTCCTTTGGAAAATTTCCTTCAAGCTTCTACTTCATATCCATCACTATGGCAGAGAGAGCTCCCAGATTCGCCTTAAGCTCATGAATTTTCTGATTCTTAACCACAAGCTCTTCCATCAAACTTGCAATCTGAGCATCTTTAAAGATCTTATCTTCTTCAAGAATAGTAATTCTTCGCACCAGAATGGTAGTTTCATTTTCCTCAAACAAGTCATCACTATCAGAACTGTCTGTAGCAACATGGGTCTCTTCTTGTCTTGACTTAGTTACCGCTTCAACTTCCCTAGCAGCACCTTGCAATAATTCAACAGCTCTAACAACATCCGCATCTGATGGACTGTTGCTAGAACCCTTACGAGGCTTAGGAGCTGGCATGTATATCGCAACTCTTTCGTTTTGCATAAACTCAATAATTACAGGGCTAAGAGGAGATGGTGTATAATGAATTGGTAGTCGTGCAGTAGTAAAGGGTAGGTTGATTCTGTTGTTGTTCTTGATTCAGTGTTATCCTCACAGCTGATCCTAGGATCTCTTTGACTCTGTTTACTAGGAGGAAGATTAGCTGTAAGATCTTCATCAACATCTTCAGCTTCAGCAATACTAATAACAACTGGTTTAGTATGAGGAGGGCTCACACTAACTAGCTCTTCAACATTTTGAGTCTCTGTTCTGAGGCTTTCAGTATTAACCTCTGTTTCCGTTTATCCTTCACCTACGTTCTCACTCACTTCAACATCATCTGCCATTCTATCATCAGCTTCAGCTTCTTCACTTTCAATTCCTGTCAAATCAACATTCTCAACAGGCTCATTCGACCCAGGAGGGGCTTCTACTATCTCAAGGTCGTGTTCGTCAGCCATTGTGGCATTCTCTGGTGTAGGTACTTCTTCTGTGATCTCAGAAAACACCCCAAACTTGATTAACGACTTCTTGTTCTGATACTTAATCTTCACATTCTCTCTTAACTTCTGATTCAACATAGAGAACACCATATGATTCATTATCTTAACATCGTAGATTTTCACTGTGTTTGGCAGCGTTGGATACTTGGTTTCCAGAATCATCTGAAGAAATCTAGGAAACTTGTACCAATACTTATCGTTCAAGGTCTTCACATTTTTCATCATATCTTAAAACACACATTTTGAATAATTAAACTTCCACCCCTCGACCAAAGACACTACCCCTGAAGTTTGCTTCATAATCAACGTATCTATGCCACTTTTGTTCCCACTGATGCATACCAAGTAAATGTGAGCTAGAAGTCTCCAGTAAGGGTGCAACAACTTCTTAGTCGTGGGAGTATATGATCCCTCATAGCTCATCTTGTTCAACACTTCTATAACTTTCTCCTTCGAATAATCAGCCGGATCATTAGCAGGATCCCCAAAAACCAACACTTCACGAATATCTTGCACGGAAATTGAGACCTCTTTGTTCAGAACTTTTGACTTGATAACAATGTCTCCTTTCTTTGCCGATACATTATTCCAAAAGTCTTTTATCTAATCTTCACGTATAATTGGATTTTCTCGAAGTGCGTGAAACACATATTGAAACCCGAGATTCCCGAGTTTGACCGTAAACTTGGTCAAACTAAAATAAAACGTTTGAAAATAATTCTAAGTTTTCCAAAAACACAACATTATAATATATTCTGTTAATAAAAAGCCCAAAATTATGATAAAACAGTTTAAAAGTCCATCAGGTTTCAAACGGGCCCAAACCAATGGATCAGGCCCAAAATTTAAGGAGTGTGTGGTCCGTTTTGGGAGTGTGCGACCAGCCCTCAAGTGTGCGAGGGTACACCTGTAATTTCACATAAAAGTTTAAGGGTAATAATGGTAAGCAAGGTAGTCGCACAGTCCATGCGGTCAGCAAAAGTCAACCGTACACTCGACCTGGTCAACAGAAGTCAAACAGTCAACTCGCACACTTCCTTATTGGTCAAAGGGCACAAAGGACTCGTACACTGGTAATATTTCAGTGTGCGAAGGGCAATTCAGTCAATTTACTCAGTGTACGAGGGGCAAAAGTGTCTTTTCATTACAAATAGTTCACCCCGCACACTCGCCAAGGTTAAACAGGTAATTTCATCCAAGTGTGCGGGGGCAATCTGGTCATTTGGCCAACTGTGCGATCCCATATCCGGCGCATGTAATTCACGCTCCTTCTCCGATCATCATCTCCGACATCCTCAGACAAATTCCGGCCAAAAAATTAGGGTTTCGATCATCTGCAAACCTGTTCAGACTCCTAAAAAAATTAAAATCACACAATATTAACAAAAATAATCAAATGAATATACACAATCTCTTGCAAGCACTTTACCTACGGGATCAAATCACAGAGTTTCGGGCCAGACTACACTTGTCAACACTAATTTACTCTGGGTGATCCGAGCAGTTGCCAGTATACTTGTCCACTTAAACTTTTCTCCCTAGGCCTTTTTCATTTAACAATCTGCAACTTATTTATTATGTTTTCCATTTTAATTAATATGGACACTCAATTCAATCACAATCAAATCCCGGAATTTTAATTAGAACACGCTATCATACGTGTAGTTTCCCTACCACATATTTCACAAGCCTGTTCTAGGATTCTAAAACCTTGACTGGGACTGGATTGATAAGAGAACAGAACTGATCAGCAGCAAAGATGGATATAATATACAAATCAAATGAGTTTTCTCAATTTGATATAGGTTTTTCGGGTTTCTTTTGGGAACTAGAGGGCCTCTGTCGGGTGTATTTGATCTATAGCACGACAACGTACAACTAGCTCTTTGCTCACGCAAAACAGAAGCTAACGTTGCCTAGCGCCTCCAGGTCTTTGCTCACGCAAAACAAAGGAGATACACGAGTTGGTCAGAAAAGATTTCAGAACTAGAACAAAACTGTGTGTATCGGGGACGTCACACACGCATTCAAATAGCCATGTCCTAATTCCAAGTGACGTTCTTTCCTGAGGTCATTGAATAATTTAGTATTCTGCACAGAACCAATCAAAGAATCCAGCCATCAGGATAAAGCCTACCAACATATCGCTCTAGAGTCAGACCATTTCAATATTGGTCTTACATGAGTCAGCCTTAATCCACATAGTGAAAATTTATTTCATTTCCCGGGTTGTATCAAAGGCTTAGCAAAAACGATTTTTGTATTTTTCTAATTTTTCAATGTTCTTGTATTTTTCTGATTTTTTAATGTTATTGTATTTTTCTGATTTTTTAATGTTTTTGTATTTTTCTGGGAGACTACATCCCCCTAAATTTTTGCTTAAAATTGAAAATAAAAATAATAAACGAAAAACAATTTTAAGAAATAAATTTACAGAAACGAAGAAAAATATTTTTATGTGACCCAGTTCAATCCTCGAAATCGACCAGTTTTAACAGTTCAAGAAGAGTAAGAAAATGTGCATTATCAACTGGTTTTGTAAAAATATCTGCGACATTGTCGTCAGTATGTATTTCGTCCATAGTAATAAGTCCCTGGTTGAAAGAGTCACGTATGAAATGAATTTTTATGGCAATGTGCTTGGTTTTTGAAAAATATACCGGATTTTTCACTATTTGGATAGCTGCATCATTGTCACAATATATGGGATTTGGGAGAAATTCAAACCGTAATTTACCAGCTGGTGTTGGATCCATATAACCTGAGAGCAACAGGCTGAAGGGGCTACATACTCGGCTTCTATAGTCAACAATGAAACCGTCTGCTGCTTCTTGCATTACCAGGAGATGAGGTGATCCCCCAGAAACTGGCATCCAGCTTATGTGGACTTCATGTACCTACCTGTACCACTAAAATTGTTGTTAGAGAAAGCACATAAGTCAAATGGAGAGTCCCTTCGATACAAAAGTCCAAGCCGAGGCCTGCCCTTAAGATATCGAAAGATTCTCTTAACAGCATTTAAATGAGAAAGTTTAGGAGCAGCCTGCTAACGTGCACATTGACACACAACAAACAAAATATCTGGTCTATCGGCCGTCAAATACATCAACAAGCCAATCATCGACCGGTACAATGTCTCGTCAACAGCTTCCCCTTCCAGATCTTCGGTCATCACTGGTCTTTCTGCCATAGAAGTATTTGTAGGTTTCGTGACCTGAAGTTTGAACTTTGCAATGATGTCATCACATACTTTCCTTGATGAATTAAAATTCCCTTGGAGTCTTGACGAACTTGCAAACCCAAAAAGAAGTTCATTTCTCCCAGTGCACTCATTTCGAACTGTTTCTTCATTACTTCCTCGAACTCCTTGCACAGTGCGTCACTAGTGGATCCAAAGATGATGTCGTCCACATAGATTTACACTAAAATTTGACCTTCGCCCACCTTGGAATGAAAAGAGTCTGATCTATGACTCCACGAGCGTATCCGTTTGCGAGCAGATGCTCTGTCAGAGTAGCATACCATGCACGAGGAGCTTGACGCAACCCGTACAAGGCTTTGTCAAGCTTATAAACATGAGAGGATACCGTAGATCAACAAAGCCCGACGGATGTGACACGTAGATCTCTTCTTTCACTTTGCCATAGAGAAATGTCATTTTGACATCCATCTGGTAGACCTTGAATCCCATGAAAGATGCGTAGGCCAGAAAAATCCGAATTGCTTCCAATCTGGTTACCGGAGCGTACACTTCATCATAGTCAAGGCCCTCAATCTGCCTGAACCCCTGAACAATCGCTTTGTTTCGAACAATCACTCCACTATCCTCTTGTTTGTTTCGATAGACCCATCGAGTTCCGAGTGATTTCTTTCCAGCAGGCAAATGAACCAACTTCCACACTTTCAGCTTTTCGAATTGGTTCAACTCGTTGATGTGTGCAAAATGCAACATATAAATTACATCAAATGTGGCATAAAACTAACCCTTTTTTTAGTACTAATGTTGGAAAAAGTGTGTTTTTGTCTTCCTTTTGTATTTTCAGGATTAAATGAGCTCAAATGAACAAAAGAAGCAAAAAGACAGCTAAATCTAGCATAAATACAAGAAAAGGAACAAACGTGGCATGCCCGACCCCCCGACAACATCTTCCCAAGCAAAAACAAGTAAACAGAAGG
This sequence comes from Helianthus annuus, assembly GCF_002127325.2. Classification (NCBI taxonomy): domain Eukaryota; kingdom Viridiplantae; phylum Streptophyta; class Magnoliopsida; order Asterales; family Asteraceae; genus Helianthus; species Helianthus annuus. The sequence continues at coordinate 35,203,181 of NC_035447.2, read as the reverse complement.
CTGAACACGCCCCGTGCTCAATGAGCACGGGGGCGTGCCCAAGTGTCAACAGAACAGACAAAGTTGTAGAAGCTTCAATCACCCACCACGGGGGCGTGCCTAGCGGACCCGGGGCCGTGGTCAACTCTAAGATTCGCAGAATCTGAGGAAATCTTGATAGTACAGATACGCTTCTGCACACGGGGTCGTGCCCAGCGGACACGGGGGCGTGGTTAACTAATGCAGACAAACTGCAATTAATGAAGAAAGAGAAGAGGGATGGACACGGGGCCATGCCCAATGGACACGGGGCCGTGGCCGGGCTTCTGTTCAGGATATAAATAAGGGTGTTTGGCTCACTTGCAAATCATCCCTTGGCACACCACCTCTCTCACACTTCACCCACCACCATCACAACACCATCATCCACCACCATCATCCATCGTCCATCATAGAGTGTGTGAGTCGTCTCGGGATCCAAGATTGATCGTAAGAGTTCTTGACAATCAAAGGCCATGTTTGCCTAAGTCTCTTACATCACTTGGTGAAGACAAGCATTTAGTGTAATACTTTTTATTTTAATCTTTTCGCACTTTTTATTTGGTTATGTATTAATGACATTAATAACTAGTTTTATATGTTGAAGGTGATTCTTCCTTATCATTTGTCCGTGGTGTCTTGGCATTATTTTACTGTCCATGTAAAATAAAAGATTTTCACCATTCATATCTCCACGGTCTATATGGAGATATGTTGGCTACCTAGTCGGGGGTTAAGGGAATGGTTTGGTAAGAGTCTTGCCATTGTTCAGTGTATAGATCCGACAAAGGACCTGGGTCAAATTTAGTAGGACCTCCTTCAATACCCAATGGTATTGGATGGCGGGGGTCCAAACTCTTTGATCCCCTCATATGTAAACTACTATTAAAACTTTAACCCGGCTACTTAGGACTGTATCCCTGCTGACTCAGACTACTTAGCCGAGGGTAACGTCACCTTCAAAAGAGGGGCCTACCACATTATGCATTAATAACTTAATTAATTATCTTTCAATAATCCGACCCTTTAGGATTGTATCCTTGCTGACTCAAACTACTGGGTTGAGGGTAACGTCACCTTCAAAAGAGGGGCCTACTACAATAACTAAGATAATCTCTTAAAAAGTGCAAAAGTGCGGAAATAATCAAAGGTTACAATAAAGGCGAGTCGGATCCATGTGATTCATCTTGTCTATCTGTTTTTACTTTTATTTTATTTTTCAGCATTTTAGTTAGTTTCATTTTTTAGCTTAAAAATCTTTTTTTCTAACTTTTGATTTGATTAGACGTTGAGGATAAACCGGTATTAAAAGCTCTTGTGTCCTTGGACGACCTCGGTATCTTACCAACACTATACTACGCTCACGATGGGTGCACTTGCCCATATGTGTGTTTAGTGTTAGTAAATATCGTGTTTTATAAATTTAAAATTTGGCTAAAAAGTGTAAAAAGGGCTTAAAATATACATTAAAAATATATTACACTACACACGCATCAAGTTTTTGGCGCCGTTGCCGGGGACACAAGGATTTTAAGAAAGTTAGGAACCAACGGCCTAATCGTTTTTTTCTAATTTTTCTTTTTTTTTTAGATTTTTCTTAGATTTTTCAGCTTCTGCAGAACTCAGCACAGGCTGTGCCCGCTGAACACGCCCCGTGCCCACTCTTTGGAACTGGCAATCCTGTTTTAAGTCAGACAGTAAGCTGAACACGGGGTCGTGCCCACTCAACACGGCCCGTGCCCAAGTTTCAGTTACTGAAAACAGAACCGAAAGATCCCGACGGTTGGTAATTTCTGACACAAACATGAGTGATACTGATATTTTTTACTTTCGGCGCTCTTATGGTACGTGGTGTCAAATATGTGGTGGCCCTCATAAAGAATTAGAATGTTATTTTCTAAATTATAAGCCCCATTATATAGACCTATTGTTTTCCTGTAGCCTTAAGAGGGGCGAAAGTAAAAATAATCCATATCTCTCCCTCGAATGCTCTCAACCGGACCTTCTAGGAGAAATGCTTCTTGATGAACTATTTCAATTAGAAGATCTAATTCTTAATTGGTTAAAAGAACTTAGGATGGATTTTATTAATTCATCTCAAGACGATACCCAAGAAGAATTGTTGGGATTGCATTCGAATAAAAACAACTTCGTTGTTCTCGATGTTACCTCTAACTCTAGCGAGGACTTGAGCGATAGTCGTCCCTGTGTCGATTGTGCCGTGAAGGACTCTCCATCGACTTCGTTCGGTGCATACATAGACCTGAGCAATTCGGCATACACCTTCTTTAATGAGAGCCCGGGAAAGGGTTGGACTTGTCCACCTACATTTAGCATAGGAATCACCCTCACCGACAACCTCTTGCGTTCTCGTCTTAGTCTAGAGCAAATGAGCAATTAAGGTATCTAAGGCACTTTGGGGTTGTTCCATCCAGTAAGGAACCGCCCGATCTGGATAAGTTCCTTAGAAGTAAACGAAACTTCATAAACAGCCTCTAGACACGGGGTCGTGCCCAGGTCAACACGCCCCCGTGTTCACCAAAAGATTCCTTTCTGACTTTTGTCAGAATATGGACAAAATGTGTCAGGATCCTGTCTGCACACGGGGCCGTGTCCAGCCGACACGGGGCCGTGTGCAGCGTGCTGTCGTTTTCTATAAATGCAGCAAGATTCCTGCTCATTTGGACCACTCCAAAGACAAAGATTTGCTGGGATCTTCACTCATACCATCCTATGTATATTCTAAGGAAGGTTCTCAACAACCATCTTGTCTTTTCCATTTTTGTTCATTACCTTCTTCTTCAATTTTTCACTCACTACCTCCATTAGAGCTTAAAATCACCATGGTTCCAAGCTTTAAGGTGATGTTTGATAGATTTTTACTCAAGGAATCTTGATAAAAATAAGTTTTGCAACATTGTTTTAAGTTGTTTCTGCTAAAAATGCTTTAAAAATTGGAAAAATAATTTAAAACTCCAAGACTCTTTGTTACAAAAATCTGCAGACATCTGAACACGGGGTCGTGCTCAACGAACACGGGGCCGTGTCCGAGGTACTGTTCCATAATGATTGAACTCTTTTCGGTATGTTTTCTCAGAATGGCGAGCAGAAGGAGCGGAACGTCTTCATCGCACTCCAGGAACAACCGACAAGGGAGGAGGTCATCAACGGTTGAAGATTCTCTTGTGAACTACGTTTACGCCTTAAGAGAGGCCATTGATGAAATGATGGGGGTAGAAGAAGCATTGGTCGATCGTATTAATCATTTGACGGTGGGACTAGAGGGATGTCTTCGAGAGGTCAACCTTTTGCACCAAAGGTTGAACATTCTCAACTCTCCTCCTTTGGTACCAATCATCACCCAAAGGGCATGGAATGTGGTACCAGAAGTCATCATATCGGCCGAATGGTATGCCATACACCCGGAACCCCCTCGAGACATACTACAAGGGGTTCCGGTTGGTGTCACTCCCCCTCCACAAGATGTTGGGGAGAATGAAGCTGCCTTCTTCCTCCCAAGAGAGATAGAAGAATGGCTCTAACAACATCTAGGGAACACCCCTCGGCTCGGAGTTCTACCAAGCTTCTAGATACCAGAGAATTATTTCCGGAATTTTGGTTCTTAATGAAAAAGTAGAGCTCCTTAAGTAGAGCTCCTTAGAATGATTTTATGTATCACTTGACCTACCTAGTTTAGGACTTTTAACTTTTATCTTTCTACTTTGTTTTTAATTTTCTAGGAATATTATGTAAGTCTCTCTATGATTTAATGAATGATGGTTTTAGTTAAATTGGTGTTTGAATGATGATGTAATCGTTAAAACACACTCAAGATGGTGAAGGATAACAAGGGAAACTTGCACCAGCACCCCATGCACAAAAACAGGACGTCCCGCAAATTTTTCTTCGTTACAGCAAGTTCAGCACGGGCCGTGCCCGCCCAACACGGCCCTGTGCTGCACAATCTGCAAGAAATACTCAGTTCAGGTAACTGGACACGGGGCGTGCTCACTGAACACGCCCCCGTGCCCAGGCTTCTGTTCTTTTTATCAATTTCTGTTACTTGCGATCTGAACACGGGGCCGTGCCTGGACACCACGGGGCCGTGTCCAAACACCCAGTAACATAAAACTTTGCTTTTTCACACCTTTTTACACATCCAATCAACCTAAAAACTTATTTTTGGGACACATTGAGGACAATGTGTAATTTAAGTGTGGGGGGATGCTAAAACCTTGAATTTTTGGAAGTCCTAATCACAAGACTTACACAAAACTCTATTGGAACCGCTAATCACCCCAAATTTTTTTCAAAATTTTTCATTTTTTTTTTACTTGTCTTGAGTTAAGTTGGGAATTACAAATTTTTAAAAAAAAAAGGTTATGTTTTTACAAATTTACAACCGATAGCGTCATGATAAAAAGAACCAACATAAGAAAATTATGAAACGGCATGACAAATCTGGTTAAAATTTGATTATATATACTTGATCACATAAAAACCCATTCCCACAAAAGTGAGTTTTGAGCCTTTATTGAGCATATAAATACATATCTTTAAACTAAATGCTCATTTTTCGTTTCTTGTGTGAATAGCCGCTTGGTTTCTTACAACTCTAGAACTTGCCACGATGATACATTCCCGGTCCTCACCAACTTAAGTAAATGATGGAGGCATTAGGACTAACCATTTTTATTTCCACACCATTATTTTTCTTTTTTTTACCACCTACCCAAAATCCCCCTAGTTAACCCCTTTGAGCCTAAACCTTTTCATTTCTTAACCCAAAACAAACACCCTTTTACCCACCAAAACCTTTTCATTTTAAACCCTTTATTTTAGTAACAAAGCTCGGTTTTTCTTATGACTTCCTTATCAAAAAAAAATGATGACAATGATGAAGCCAAAAGAAATAAACAAACAAGTTTATCAAAAAGAATTTTGTTTGAAGGAAATGCTTCATAATAATAAAAAGTTATGAAAAATAAAAAGTCTTATGAAAACCGACGCTTGTTACGCCTTTCGCCCTTTTTACTAACCACTAACCCAACCACCTACCTTTAACCCAAGCCTAACCCTTCACCCCAAAAAGTCCTCTTGATATTTACAAAGGTATATAGTTAAAAAAGAGGAGGATTGATTGCTTGGCAAGCTTATGGTAGGAGTAAGTTCCATGCTGCTCTCGAGTGATTCACTAAAATACATCTTCGGTCAAGTGTTGAGTGATCCCCCGTGAGGTATGTGAACTTGTATATAAATGGAATTTTAAAAAGGCATGTTATGCCCTAATAAGTAATTTATCTTATGTAATGTTTTAAATAAATCATGACAAATAGGACTGTAAATAAAATAAAAATAAAACCTAATAAAAATCTTGGAAATTCCGACACTCTATGACAAGCCCAAAGACCTTCTCTTCTACTCGTTCCATTTGGGTGTGTAAAGCCACATTATAAAGAGTTTTGCTTGAGGACAAGCAAAGATTCAAGTGTGGGGGTATTTGATGTGTACAAAATGCAACATATAAATTAGGAAAAATTACAAGTTTTGTCCTTTATCTTTATACCATTTTTCAGGCGGTGTCCTTTTTAACGAATGTTGACAGGCGGTGTCCTTTACTAGGTATTTTGTTACAAGTTTAGTCCTTTACACCCAACCCAGTTAAAAAAACTCTGTTAATTGTTGGGTATAAAAGACTAAACTTGCAATAAATACCTAGGTAAAGGACTAAACTTGCAACAAAATACCTAGTAAAGGACACCGCCGGTTAATAATTAACAGGTTTTTTTAACTGGGTTGGGTGTAAAGGACTAAACTTGCAACAAAATACCTAGTAAAGGACACCGCCTGTCAACACACCGCCTGAAAAGTGGTATAAAGATAAAGGACAAAACTTGTAAATTTTCCTATAAATTACATCAAATGTGGCATAAAACTAACCCTTTTTTTAGTACTAATGTTGGAAAACGTGTGTTTTTGTCTTCCTTTTGTATTTTCAGGATTAAATGAGCTCAAATGAACAAAAGAAGCAAAAAAGACAGCTAAATCTAGTATAAATACAAGAAAAGGAAGAAACGTGGCATGCCTGACCCCCCGACAGCATCTTCCCAAGCAAAAACAAGTAAACAGAAGGCTGAACATGCCCCGTGCTCAATGAGCACGGGGGCGTGCCCAAGTGTCAGCAGAAAATACAAAGTTGTAGAAGCTTCTATCACCCACCATGGGGGCGTGCCCAGCGGACACGGGGCCGTGGTCAACTCTAAGATTCGCAGAATCTGAAGAAATCTTGATAGTACAGATACGCTTCTGCACACAGGGTCGTGCCCAGCGGACACGGGGGCGTGGTCAACTAATGCAGACAAACTGCAATTAATGAAGAAAGAGAAGAGGGATGAACACGGGGCCGTGCCCGAGCTTCTGTTCAGGCTATAAATAGGGGTTCTTGGCTCACTTGCAAATCATCCCTTGACACACCACCTCTCTCACACTTCACCCCCCACCCACCACCATCACAACACCATCATCCACCACCATCATCCATCGTCCATCATAGAGTGTGTGAGTCGTCTCGGGATCCAAGATTGATCGTAAGAGTTCTTGACAATCAAAGGCCATGTTTGCCTAAGTCTCTTACATCACTTGGTGAAGACAAGCATTTAGTGTAATACTTTTTATTTTTAATCTTTTCGCACTTTTTATTTGGTTATGTATTAATGACTTTAATAACTAGTTTTATATGTTGAAGGTGATTCTGCCTTATCATTTGTCCGTGGTGTCTTGGCATTATTTTACTGTCTATATAAAATAAAAGATTTTCACCATTCATATCTCCACGGTCTATATGGAGATATGTTGGCTACCTGGTCGGGGGTTAAGGGAATGGTTTGGTAAGAGTCTTGCCATTGTTCAGTGTATAGATCCTGCAAAGGACCTGGGTCAAATTTAGTAGGACCTCCTTCAATACCCAATGGTATTGGATGGCGGGGGTCCAAACTCTTTGATCCCCTCATATGTAAACTACTATTAAAACTTTAACCCGGCTACTTAGGATTGTATCCCTGCTGACTCAGACTACTTAGCCGAGGGTAACGTCACCTTCAAAAGAGGGGCATGCCACATTATGCATTAATAACTTAATTAATTATCTTTCAATAATCCGACCCTTTAGGATTATATCCTTGCTGACTCAAACTACTGGGTTGAGGGTAACGTCACCTTCAAAAGAGGGGCCTACTACAATAACTAACATAATCTCTTAAAAAGTGCAAAAGTGCGGAAATAATCAAAGGTTACACTAAAGGCGAGTCGGATCCAAGTGATTCATCTTGTCTATCTGTTTTTTCTTTTATTTTATTTTTCAGCATTTTAGTTAGTTTCATTTTTTCTAGTTTAAAAATCTTTTTGTCTAACTTTTGATTTGATTAGACGTTGAGGATAAACCGGTATTAAAAGCTCTTGTGTCCTTGGACGACCTCGGTATCTTACCAACACTATACTACGCTCACGATGGGTGCACTTGCCCATATGTGTGTTTAGTGTTAGTAAATATCGTGTTTTACAAATTTAAAACTTGGCTAAAAAGTGTAAAAAGGGCTTAAAATATACATTAAAAATATATTACACTACACACGCATCACTCATCCTGCATCGTGTCTACCCAGCTAGGTTCTTAAGAGCCATATTTGTTGTCTTCGGCTCAATATATGAGATGAAACATGAGAATAGGCATGTATTGATGACTCCTGTCTTGCTTCTGGTTAAAACTCCAGCTCCCACAGGTCCAATCACATTCTCGATAGGATGATCACGTTGGACACTTGTAGGAATAGCAATTTATGGAGCAGTTCCAGTCGGTGGTAGATTAATCAGGTTCCAAATTGCCACCGGTTCTGTTTGATCAGTAATAGGTTCCTCTGTCGAATCATCCGCAACATACTCATCAGGAATAGGACCACCGAAGAACATGTCATTTTGGTTGTTCAACGAATCTTCGTCATCAGATGAATCTAAAGCTTCCCCTCATTCATTGAGAATGTCGGAGTAATCTGGAGCTACTTGAATCTCAGGTGCATATATTGAAGATGAGGCGATAGGTGTGCGATCCCCCACAGCTATATAATTCCCCTCAAATTCAACATATCCCTCTTCTTCAGCGTTATATGTAACAGTCGAGGGCCGAGAAGCAACATTCGAAGGACCCGAGTTACCTGCATGAACAACATGAGTATCATCAAGAATATATGAAGATTTAAACAGATGAGCATAATTATAGAGAGTGAATGGCCTGTTTCCAGCATCAGTCTGATTTTCCTCGAGCCATTGTACGACGAAAGACTCAACAATCTGTCTTGTCATCTTGTTGTACCATTATAGGCAGTTTTGTTCTCATGTGCAGCTTTTCTAGCATATCCAATGAAAAAGCACTCATTTCCCCTAGCATCAAACTTTGGTATAGCTTCCAAGTGCAGAAGGGTGCATGGGCAACCAAAAGCTTTAAAGTGCCCAACATAGGGTTTCTCACCAAACATCACTTCGTGAGGCGTCTTCATGCGTGCTTTGTTTATAATCACTTTGTTTTGAACACAGCATGCTGCATTGATGGCCTCATCCCAGAAGAAGACTAGGAGCTTGGAATCACATAGCATCATGCGGGCCACTTCAATCAGGGTTCAATTTCTTCTTTCGGCAACTCCATTTTGCTGAAGCGCTGTATTGTCTAGCGATTCCCCTTTCAGCACAAAAGAAATTCAACTTAACATTCTAGAATTCGGTTGTAATACCTCGTAAAATTGTGTCCAATAATGTGTTGATACGTATCCCTAACCCTAATTATGTCAAATTATGACTAGGAAGGACTATTGTTGCCAAACAATGAAAAGATGTATATGGAGGGACTAAAAGTGTTAACATGCTTAAACTAAGCCTCTGAATGACCTTTTACGGTATTCGTATTCTTTAACGAACCACTTGTTGGACGTACGAAACCGTTTGTGTTTTAAATCAGAAGTTTGTGAATTGAAGGGTTAAAAGCGTCAACATGTTAATTATACCTCTGAGTGACCTTTTAACGAACCCGGAGCTTAATGATGTTTGGTTATACTTTCGGGAATATCTACAACCTAACTTAAAGGGTTAAAAGTGCTATTTACGAAAGTTATATTGAGTTAAAAGGTTGAGGGGTTGATCTTGCCAAGTTGTAAAGTTGTGTTACTGAAACAATGGGTCCTTGCGGGGCGCGAAACCCTTGGGTCTGCTCGGTCGCGTGGCGCAACGGGCATGTCTGTGTAGAAAGTGTTGCACAGCTGCCAGCTCTTCCTTATTCACCACACATACTACCCTATGCACACATAATTCGAAACCATGAGATTGTACCTGGTATTAAACACATCCCTGGACACCTGGAGTGATCTTGCAACCTCCCAAACACCTGGCTTGATCCTCCAAACTCAGCTCCAAGTATAAATAGGTGCTTTGGTGGCCGTAATTCCTTACACCTTCTCAATTCTTTACTTCTCACTCTTTTGGAGATTCCCAGCTGAAGGGAGACACCACCTTAGTTCTATTTTCGAGCTAGGACCCTTTGTAAGTGTCCCTAACTCCGGCTTTTCATTTTATAAGCTTTTCAAAGCCAAAAGTCAAGCTTTTTTTATAAAAGCTTTGACTTTCGGTTTAGACCTTTATGGTGCAGCCATTGTTCAAGGCAAACATGGCTACGTGATCGTAATTAGGTAGGTGTTAATCCCTCAAAAGGGCACCTCCTAAGAATCACTTTTGCTTGGTCAATTGACGGGTCAAATTTATTAAAATTAAAAAGTCATACGGGTCAGTTTTGAAAGAAATTAGAATCTGATAATGTAGGTGTTATAAAATATGTTTTATCACTTTAATAACTTGATAATAATTATTAGAACATGTGTAAACATGTTCAACCTGTCAATTCCAGGTTTAGGGTCGGTTTGCAACCGAAAGTCATGAAGTTTAACTTCTGCTTTGACTTTCGATTCTGACCCAAATTAGATTAGTTTCTTATTGTTTTAAGGTTCCACTATGACCATATTATTATGTAGTATAATCCTATGAGGTTATATTACATGGTCATATAGTAATCTCAGTTTATTTGCAAGTTCCGTTGTTATACTTAATTTTTTACTAAAATGCCCTTCTTTCAAAATAAGGTTTTAAACTTTAATGAGCATGCAAATGAATTATGTACTGATATGTTAACATGTTTAACATATTTTGATGTTATAAGTCTGATCACAAAGTGAGTTTTTATATATGATCGTAAATTATGTCTTTAAAGGACCAAAATGCCCTTATGGCATCTAAATTGGTTTTAAACATAATTTCACCATAAAACTCATTACATACTGATGTGATATCATAAATAGGATTATTTGGGAGAGCACTCAAGAGCTTTTTGTTAACTATAGAGTTCTGTAGTGGCATGTCATGGGTTCTCATCTCACTGACCAAGGCAACAAACCTTTGAATCTGGTTCTCAAGTAACTCTCCTGGATAATGGTTGAACAAATTGAACCTCTGAGTCAGCATATCCCTTTTGCTCTCCTTCATCTCTTCATTCCCTTCATACATTGCCAGCAAAGCATTCCACAGTTCTTGAGCAGACGTGGCATCCCTAACCCCAATATCAATCTTTGGTGCCAATGCTGAGTGTAGCATTGCAGTAGCCTTTTCATCAGTGGCAATCTTCTCACAATCTTCCTCAGTCCATTCGGTTTCAGGCTTAGGTGCAGTGGTTCCCTTTTCATCATCCACCACGTAAGTGAGCACAGTCGGTCCGTTCAAGATGGACCTCCAAGCCTTTGGATCCTTGATTTTCATATACTGAATGAACCTGAACTTCCATTCTGAGAACGATCCCCCCAAGATCAGCCTGGATATCCTATTGTTAGTTCCAATGATATTATCGAGGTCCTGAATAATAGCAGCCTTATCACTCAATGCCAATTGATTAGTTTGATCCATTTCTGAAAAACAATTAAAATTATAAGTGACAAAACAATTAAGATAATTCAGTTTATTACAAGCCTTTATGGTTACAGTTCAATTCGATTAAAACAGTCCAGAAAGGTCCAAAGTTCTGTTGCACAATCCAAAAGGGTCAAACTTAGGTCGCACACTCAAGAGTTACAAGCAGAAACCGTACACTCCAAAGATCAATGATTAACCGCACACTTCCAATGTCGCACACTTTAATCCAGAGACCAAGTCACTGAATTCGCACACTCCAAGAGGTTCAGATAGGAGTCGCACAGTCCAAAACTAAACACGCACATTTGAAGATATTCAAAAGAGTATCGCACACTTGAAAAAGTTCAAGTAACTGAGGTCGCACACTTCAAGTCTAACCCGTACACTTGAAGAAGTCCAAATAATGTCGCACACTATTAACGTTGAACCCTCACACTTTCAAAGGAGTCAAAACAAGCCGCACACTTCAAAATGTGAACTCGCACACTGTCAAACAATCCAGGTTAATTTGCACAGTCCAAAGTCTAAAACAGTAGACCGCACACTTGACTTGAGGTCGCACACCCTTTTATTGGACCACACAGTTTTACAATTTGGGCCTCACAATTGTTCAAATGGGCCCGTACACTCTCCAAAAGCCCAAACAAGTTTCCAGCACACTTCTTGTCGCACAAGTGTTCCCGCACACTTATTTTTGGAAATCAAATCAAAGTTGTTCCAACTAATTCTCCGAAAGATCAGGACTTTTGTTTATTTATTTATTTATTTTTTTGATCTTTTCGATGATTATCTTCAACCAACTTTCTAAAAATCCTGCAAAATCACTTAGTCTTGCACCAAAAACGGATCAAATGCCCAGTTTAGATCAAAAACTTTATGAATTTTATGATAACCTTGAACAAAAAATCCAGAACTTTAAATATTTAATAACAATTTTGATAAAAAAATCCAAGATTTTTGTAATTTTCAAAAATGCTGATTTCACAATTTCAACCTTTTCAATATCAAAACCTGATTTTTAATACCAAAGGCAGCCTGTTTCAAGAATTTTGCACCAAAACGGAATGAGTTTCAAATTTTAAAAACCCGATGTTTTGTTTCACAAAAAAGGACAAATCTGGGGTTTATACTAAAACATTAACAGTTTGTTTCTAGGTTTGATCCTTTTCTTCGGTCAGGTTTAAGAGACAAAAATTAGAGCTTTTCAAGAAGAAAAACCTGCACAATATACTTCAAAACAAGATGAATCAGTCGAGCAAAGATGTATGGATTAAACAGATTCGAACAAAACAGAAAACCAAACCTTACTAGTTGTCTTTGAGTCTTCGAACAGCAGCGAACACACGTCCAATCTTCAAGATATCCGATCCAACCGAGCCTTCGTCAGACTACTTAGGCTCTGATACCAATTGTAAGTCCAGAAACACTTAACAATCGGATATCAAGACACCAAACAAGTAGCGGAAATACAAGAATGATGTAGAAGATTGAAAGTAATTGTATTAATTCAATAACAAGAGCACACGATCTAAGATGACCGTCTGGTTGTAACGCACAACGTTCCTGAACTTTAGACGCTTGGCAAGTACAATCCCTGAACCTCTAATTAGTTATCAATTTTGGTCCCTGTAATTTATGGAGTTGATGTTTTGAACTTTTGGTGTGAATCTTGTTGATACTATGATGCTTGACTCTCTATTCTAGATGCTTGATCCTTGACACTTAAACTATGAGACTTGATACTTAATCTAGATATTTGACTCTTGATGCTTAATCTAGACACTTGATTCTTAATGATTAAACTAGATACTTGATTCTTAATACTTGATACTTGGACTCTTGATTCTTGATACTTGAGAAACTATGATTCTTGACTCTTGAAACTTATTCGGTGCTTGACTCCTTAAACTCGTGAAACTTGATTCTTGGTTGAACGAGAGACTGGAGCCATGTCACTGGCGGAATCTATGAAACTTGGAACTTTGCTTTGAAATGTAATCTAGATGCTTTATCCAAACTATATGCAACGCAAAGCCTAACCTAACGCGCAAAATGAATCAAAATCGTGAACGCGGAAAAGATGGATTGGCCAGAGTGGTCGTCCGATCGGATGACCACCCGATCGGATGACCGTCCGATCGGATGACCACCCGAATGGGTGACCACCCTATCCATCTTGCACCGCCTTATCACCCTTTCTAACTATAAATAGACCTGTCACATCACCACTTTGAGTGATGTAACAGCTCTGCTCGACCAGACACACACACTCTTCAATTCTTCACTTCTCTTGCTGATTTCGGTATGTTTTAGGCTAGATTCATGTACTTTCTTAATCTACACACCATTCTCTACATGATTCTCACTTGAAATCACACTTTTCACCGTAAAATCTCTCGGATCTGAGTTCTTGAGGGTGATGTCATCATGGAGGTTGTACAAACTGACATGTGATGTCATTCTAAGCAAGATCTAGCTCAGATCTAAGATGATTCATACGTTTTTACACTAAATCTAACCAGAATCTAAGCTAAATATAGACTTATTCCTATAAAACTTGAATATCATCACCTTTTCTCAAAACATTTACTTTATTCAGAAGAAACCGGGTCTACACTAACAGTAGATCTGATGAATAGTCTAGAGTGGGTGTCGATCTAAGTCCTTACTGGAAAAGACGAGCAAAGCACGAATTCCGACATAAACCCATCAGGGACATACGACTAACCGGACAGGGGTGGTTCCCACCGATCAGAACGGTTGTGAACTGATAGGTTTACCGTTGTCTCAATACGTGTCGTACAGTCACTATTAAACTAGAAACTTAGAATTTTCACAAAGTTGGTAACCAAGAACAAGGGTCACCCGATCGAGCGGCAACCCGATTGGACAACCATCCCATCAGATGACACTTGTTTTGAAATCCTTTAAACACTTGGTAACTTTTAAGGGTTGGAAGTCTTGATCGAAGGACAACCCGATCGGACGAGCAACCCTCCGATTAAGGTGATCCAGGGTGCTAGCCATTCGGATCGAATGGCCATCCGATCGGATTACCATCCGATCGGACAGCCACCTACTCACTTATGCTTTCCACTCAAGTGGCAACCCGATCAGATGGCCATCAGATCGGGCAGCCATCCGTCTTCACAACACATAGGAGTCACCCGACCGGCTGACCATCCGATCGGACAGCCATCCGATCAGACAAGCCATCCGATCCAGTGACCAACTTGAAACCTATGCAACCTCGTTACTCTACTCGACTCTTATCCTATTGTAATCTAATCAGGCTAATTCTAAAAGAGCTCCCTTTGATCCAATAGCAATTTGTACTGTTTAGCAATCACTGTGAGTATACTCGATCCCCTTTTTACCTTAAACTTTTGGGGTGTAACATGTATTTTATGAAACTTAAACTTGAATCTTTGAAACTTATACTCTATCGTTTGTGAAACTTATGATTCTTGATTCTTGACTCTTTGTGCTATGTGACGTTTAATCCAGAGTGTGTAGTTCCGCCTTAGCAATAATAGCGCTATAGGAGATGCACCTCTCCCATTATTCTCGAGGGGATATTGTTAGGAGGAGTCTAGTTTGCCTTGAGTCTTGGGTAAACACTAAAGCATGAGGATACTTAGGCTATCACTACGTGGACTGCGACACTAACACGGCTGAAACTATTTTATTGTTTACACTGTGGATATGAGTTGTTTTTAATCTATTATTCTATCATCAAACTTGTATACTCGCCAATACTTTGGTATTGATATTTTAATACAGGTTGTAGGCTGATAGGATGCTTTGGAATGCATGGAATCCAGCTAAGAGATGCCTAGAAACGTCACCTAGTTAATTTAGAATCTTTTGAACATTTTGAACAATATTCATTATGGTTTGTATTGGATATTTGATTTGGCCGTGTATGATGTTATGATGAATCTGATTTAATTTCTATTGAAACAAATAGTGTTATGAAATCTCATGAGCAATCTGAACGCCTAGTGCTCGCACGCCGATGTTTCCGCCATCAGTTGGGGTGTGACACTGGTACTCAAGTCGCACAAAACACCAAAGTTTCAATGAGAATCAACAACGTAAAACATAAGAGGAACATCCTATTTATAGTTACATAGGATGCCCTAGTACATCGGGCCAAGCCCATACTCGTTAGACCTCTAAACCGCCAACCAAGCCCAATAGACTAATCGAACCCAAACCAAACAAATAACCCAAGACAAACGTAAACCTAAACTAGTTTATGCCCTTACATATTAAGTGGGTTTTGATAAATGACGATGTTTTTAGTCTCTTTTTGCGTGTGTTTTAGTCTTTGTATTGTTTTGAGTTTTTGATATATAGACATGTGTATGCTTGGTTTTGTAGGTGGAGCGCTCCCTTAACAATGAAGTGGTGCTCGTACGAGTCCTCACCCCTATTTTTGTGTTTTTTTCCTTTTTAATATTTTAGCTTTAGGTTTCTTTTTTATTATCATTGTTTTTATCACTTTGTCTATGTTTCTGTTTAAACTTTGTTAAAAAACGACCTGCCCCTCGCTGTAGAGCACTGTATAAGAACATTCAAAATCTTTCCTTTCAAATATTTGTGAGTGTGTTCTTTATATTATAAAAAGTGGTTGTGAGTGAGAAAAGAGAAAATGTTACTATTCATCTTTATATTTAAGGAGACACTGTTCACACTCTATATTTTTTTTAATATATTTTAAAATTTTGTAAATGGTTGTGAGTGAAGGAGAAAGAAAAAAGTAATGATAAATGTATAAAAATTATTATTTAATTAAAAAGAGAAAAAATATAGTGATTTTTAATGTAATTATAAAGTACATAATATAAAAGCTTCCACTATTCTCATACCTCCAAATCTTATTTTCACATCCCTTCTCACTATATTTATATATATATAAAGAAATAAAATAGAGGGGTGTGTAAATATCAACTTCTATAAAAGCTTTCTCATAGAGGGTGGAGATATAATAGGAAGTTTCTTTGGCTAGGAAGGCTAGGAAGTAATCTTGACCATCAATTAATTTAATCAAGGGCTAAGATTAAATGATGGAAATGAAGGGAAGAAAAAGATGCGCGTGGGTTTGTGTAAGGGTATTGTAGTCAATTCAGGACAATAGTTTCTCTCTCCTCCAATACCCCCTTATTTTTTAAACGTTAATAACTTTTTCATACAACATTATTTTTTTATAAAAATTGCACCAAAAAAACGAGCGTTTTTTTATCTTTAAAACGAGTATACTATTGCCATATTTTCGAAAAAAAATTTCGAAAACCCAGTTGTGTAAAACGCAATGGAAAAAAACCCAGTTGCGTAAAACGCAATGGAAAAAAACGTAAAAAAATGACTTTTTTCTAAAACACAATGAACCAAAAACACAAATAAATGTCTTATTTCTAAAACGCAATGGCTAGAAAACACAAAGAAATGTCTTATTTCTAAAACGCAATAGCCTAAAAACACAAAAAAATGTATTTTCTAAAACGCAATGGATTGAAAACACATAAAAATGTGTTTTACCTAAAACGCAATGCACAAAAAACACAAAAGAAATGTGTTTTTCTAAAACGCAATGGATCAAAAAACACATAAAAATGTCTTTTTTCTAAAACGCAATGGCCTAAAAACACAAAAAAAATGTTTTTTTTCTAAAACGCAATGGACTAAAAACGCATAAAATGTGTTTTACCTAAAACGCAATAGACTAAAAACACTTCAAAATGTGTTTTTCTAACCAAACTATATAAAACGCAATGTTTACTATCATTTGGTGGGGTATGAGAAACAAAAAAAAAATTCAAACCAAATTCATTTCTAATTTATCAAAACCAAAACATAAACAGACAACAAATATATAAAACGCAATAAGAGACAAAATCTTATAATCATCACAAAGCATCAATTGAATAGGCTTAGGTGTCATTTCCAATACCAAGAGTAAAAGAATTGCTGTAAAAGTCTATACAGATAGTCTTTTCTCATAAAACGCATTCACTCAACCAACCTTTTTTAAAAAGGGGAGACATTATCTTCACACTCCAATGCCTTAATCACCTGCAAAAATCGCTTCAAACGAACTGTAGTCTCTTCGTCACCAAAGCCCAAGAACATGCAGACATCATGCACGTGTTCGTCTTCGAATATCAATGGTGTTGCGAGTGAGAGTGGTGAAAATGATGGGGAGGGCTGTGGTGGCGGTGGGCGATGTAGTCGTGGCGGTGGGCGGCGACGGCGGCGAAGACGGTGGTGGCGGTGGTGGTGGTGTTGGTGTGGGGGTGAGATGAACTGCAAAAGAGAAAACGCACTGGTTTTTTTTAGATTTAGGGTTTCATAAAGACTAATTTGTGGTTGACTAAAATACCCTCCTCTTTATTTTTAAATTTTGCCACGTGTCATAATTTTATTGCTTCCTATCCTTCCTAGCCAAATTAAACTTCCTATTTGATCCTGTCCCTTCTCATAGAAGGGAATATGAATACTCTAACCCACTACATCTGAATTCTCCTTTTTAATGTTATTTTGTGAAACTTTTTTGAAAAAAAAAAAAAGTTACTATATAATGAGTATTATTCAACCTTTAAATCTAGCATCTATTCAGTTAGGATTCGACATCTTTTTAAACAGGATATCTTAACTCGTAAGAAAGATCTTTTATTAAAGGGGAGGGGCATCCATATACCTAAGTCCTACCAATTTTGCCGCTACACATCACTTTGACAATCCACTACCTTAAAATACACTCTTTGGTGACACCACTATCCTAAAAACAATTTTTATGATCGAATAAAATCATTTTTATTCACAAAATTTAGACTTCAATAATTAACAAACTAAAATATCCTAAAATTATTTAGAATTTTTAAAATTTGTATAGTTATCAAATTTTCAAATTAAAGTTTTAATAAATATTATATACCATTTAGTTATTGTAGAGTTTAATTTGTAATTCTAATTATTGTAATGTTTAGTTTCTGTAATTTTAACTATTGTAATATTTAGACTATGGGGTAGGTTGGGGCGTGGGTTGGGTACAAACGTTCACGTCACCATCCCGGGTGAGCTTGGGTTTCGGCGTGGCCCCTTGGGCAGGGGTTTCAGCCTGGGCGTTGAGCGGGACTACGAACATGACATGGTGGAACCTCGTTGGCCAAGACTACTAGCCGTTTGGGCTAGCCGTTGGGCATGAATTTAAAAAAAAAAAAAAACTTTTTTTCCTATATAAAACCCTAACATATTTAACATTTTTCTCACACAATATCAAACACATAAAACACAATCTTGCCATGAGTTCTTCAAGTTCAAATGAATCGTCATCATCATCTGACGATGGTGCGAAAATATTTCTAAAAACGATCGCGACGGTGGTGAAAGCTATCGTGGAAGACGATGAGGAAGAGACTTCGAAACCTAAACGGATGAGGTACATTGCTCGTGAACGGCACACCGCTAACAATTTGTTGGTAAGCGATTATTTCTCAGCCGAACCTAAGTATGATGAAAAAATGTTAGGCGTCGTTTTCATATGAGTAGAAACTTATTTTTAAGGATATCTAGGGATCTTGAGGAGAAGTATGTTTTTTTCCAACAAAAACCGGATGTAACCGGGAAATTAGGATTTAGTACGTGGCAAAAGGTCACGGCCGCACTTAGACACTTAGCGTACGACAATACTTCGGACATTATGGAGGACTGTTTAAAAATGTCTGCACGTGTAGCTAGAGAAAGTCTTCACAACTTTTGTTCATGTATTTTAGAATTTTATAAGAAAAGATATTTGAGAAAGCCGTCATTCGGTGACATGCAACAAATATTGGAACATCACGTCGATTATCATGGGCTACCCGGGATGCCAGGTAGTTTAGATTGTATGAAATGGCCTTGGGAACTTTGTCCAACTGCATGGCAAGGCGCTCACACGAGTGGATATCACGGGATGCCAGCCATCATGCGTGAAGCGGTTGCGTCCCAAGATCTTTGGATATGGCATGCGTTATTCGGTATGCCAGGTTCACATAACGATATTACCATCATAAACCACTCGTCCCTTTTCAATGATCGGGTAAATGGTATAGGACCCAAAGGAAGTTTCTTTGTAAACGGGGTTGAGTACGTGTATGGGTACTACCTAGTTGATGTATTTACCCGGAGTGGGGGTTTTCGTAAAATCGTTCACAAAACACGGTACCATAGATCCAAAGAGATTAAAGTTTAACAGGGTCCAAATGGCTGCACGTAAAGACATCGAGCGAGCGTTCAGTGTTTTGAAGAAAAGGTGGCGAATATTGACAATGCCTTGTCGACTATGGGACAAGGATCAGATTGGAAACGTGATGTACGCATGTATCATTCTTCACAACATGATTTTGGAGGATGAAGGTAGAGCGATTGTTACCTACTATGATGACGATGACCCCCGACCAGATAACGTAACAGTTACAGACGAAGATAAATCAATAAATGAATTTTTGATCAAGTCATGGATATATATCACAACCTTCAATCTGATTTGGTGGATCATGTTTCAACCATTTCTGGGTTCGAAACCGACAAAGACGGCGATTCAAACGAAGAATGATTGTTTTTATTTTGATACTATGTTTTTTATAATTATTATTTATGTTTATGTATATATATTTAAAATATATATATATAATGATGTGGTTTGGCCACGCCACCTCAGCCATGCCCACCATATCCCTATGAAATTGGGTTTCGGTATTGGATGCCTCATAATCCACCTGGATGCACCAAACCCACCATACCCCATAAGCCACGTCCACCATACCCCACGGTCTTAATATGATTTTTTAATTTTTGGAATGATTATCTAGTGATTTAGTTGGTAGTTTAAAAAAAATAATGCTGTAAGAAAATGATAGTGACTTTAGACCACTTATTTCAACTCTACCTTAATAATTACTCTAAAAGATTATTATATTCAAAGTAAAACTTTAATGTTGGTGCATTATCTTTGGATTCCAAAATCAAAGTAGATAACTAAACAGGCATAGAAGATGAAATAGATGCAAGATGACACAGATACAAGATTAATTAAACATACGAAGGGTGCTATATCATAACCCATCATTAAGAGAAAATTATCATCAATCATCATACATAGATGGAAGAAAGAAAGCCAAGAACCATGAGTCCGTTTCAAGCACTAAATTTAGCATCTCTTTCAACAAGTTCCTTCAACTCATTAGGAAGATATTTGGTTTCGAGTAAATTGCCATTTTAGTCCCTGAGTTTTGTCCAAATTTGCCATTTTAGTCCAAATAGTTTTTTTTTCCTCTGGGTCCCTGACTTTTCCCTTTTGTTGCCATTTTGATCACATACACTAACTCCATCCAAAAACTCCATCTTTAACCAGGGGTATTTTGGGGATTTTCATTTTAAATGTTTTCAATTGCCATTTTGATCCAATTCCAAAAAATAAAAAAAAATTCCAAAAAATTCTAAAAAATAATAAAAATTCTAAAAAATTCTAAAAAAATACAAAAATTCCGTTTCGGCGCGAACCGTTTCGAACCCGAACCGTTTCGAGCCGAACCGTTTCGAGCCGAACCGTTTCGACGCGAACCGTTTCGACGCGAACCGTTTCGACCCGAACCGTTTCGACCCGAACCGTTTCGAGCTGAGCCGTTTCGACGCCAACCGTTTCGACCCGTACCGTTTCGACCCGAACCGTTTCGACACGAACCGTTTCGACCCGTACCGTTTCGAGCCGTACCGTTTCGACGCGAACCGTTTCGAGTTGAACCGTTTCGAGCCAAACCGTTTCGAGTCGAACCGTTTCGAGCTGAACCATTTCGAACCGAACCGTTTCTAGCTGAACCGTTTTGAGCCGAACCGTTTCGAGCTGAACCGTTTCTACACGAACCGTTTCGACCCGTACCGTTTTGAACCGAACCGTTTCGAGCTGAACCGTTTCGACCCGTACCGGTTCGAGGCACGGTTGCGTCGAAACGATTCAGCTCGAAACGGTTCGGGTCGAAACGGTTCGCGTCGAAACGGTTCAGCTCGAAACGGTTCGGTTCGAAACGGTTCAGCTCGAAACGGTTCGGCTCGAAACGGTTCAGCTCGAAACGGTTCGGCTCGAAACGGTTCGGCTCGAAACGGTTCCGCTCGAAACGGTTCGGCTCGAAACGGTTCCGCTCGAAACGGTTCAGCTCGAAACGGTTCGGTTCGAAACGATTCAGCTCGAAACGGTTCGGGTCAAAACGGTTCGCGTCGAAACGGTTCATCTCGAAACGGTTCGGCTCGAAACGGTTCAGCTAGAAACGGTTCGGCTCGAAACGGTTCAGCTCGAAACGGTTCAGTTCGAAACGGTTTAGCTCGAAACGGTTCAACTCGAAACGGTTCGCGTTGAAACGGTTCAGCTCGAAACGGTACGGGTCGAAACGGTTCGCGTCTAAACGGTACGGGTCGAAACGGTTCGGGTCGAAACGGTACGGGTCGAAACGGTTCGCGTCGAAACGGTTCAGCTCGAAACCGTTCGGGTTCGAAACGGTTCGCGCCGAAATGGATTTTTTAGAATTTTTTAGAATTTTTATGATTTTTTTAGAATTTTTTGGAATTTTTTTGATTTTTTTGAATTTTTTTGATTTTTTGGAATTGGATCAAAATGGCAATTGAAAACATTTAAAATGAAAATTCCCAAAATACCCCTGGTTAAAGATGGAGTTTTTGGATGGAGTTAGTGTATGTGATCAAAATGGCAACAAAAGGGAAAAGTCAGGGACCCAGAGGCAAAAAAAAAACTATTTGGACTAAAATGGCAAATTTGGACAAAACTCAGGGACTAAAATGGCAATTTACTCTTTGGTTTCCACATACTCTTCTTTTTTCAACTTGGCCGTTTTGGCCAGTTTATCAGCACTGGTTGGCGTATTCTCGCGGAACACGCTTAATATTTATATTGTTCTTGTCAACAAATGGGACCTTTTCTATAAAAGTAAATGCTCGTCAAGTTTTGATGAAGCCGGGTTCGAGCGTACATATTTAAGCTCGAGCTCGGCTCGCCAGTAAAATCATAAGCTCGGCTATTTTGAGAACAACCTTAAACGAGCTAAAAGTTGAGCTCGAGCTTGCTTCAACATCGCTTAAATGAGCCAAAGCTCGGCTCGAGTTCGGCTCACCAATGTTATCGTCATTATTATTGTATTATATGTAAAAAAAAATTGTTTGGGCTCGTTTAGGCTTGCAAGCCTAAATGAGCTTTGTATTTTAGGCTCGAGCACGAGCTCGATGACTAAACGAACTCTATTTCAGGCTTTGGCTCGTTAAGGCTCGACTCGTTCGCACTTTTAGTTAAGCCGATCACGACTAGCTCTCGAGTCTCCGTGCTTATTTAGACCCCTACTTATGGTTCATGCCTCATGCCTCATGCCTCATGCCTCATGCCTTGGTCTCGTGAACTATCCCAACATTGAATATAAGGTGCTTTTGTAAGGGTATAATATGAAAATTAGAAGTAAAAAGATATAGAACACAAGATTTGAAATTTTGATGTTAGGGTCAAAATATGACGTAGTGCAACCAATAGTAAAGCTGACGACATCGATGTTAATATAATAAGCCTTACGATAGACATGGTTGTTTTCATCTAGAAAACTGATCGTACGATATTTTGTTCTATACCTAAGGGTCAGAGGTGTTTAAAAAACTCATTGCTCGAAGTTCGCTCGAAAAAAGCTCGGCATAAATTTGGCTCGGTTGTAAATGAGCCAGCTCGGCTTGACTCGGTTTGTAAACGAGCCGAGCTCGAGTTAGGTCTGGCTCGGCTCGTGAGCTGGCTCAATAAAGTTTACATCCTTCATTTTTTTGTCACACATCGTTTAGAAAACAAAAACTAAGAGAGTATCTCACCTATAAAAGAAAGTAAAGACAATGTATAAAGTGAATTAACTATTTATACTTGCATATTTAGCCATATGGTTAAATTAAATGACAATTATAGCCCTTAGTCTATGAAGAAATTTATTTTTAAGGGCTTTTTAAGTAGTAAATTTTACGGTTCTTTGTTAGTTCGAGCTAGATCGAGCCGAGCCGAGCTAGCTCGAATTCTAATCGAGTCGAGCTCGAGCCTCAAATCTTAGCTCGATTTGAAATTCGAGCTCGAGCCGAGCTCAAGCTGGGTCTAGCTCGGCTCGACTCGGCTCGTTTACAGCCCTACTAAGGGTGGAGGGTATGGTTGCGGTGAGTTAGGGTGTTTGAGTTTTCTCTACCCAGTAATCTCATGCCATGTCAACTCCTCCCCTTCACTCCTCATTTTCTACTCAAACACTGGCAACAGTTTAAACACCCACTCAATTAAAAAAATTGATTGGTTCTCTCTCTCATCTCTCCTCTCTCTCTCCTCCTTCGTTTCTTTTTCACCTTCGGTGAATACTCGCCGCCCACACCCCTTCTCTCCTACTCCCCACTCACCAATCCACCACCGGCAATCATTCCCCGCTCGGCAACACCCCTCCCGATCACACTCACCGCAACCATATTGTCCACCCTAAGGCTTAAGGGTGTGGGGTGCGTCCCCGGCACAGCGAGGCCCGGCGCCACCGCCCCCTCTCGGTTCGTCCCGTCCCCAACGTCTGATCCTTGCCACCTGCGACACCCCACCTCTCTCTTTTCTTCTTTATACTAACATACACATATACATACATACACATATATGTATTGAGGTCGGCTCATCCTCACACCCGTTTACGTGGACGCCTACGTGGCGGATCACAGTGGCGGATCCAGGAATTTATTCCAATGATGTCACTATTTTTTGATGTTTCAATTTCATATTAGCGGACATAAAAATTTCTGGGTCAGTTCGATGGTTCGAATCGGATAAAGTTCATCATATAATTAAAAAATACAATAAAAATGACAAACATCACCATTAAAAATTAATAAAATCACATAATATAAATTAAATAGTCTTTAATAATTAAAAATAACTACTTATAGTTGCTCCCTACGAATTTTCATCTTTTGAAAACGTTGCATTACATCGTCGACGGAAACTTGTTGAAAGAACTCTTTTTCAATGTAATAAATGCAAGAATCATTCATGTATCCATCACCCATCCTATTGCGCAATTCCGTCTTCACATGCTTCATTGTAGAAAAATTTCTTTCAACACTAGCCGTTGCAACCGGTAAAACTAGTGATAATTTTATTAAACGTTAGACCAACGGATAATCAATATGTTTTCTTGTTTCCACCATCTTTTTGGCAAGATCACTTACTCCATTCATGTTGGCAAACCGCGCATCTTCTTTCACATTAACAATGTGAGAACCCGAACTTTCAAGGCTTTTTCCTCGACACGTCACTTGTTCCACATCTTTGTTTCTTAGTTCATGGTGATGTAACAGTACACGTTTGGCATTTGATTAATAGATTTGATTAATAAATTGTTATGTTATGTGTAATTGATAAGTTAAGGCTTGCAAATGCCCCGACGAAAGAGTGGGACTTTCGCCACTTAGTGTTTATGATGAAACTCGGTTTCGTCGTGAGATGTTTCGCCGAAATGGGCTTCGGCCCAAATGGAACCCAGATACACTGACCTTCCTATTTAAACGAAAACCTACCTAACCCTAAACCCTTCTTCTCATTTGTGGGCGACGGCAACGCTATCCTCTCTTTTCGAAGCCTTCTTGCATTCTCGAGATTATCTTGTCGAACGGTTAGCACTTCATATGCATGATGTTATATAATGTTGATCTGTAGATGATTACTTGAAATACATTAGGGTTTCGTTTGTGTCTTTGTGCACTTGAATGAATGAATGATTTGGAGTTTATTCATGTGTTAGTGAGTAGAAAACTCTACGAGACTATATGTGATTCTGTGTTTTGTTTCATTAATGAATGGTTGCTTTATGATCGTATAACAAGTAATGGCTAGGGTTGCATGATAACCAACTACAAATTGTTATGATTAGGGTGCGAGGTTAATGCGCGATGATTAACTGATACGTTGGTTATGCGTGTTGATTCGTAATTAAAATGCACGATTATCGTCTAAGCTATGATTAGATCTATTGAAGTATTGATGAATTAGATAGCATACGTTATGGCTGAACGAAAGAATCCGTAATTGCCTGTTTGGATTGATGACGAAACTCTGGGCCTTTCGTCACCTCTATTCTTGACGAAACTCTGGGCCTTTCGTCGCTTATATTATTGACGAAACTCTGGATGTTTCGTGATCCCCACCTTGACGAAACATGTGTGTTTCGTCATGAAAAGCTTGTGAGCTGAACATGGACAGTAGGTGACTACGAATGATAATTGTTGGTGAAACTCTATTAACTGCATGTCAATTATGATTGATACTGACAGAGAAAACATGAATGGGTTGTCAGGAGTAATACGTTTGACTGTTATATGTTGATCTGAAACATACACGTGAATTGGATTGTATGGGTGTACGTAACTGATAAGTACTATTCGAAAATCACTGTGTGAAAAGTATAATGTCAATCATATGTGAACATTGTGAATGTAAACTAACAATGCATGCATGAATACTGTAGGCTGTGACTGTTTAAGTGTGAACAAGTAATTAACCAAACCGAGCAAATCAAGGTGAGTTCACTGCTCTTTTTCCAAGCATGCATCCCGGGGAGGGATATCGGGTAACGTTCCGGGGAGGAATGTCAGGTTATTGGGATGTTTGGTTATTATACTCTTTTCTATCATATAAGACCCCTTACATCTACTGATAGTTGTCGGGGAGGCAACGAGGTTATTAGTTAATAGCGCTATTAGGTTTGGCACCCTCACACCGTACCGGGGAGGACGGGCGTGAACTAATTACCTTAAAGCATGACCAATGTTTTAATAGAGACATTGGGGTTGGGCAAATACATCTTGTAGCCATTGCGGTAATCGAGTTAATAACAAAATCAAATCAAATTGTTGAACTGTTTTATACACATATCTGGTAACTAAACGAGTTAACAAAACTTTGAACTCACCAGCGTCGTCTGACACACTTGTCTGCATGCTTGCAGGTCGTTAGATTTCTGATTATGGACTTGCTATCTGGGAGTGCTGGAGTGGTCATGGATCGAGACTCTTGGATATTTGATACATGGTTTTAAACACTTGCTTTGGAACAGCTGTTTAACAATTTACTTTATGCTTCAGCTGAACGATTTCTTTAGTTTAAAACTTATAACTTGGATTTACCTTATGCAATGAATCGAATGTTTTATTTAAATATTTATTATTGGTTCAATGTGATTGGTGGTTTGGATCCTGGTACGTCACACGTCCCGCGGTGAATCCGCATGTGGTATATTGGGGGTGTGACAAACAATGTAGTGGTCGAGTTCATATTTAAGATTGTCTTTTTCATCAAAGTTCAAATCATACGGATACAAATAGGCCAACTTTAGCAAGTTTGTTATATTAAAGGCACTAAAATTACGACACGGGTTCAAAGAACTCATACATGTAAGCAACTCAGTAGTTACCTCACTAAAACGGTTTCCAAGCTCTTGAATTTACATATCGAGAATCGTGTTGAAATTATTAACCTCATAGTGATGACGATTGGTGATGTTAGTTTTCCTTCTCTGATGTTTCGGGTCAACATACCCGTCTTCAATGTTCACCATTTCAATCTCATACTTGCCACAAAAGGAAGTGACATCTTTCAAAAGTGAGTCAAAACCTTCAAGCCTATACCTTTGTAATTCTTCTTTAATTGATTTAACCATCCCAACCGCATTCAATATATCTTGATCCTTTCTTTAAAGAGTAACACACAATGTGTTAGTAACTCCCATGATGTGTTTCATCAAGTGTAAATAATATACAAATTTAAAAGATTTCATGTATATTTGAAGTCCATCTGCTTGATTTTTGTGAACACAATCAAATCCTGAAGTTTCTATATATTCGAGCACGTAAATAACAGTAGGATATAAAACAAGCAAACGAAGAAGTGTTTTTTTTTTCATGAGAACTCCAACGTGTATCTCCTGCTCTTGCAAATGATAGTTCTTGATTCTTTCCTCGTTCGGTTTCAACTTCTGGATTCAATTTCAGTCTCTCTCTTTGACTTTCTCTTATCAAATCTATTCGTTTGCAAGATGCACCAACAACATTTGTTAAATCTGACACTTCTTTAAGAGACTTACAAATTTCAAGATGTTTGATTGCAAGAGCCACAACAACAAGTTGAAGTTGATGAGCAAAATAGTGAACAAAATATGCTGAAGACTTTTCTTGCAAAAGTAAAGCCTTTAAACCATTAAACTCACCAGACATGTTGCTTGCACCATCATATCCTTGGCCTCTAATGCTACCTAAACTCAAACTATAGCGAGCAAATAATTCATCGATTGAAGATTTAAGAGATAATGCGGTTGTTTCCGTGACATGAACAAGACCTATAAATCGCTCCTTCACAAATCCTAATTTATCAACATATCTTAAGACCACAGCCATTTGTTCTTTTTTAGATATGTCTCTCGATTCATCAACTAATATGGAAAAGATATCATCACCAAGCTCTTCAAATATCTTCTTTAATACTTCTTGTGCAAAACAATTACAAATGTCTTTTTGGATTGATGGAGATGTCATTTGGCTATTCCCCGGAGCATTACATAATATAACCATACTAATTTCTTCGTTTATTTCTCCCAACAATTTTAAAAACTCTATGAAATGTCCTCTATAAAGGGATTCTTCAGATTCATCATGGCCATGGAAAGGTAACCAACCATTCAACAGTGCTTTAGCATGTCTAACTGAAGTACCTAATCGGATTCTATATTCTTTTTTGTGTTTTTCAGGTTTTTTTATACGGCCACATGTATAGATTGAGCTTATTTAAGTAAGTCTTCCCCTTTCTTACGTGCTCTGCTATGAAAACTATTGTTATCACCAACACGAGTTATAAGTCTTTTGATATTATTGCAACCATTGAACCGTTCACCTACAAATGCATCCTTTTATCCACTTTCCTTAAACAAGTAACAATTAGGGATGGCAATCAAACCCGAACCCGATGGGTAAACCCGAAACCCGACTCATTTGGGACGGGTTTGGGGTCGGTTAATCGGGTTTGGGACGGGTTTGGGAATAGTTTTTATGTTTTTCGCGGGTTTGGGACGGGTTTGGGATTTAGTGATATACCCGTTTACCCGACCCAATTTCCCGATAAAGTGTACCCGTTTACCCGATTGTATGCCCGATATAATTTCTTTTATATTATTAATATGTATATATATGAGACATCCATTTTTTACACATATAAGGTATTCTATTCTATATACATTGTAGTTACTTGATACATATTTTTATAATAACAATACAAAATGTAACCGGGTAGTAATTACCCGATAGATACCCAATGGGTTTTGAGATAAGTATACCCAATGAGTAATCTTTCTAAATTAACGGGTTTACCCGAAACCCGCGGGTATACCCGATACCCGATGGGTATTTACCCGCTAGAAACCCGACGGGTTTTGGGACGGGTTTGGGACAAGCTTATCTAATCGGGTTTGGGATTACCTAAACCCGTCCCAAACCCGACCCATTGCCATCCCTAGTAACAATACAAGAAATACACTTTATCTTTTTTGACACTATATTCTAACCAATTTCCATACTCTCCTTTAAACCAATTTGGATTAAAACGCCTTAATTTACTATTCATATTTGTTTGTGGAAAATCATGTTCTGTCGGTTGACATGCACCTCTAAGCAAATAGGCTCGGCTAACTTCATCTTTGTGATTTGGGTGATAAGATGAAATCGGTTTCCTTTCGGACGGATCCCATAGAAGATCATCTAAATCTATTTTCGTTGATTTACTACTTGAAGATGATGATCCAACATTTGATGGTGGTTCTCTTTGTAAAAATCTCTTCATAATATTAACACCTAAAATTTAAGTCTCAACAAATCAACAAAAAAAAAAATAACAAATAATTTTATTATATTCTAATTCCTAGACTAATGGTATCTTGAAAAGAAGTAAACAAACAATAAATTCAGCAATAATAAATTAAACAATAAATTAAACAAGTTGTTAAGCAACAATTCTAATTAAACAAACAATAAAAGTATAAAAAACTAACCTCTTTGATCAGCCATCTCTGATCTATGAGTCGATTTTGATTTATTTTTTTTTAATCAAAATTCAGCAATTTTCCTTGCGACTAGCATTAGGGGTTGACTCAACGTTGTATACCAATCTTTTTGTATATGTAGGATAATATAATTTGCCTATTGCAGTTTTACCAATTTTATGGGGTTAGGTTATTCACTTATTTGGGTATTTAATTGGAATTGAGCTCAGGGTTTTTAGTCGAAGCTGGGCTTTATAAATTATTCTTTATATATCAAATTGTGCTTTGTGTTAATGGGTATTTAAATGCAAATTTCAAGTTCTGATGTTTCATTTTGAGACTTCGTCCCTGTCATCCTCCCGACGTGAGTTGCAGAAAGCTTTAAAAGTTTAAGGTGTGGACATACAGTAGCGGACCCAGGATTTTTTTCCATTGGGGTCCATTTTTTGTGTTAGAATTTTTCACAACCAAACATTAAAATTTTCGGGTCGGTCATCGTAGTCGAGTCGGGTCGGGTCTAGGAAATAATGTAGAAGCATTTAGTGTACATGAAACCACTACATTATTAAGAACCATTTTTAAGAATCAAGTTATCAAATTGTGGTAATTAATAAGTTGCTTGAAACAAACAGCTACCTAAACATCACAACTACTTCACATAACTTCAAAATTTTGTTTAAGCTTTTTTTTTTTGAACGCCACTATATGCTGGAAGTCTTGTTTGGTAATCAAATGTGAAATAAAATCATTCGGAGACATTAAATTTATCATTTAAAAAAAACAAATTAGAGGGTCAATGGGTGGTTGTGCTGTTTTAAAACACTAGTTTAATTTTGATGGAAAAAATAAACAAAAAATAAGATGTAAGACTTGAACTTGAGACCTATACGTTGGAACACAAAGGATTTTACTACCATACCATCTTTGCTTTTAATACTATGGGGTCCAACTAATTTATTTTATGAGGTACTTGAAAAATTTAACATATCGGTTCTACTATTTTTTAAAAAAAACATTGGGGTCCGTGGACCCCGACCCACACCATATGAGTCCACCCCTGTGTACATATATGTTTTAACTAATGGTGTCACCATTTAAGAAATCACTGATGTCACTCTAGGAACTTATGAATACATGTCTATATACGGCTGAAAAAATGTTGATTTCCGGTGACTACATTCCGATAAGCCTACCTTCATCACTGGCGGATCATCCTTTGAGTACTACCCTCTACACCCAATAGCTTAACACAAAAGATTACAGAATCATCATTATTTCAGATATATGATAATTATATCTAAAGTAGGGATGGCAATGGGTCGGGTTTGTGATGGGTTTAGGTAATCCCAACCCCAAACCCAAACCCGATTAGATATGCTTGTCCCAAACCCTCCCAAAACCCGTCGGGTTTCTAGAGGGTAAATACCCATCGGGTATCGGGTATACCCGCGGGTTTCGGGTAACCTATTAATTTTAAAAAGTTTACCCGTTGGGTATACCCGGCCCAAAACCCATCGGGTAACTACTAATTAGTTACATTTAGTATTATCACTAAAGAAGTATATCAAATAACTATAATATATACGAGATAAAATACCTATGTGTATAGAAAAAAGGATGTATTATATATTTCTATATTTAAAAATATAAAAAAATTATATTGGGTATACAATCGTGTAAACGGATTTACTTTATCGGGTAATTGGGTCGGGTAAACGGGTATATCACAAAATCCTAAACCTATCCCGAACTCGCGAAAAAAATAAAAACTAGTCCCAAACCCGATTAACCGACCCCAAACCCGTCCCAGATGTGTCGAATTTCACGTTTACCTATCAGATTCGGGTTCGATTACCATCCCTAATGTAAAGTGATTGTGCCTAGCTTGTTTGACACTAGCTAGTGGCTACCATTTAAAAAAAAATGCTAAACTGTATGTTTGATTTGAATAAGAAAAAGCTAGTGGTTTTCTTAATACAACTAACGAACCAAAAGGAAATGCTTTAGACCGCTTTTATTTCTACTTTGTTTCAAAAATTACTCCAAAAGATTTTATAAATAGCGAGTATAATTTAGATAGAAAGAGTAGAAAAAAATATGTTTTTACATGTGACAAAATTGAAAAATAAAGATGAAGGTTTCTTTTTTATTAACATTATTTTACCACTTTGTTTATGTTTCTGTTTAAACTTTGTTAAAAACGACCCGCCCCCTGTTGTAGAGCACTGTATAAGAGCATTCACAATCTTTCCTTCCAAATATTTGTGAATGTGTTCTCTATATCATAAAAAGTGGTCGTGGGTGAAAAAGAGAAAATGTTACCATTCATCTGTATATTTAAGGAAACACTGTTCACAATCTATAATTTTTTAATACATTTTGAAATTTTGTAAATGGTTATTAGTAGAGGTGTACAAATCGGTTTTTTCATCCAAAACAAAAACCGGTTATTTTTATAACCGGTTTCGGTTACTAACCAGTTTTTCAAACCCATAAGAGTAACCTCTGTAACCGGTTGGGATCGGTTTTTAACCAGTTTTTGCAAAAAAAAAAAAAAAAACCAGTTTCAGTTATTAACCGGTTTTTTAGATCAAGAACAGTAACCGGTCGCAAACCGTCTTTTTTTTTTTTTTTTGCAGTTACGGTTATAAAACGGGTTTTTTTGTACACCTTTAG